>NW_012102665.1:1606951-1613605 GCF_000951045.1 Mandrillus leucophaeus | reverse complement strand
AGTGTTTGTGATTTTTAAAAAGCCTTTTAAAATCTAATTTTAGGGTGGCTCACACCTGTAATCCCAGCACTTTGGGAGGCTGAGGCGGGCAGATCACGTGGTCAGGAGTTCGAGACCAGCCTGAACAACATGATGAAACGTCGTCCCTACTAAGAATACAAATATTAGCCCATTGTGGTGGCGTGGGCCTGTAGTCCCAGCTACTCAGGAGGCTGAGGCAGAAGAATTGCTTCAACCTGGGAGGCGGAGGTTGCAGTGAGCCGAGATCATACCACTGCACTCCAGCCTGTGTGACAGAACAAGACTCCGTCTTGAAAAATAAATAAATAAACCTAATTTTAATCAAAGGGCAATATCAAAAGAATTTATCATATGGATTCTTTGAGAGGAAACATGCTGCAGTGATGAGCCGGCTGTTTCCAGGTCCTTTATTAACCATATTGGTCTGGAGGTATCTGTGGTGATGATCCATGTGGCCATGGCAGGGGAGGGCTGGCTCATCTGTGTGGGGTCTGGTAAAGGCTTGGAGGAGATGCAAGACCAGGCACAGTGAAGTTATTGGGGCTGTGATGTGTTTCAGTCAGGTCACTTGGACAAACCGCACTCTGAGATTGCACGCAACCCACTGTTGTGTTAATGTGTGCAGTCAGTTCCATTTGTAAAAGGTAAATTTAGATACTCGCTGTTGTGTACACAAGGTAAAAGTTAATGTATTATGGGGTGAGCACAGGTACCTCCCTCCACCCTTGCAGCCTTAGGGTTGCCAGGGACCGCCAGGCTGCAGAGCTCCTTTGGAAAACCATGACCCAGAGCAGGGGATTATAGGTAGGGGAGGCAGTCTCACCTGGGAGCGTGCCCAGGGTGGACACCAGCCTCCATCTCTGAAAAGGCCCCCTGGTAGGGTCAGACCCACACACCTGTCCAGGAATCAGTGATTGAAAGCTGGCCCAGACTCTAGCCCACAAGCCAGTGGACTCTGGCCGCACCACGGTCAGCCCCAGTCTGTGTGTCGCCCCCTCTCCCCCAGCTCTGAGGGCGAATGTGCGGACATGGTGAAAGCGGCTGTTTTCTTCTCTGCTCGGTGTGCTTCAAAAATTGAGATCAAATGAAGTTATTTTTCAGCATATGTATGTGAAGTGAGTTTTTTTGCCAATGACTAAGATTAAAAAGAAAGTAAATCTTGGGGATTTAGTTGTATTTTAGATAATAGAAACATTGATAAATTTATGATGAGAGAAAATTGTATACATATTATGAAACAGGACACTGTGATTTTTTTTCTGCTTTCAAAGTATTCAAATATGTGCCTTAAACAATATATTTAATATGAAGTTGCTTCTCATCCTGCCTTAGGAAAGACTTTTATTCTAAGCTTTTCTCTTTCCTTGATTTTAGGCTTTCATGAAATGATATTAAAGATAGACCTAAGATAGACATATTTTTTTTTTTTGAGACGGAGTCTCGCTCTGTCGCCCAGGCTGGAGTGCAGTGGCGCGATCTCAGCTCACTGCAAGCTCCGCCTCCCTGGTTTACGCCATTCTCCTGCCTCAGCCTCCCGAATAGCTGGGACTACAGGCGCCTGCCACCTCACCCGGCTAGTTTTTTGTATTTTTTAGTAGAGACGGGGTTTCACCGTGTTAGCCAGGATGATCTCGATCTCCTGACCTCGTGATCTGCTCGCCTCGGCCTCCCAAAGTGCTGGGATTACAGGCTTGAGCCACCGCGCCCGGCCAGATAGACATTTTAAATAAAACCTGATACAGGCTCCCTAGTTTATTTTATATCACTCATCCATGAAATCCAAAGGTTTGGTCCTTGACCTGGAAGACAGGTGTAGACTGAATCAAAGAATGATAAGGTTTAAACTTGCTTCTGGTGGGGTGCAGTGGCTCATGCCCGTAATGCTAGCACTTTGGTAGGCCAAGGTCAGAGGATTGCTTGAGCCCAGGAGTTTGAGACCAGCCTGGGCAACATGGTGAATCTCCATCTCTACAAAAAAATAATTAGCTGGGCATGCTGGTGCACACTTATGTTCCCAGCTACTTGGGAGGCTGAGGTGGGAGGCTCGCTTGAGTCCTGGAGGTCGAGCTGTGGTGCTGCCACTGCAGTCTAGCCTGGGTGACAGAGCAAGACCTTGTCTTAAAAGATAAATGTAGATTAAAATGAACCCTTGCAGACTGTTGGTGAGAATGTACATTGGTGCAACCACTATGAAAAACCCCACTGCACTGCAGCCTGGGCAACAGAGTGAGACCCTGTCTCAAAACAAAAGAATAAATAGTCTGGGCGCAGTGGCTCACGCCTGCAATCCCTACACTTTGGGAGGCCGAGGCGGGTGGATCACCTGAGGTCAGGCGTTTAAGACCAGCCTGGCCAACATGATGAAAGCCTATCTCTACTAAAAATACAAAAAATTAGCTGGGTGTGGTAGCGTGTGCCTGTAATCCCAGCTACTCAGGAAGCTGAGGCAGGAGAATCGCTTGAACCTGGGAGGTGGAAGTTGCAGTGAACTAAGATCCCACCATTCGCTCCAGCCTGGGGAACAAGAGCAAAACTCTGTCTAAAAATAAATAAATAGATAAAATAAATAAATAAACTTGCTTCTGTCACTGGCTCTAGCAGCTTTGGCAAATCTTACCACTTAGGGCCTCAAACTCCTCACTTGTGAATGAGGGCCCTGACCATGGTCATCCTTGAGGTCCCAGCATTTAACTTGTAACATGACAAAAAGCAAATCAGGGCTGGGTGCAGAGACTCATGCCTGTAATCCCAGCACTTTCGGAGGCCGAGGTGGGTGGATAGCTTGAGATCAGGAGTTCAAGACCAGCTTGGCCAATATGGTGAAACCCTGTCTCTACTAAAAATATGAAAACAAATTAGCTGGGCATGGTGGCGCACGCCTGTAGTCCCAGGTACTTGGGAGGCTTAGGCAGGAGAATCGCTTGAACCTGGGAAGCGGAGGTTGCAGTGAGCCGAGATTGCACTCCTGCTTGGGCACCTCAGTGAGACTCCATCTCAGAAATAAAAATAAAAATAAAAATAAATAAGCAAACTAGCACACTAAGGCCGAGCTTTTACAGGTTGGGTCTTTGGAGCCTGCTGTTGGCCTTGGCCACGTTAGCTGTCTCCTGCCATGCCTTGGCTTTGTGGGATGCCTGAACCTGTTTTCAGATGATGTTTTGAGTGAGATACAAGTGTAGCTGCTTGGAAAAGATTCGGTAGCATCCCTGAACTATAGCGATAGAAACCCCGTCCTTGTTCCTTCTGCGGAGCAGCCTGTTGGAGCTTCTCTGGGTTGGCCTGGGCCCAGAGATGAGGCCGGCAGCGCAAGGGTCTCGTATTTTCAGCTGTCTTCCCAGCCCTGCTCCAGAGCCGCTATGTAACCTGCTGCCCTGCAGTGCCCGTCACAGAGCCGTGTCTGTTGAACGCGTGAGTCAAGCAAAACATCAAACGGAGTCCTTGACTTGGGAAAAACATGCTCCCAGCCACCACCAGCTGGACACTGACATCCAGCGGTTTTCCCACTGGGCAGTGGCTTGTGAAGATGGGGACAGAGTGTCATAAATCATCTGCTTGGTGGACTGCAGGGATGATCCTGACCTTCTTGTCACAGGCTAAACAGACTAAGTAGCCAGAAAAAAAAAAAAAAGAACAAAAAAAAGAGGCTTAAAGGCGCTTGGCTGTCAACATTATAACGAGGGTTTGTTAAAACTATTTTTTTTTTTAAAAAGAAAAGTGGCTCAGTTATGCAGTAGGATATAATATTCTATAATAAACTTGTTACCAAACTTTCAGCCTTGACCCAGTTGCTATTTTCCTCTTGTCTATTGGATAGGGATATGGAATGTTCTTTCTTTCCCTAAGTTTAGTCATGTGCATTTTTTTTTTTCCTATTTATATTGTGGGTTTTTTTTTTTTTGAGATGGAATCTTGCTCTGTAGCCCAGGCTGGAGTGCAGTGGTGTAATCTCGGCTCACTGCAACCTCTGCCTCCCGGGTTCAGGCGATTCTCCTGTCTCACTCTCCCAAGTATCTGGGATTACAGGCAGGCACCACTATGTCCGGGTAATTTTCATATTTTTAGTGGAGATGGGGTTCCACCATGTTGGCCAGGCTGGTCTTGAACTCCTGACCTCAAGTGATCCACCCACCTCGGCCTCCCAGAGTGCTGGGATTACAGGCGCGAGCCACCGCGCCCGGCCTATGTGGTGGATTGTATGTAGATGTTCCAGTGGCTTTTAGGAAAGTCTTTTATGATTTCACACATCTGTCCACATTCATGTCTGCAGAGCAGACTCTCCACACTCCCTCTGCAGAGAGCTGCAGAATATTCTGTTTCACAGGTATTTGCTTCCTACATGAGTAAAATCAGGTTTAAGTGAATAAAAATTGTACATCTCTTCCCGTGTACCAGGGAAGTATTTGTGGCGCCTGCAAAGACCAAGCACAGTTCACGCCTCTGCTGGCCTTCACACCGCTGCAGCCAGGCAGTTCAGAAGCCCTGCTCGCTGCTGCCCACAAGCATGAGGCAGGTGGGAAGGGGGATGCGCGCCACCTTGCAGGCAGGCAGGCTCATGGGCAGAGTGGTACACAAGGCGGGTGACGAAGACAGCTGTAGAGTATGAATGATCAGCTGCTGAAAAACATCCAGTGCTCAATGTGGGTACTTAGAGTTATTCTCATAAAAAATGTGAGGCAGTTAGTCAGGTGTGGTGATGCACGCCTGTGGTCCCAGCTACTCAGGAGGCTGAGGCAGGAGGATTGCTTGAGCCCAGCGGTTTGTGGCTTCAGTGAGCCATTATTGTGCCACTGCAATCCAGCCCGGCTGACAGAGCGAGACCGTGTCTCTAAGAAAAATAAAAGATTTCTGTAAGTACTTGCTGGGTTACACTAAATGAACCTAAAAACAGATAGATAAATAATGAAGGTTACACAGAGCAGAAGCTTTGTTAACAGATTAACTTACATTAATAGTTGCTGCTGGGAAAACAAGCTGTTGGTGACTTCCCTAAAGGGTGTCCCACACGTCTGGCAAATGAACAGACACGGCTCCTGCTCCCGAACATCCTGGGAGGCACGTGGGCATGCTGTGTGGGTGGTCTGGGTGCTGCAGCCTGAGCTGTCAGGGCTGTGGGGTGTCAGTGCATGCAGACCCACACTGCCTCCTCCTTCAGGGCTCACTGGCGGTTTTCTTTGCACTGCTTCCCTTTCCTACTTGATGTCAGGTTTGAAAAGGAGAAGAATCGCACATTCCTCCTCAGTTTCTTAGAAACTTACCTTTGTGCCTGAGTCATTTCTAGTCCCTTTGGACCTGAGTCATATCTGTTCACTGCTTTGTCAACCTTGTGCCCAGTTTAAGCTTTTGCAGTTGCTCCTTGTATGTGTGTTTTCAGGGTGTGGAGTGTTTTCTTTCGAAACGTCATTGCAGAAGAGGAAAGTCACGTAGCTACACAAGACGTGGACAACAGATTTAGTGCCTGAAATTTCTAGAAAAACTGGCAGTGCTGACAGCACTCATGGTCACGTCCTAAGTGGAATCATCATCTGTGTGTCACCTGCATGCTGCTGTGGTCAGGAGACAGGCTCCCCACCCCCTGCGCCACCTGCCATTGTGGCTTCTACCCACCATTTGTTCCTCCTAGACCTGTTTGGGGAGCACGAGTTCCTGAGCAGGGGCTCTGGCTGGTGGGCCCGTGCATCACCTGACCCCGAAGCATGTGGACAACTGATAGTGGAGAGGCAGTTCCTGAAAGGAGCGCGGCATGCAGTGTAGACGAAGAACCAGAAGCTTGGGTTCATCACATCTCATCTGCCTTGCCTGGCCAGGCTGAAAGCTCCAGGGGCAGACTGAGCCTGCCCGGGCTCTCCAGGAACAGCTGTGGATTGCTTGGGTGTCTTGCCCAGTGCCCCTGGCTTGACCTGACCTGGTCTTCCTGGCTCAGAAGCCCCTACTCATTTGTGGGTTTCTCTAGGGGGCCAGGGAGGAGGTGGCACAGCCTGAGATGATGCATGTGCACTTGTCATATCCCAGGGGTGTATTTCTAGATAATTTATCAGCAAAATGGAGGGGCTGGATGACTCTGCATCCCATGCATGAACTTCATAACCGAGCAATGGAAGGATGGTCCCAGGGTGGATGGGGACCAGGTTACAGTGTGTACGGCAGCTCCTGTGCATAGAAAAGTGACACAGGGCCAGGCGTGGTGGCTCACACCTGCAATCCCAGCACTTTGGGAGGCTGAGGTGGGCGTATCACGAGGTCAGGAGTTCAAGACCAGCCTGGCCAACATGGTGAAGCCCTGTCTCCACTAAAGATACAAAAAATTAGTCAGGTGTGGTGCACGCCTGTAATGCCAGCTACTCGTGAGGCTGAGGCAGGAGAATCGCCTGAACCCAGGAGGCGGAGGTTGCAGTGAGACGGAGTCTCGCTCTCCCAGGCTGGACTGCAGTAGTGTGATCTCAGCTCACTGCAACCTCCGCCTCCCGGGTTCAAGCAATTCTCCTCTCTCAGTCTCAAGTAGCTGGGATTACAGGTGCACACCACCACACCCAGCTAATTTTTGTGTTTTTACTTATTTTTCGTTTTGTTTTTTGAGACGGAGTCTCGCTCTCCCAGGCTGGACTGCAGTAGTGTGATCTCAGCTCACTGCAACCT
>NW_012102665.1:1596624-1606901 GCF_000951045.1 Mandrillus leucophaeus | reverse complement strand
AAGCTTTTGCAGTTGCTCCTTGTATGTGTGTTTTCAGGGTGTGGAGTGTTTTCTTTCGAAACGTCATTGCAGAAGAGGAAAGTCACGTAGCTACACAAGACGTGGACAACAGATTTAGTGCCTGAAATTTCTAGAAAAACTGGCAGTGCTGACAGCACTCATGGTCACGTCCTAAGTGGAATCATCATCTGTGTGTCACCTGCATGCTGCTGTGGTCAGGAGACAGGCTCCCCACCCCCTGCGCCACCTGCCATTGTGGCTTCTACCCACCATTTGTTCCTCCTAGACCTGTTTGGGGAGCACGAGTTCCTGAGCAGGGGCTCTGGCTGGTGGGCCCGTGCATCACCTGACCCCGAAGCATGTGGACAACTGATAGTGGAGAGGCAGTTCCTGAAAGGAGCGCGGCATGCAGTGTAGACGAAGAACCAGAAGCTTGGGTTCATCACATCTCATCTGCCTTGCCTGGCCAGGCTGAAAGCTCCAGGGGCAGACTGAGCCTGCCCGGGCTCTCCAGGAACAGCTGTGGATTGCTTGGGTGTCTTGCCCAGTGCCCCTGGCTTGACCTGACCTGGTCTTCCTGGCTCAGAAGCCCCTACTCATTTGTGGGTTTCTCTAGGGGGCCAGGGAGGAGGTGGCACAGCCTGAGATGATGCATGTGCACTTGTCATATCCCAGGGGTGTATTTCTAGATAATTTATCAGCAAAATGGAGGGGCTGGATGACTCTGCATCCCATGCATGAACTTCATAACCGAGCAATGGAAGGATGGTCCCAGGGTGGATGGGGACCAGGTTACAGTGTGTACGGCAGCTCCTGTGCATAGAAAAGTGACACAGGGCCAGGCGTGGTGGCTCACACCTGCAATCCCAGCACTTTGGGAGGCTGAGGTGGGCGTATCACGAGGTCAGGAGTTCAAGACCAGCCTGGCCAACATGGTGAAGCCCTGTCTCCACTAAAGATACAAAAAATTAGTCAGGTGTGGTGCACGCCTGTAATGCCAGCTACTCGTGAGGCTGAGGCAGGAGAATCGCCTGAACCCAGGAGGCGGAGGTTGCAGTGAGACGGAGTCTCGCTCTCCCAGGCTGGACTGCAGTAGTGTGATCTCAGCTCACTGCAACCTCCGCCTCCCGGGTTCAAGCAATTCTCCTCTCTCAGTCTCAAGTAGCTGGGATTACAGGTGCACACCACCACACCCAGCTAATTTTTGTGTTTTTACTTATTTTTCGTTTTGTTTTTTGAGACGGAGTCTCGCTCTCCCAGGCTGGACTGCAGTAGTGTGATCTCAGCTCACTGCAACCTCCACCTCCCGGGTTCAAGCAATTCTCCTCTCTCAGTCTCAAGTAGCTGGGATTACAGGTGCACGCCACCACACCCAGCTAATTTTTGTGTTTTTAGTAGAGACGGGGTTTCACCAAGCTGGCCAGGCTGGTCTCCAACTCCTGACCTCAGGTGATCTGCCCGTCTTGGCCTCCCACAGTGCTGGGATTACAGATGGGAGCCACCGTGCCCGGCTTGCTTTTCAGTCATTTTTTTTTTCTTATTCTCTGCAGGTCTCCTTTTTCTCTAGTGCACGTGTGAACCCGGCACAGGAACCGGATAGAAAACCTCTCAGTAAGGCCACATAATCATGCACAGAACAGATGTTTGCTCAGTGCCTGCCCAAGGCCCCACCCTTAGTGAACTTGGGATGGTCCAAACGTGTGCAGAGCACTGCCCTGAATGCTTTAGGTCTGGTCTTTTCTTTGATCCTGAGAATGCCTTTGGAAGGTGTAAGCAGTGGCCAGCTCCACAGGGACGAGCCTGCAGAAGGTAGACTGCGAACACACCTGACCGCAGGCACCTTCCCTGTGTGTGTGGGCCTGCGTGTGGGTGGGGTGCCGGAGAAAGGGTGACAGTCCATGGGGCGAGAGTGCCTTCCCTTGTTTTTGGCCTGAGCAGGGTGTGCTGGGAGGTACCATTTGTGGAGGAAGAGGCAAGTAGAGAAAATCAGGAGTTCCCTTCTGTGCAGGTGAATCTTAAGAGGACATTGTCTCGGTCAGGTTCCTAGCAGGACAGATGTACACTCAAGTGAGGATTGTAGGCGGCCTTGTTTGCAGAGGGACACATTACGAAGGAGGGGCCAGCCCAGGGCCTGCTGCAGAGTGCAGGAGCAGGCAGCCCATGTCCCTCTAGCAGGAGTGTGTCAAGGAGGCCACATGGAGGAGTGGAGCCTGCACAGGGCACATGGGGCAGGGGGTGGGCAGGGAGTGTCCCAGCCTCTCTCCTTCCTGCATCCCCACCCTTGCTTGCTCCCAGAGGGAAGCTGGATTTGTGACTGGCCAATATAGCAAGACCCCATCTCTACAAAAATTAAAATATTAGCTGACTGTGTTGGTATGCGTCTGTAGTCCCAGCTGCTTGGGAGAACAAAGCAGGAGGGTTGCTTGAATCCAGGAGTTGGAGGCTGCACGAGCTATGACGATACCACTGCACTCCAGCCTGGGCAACAGATCAAGACCCTCTCTCTTAAGAGACAACAAAAAAACCAGAGAAGTCAGAGAGCAGGGCAGGAAGGGCACCTTTGGGAAATGACCCAGCTGCGGGGGGCTCTGTTCGTCACCTGTGTCTGCAGTTCAGGTGAGCCAGGCTGGGTGCAGACGTGGGAGGTCTCAGCTGCAAGTGACATTTAACCCCTCGGTGCCCAGGTATCAGCACCGACTGGGAGAATCGAAGTCAGAGTCCTGGGCCACCTTGCTTGGTCATCTCTCATCAGCCCCCTCCCCTCCAGACTGAAGTTAAAGCCGAGTTTAGTTTTGCTTCCGAAGATTTGTTTTCCAGTGTTCTTCGCGCTGGCGTTTCTCTGCCTGGCCTGCTGGAATCCCTGGTGCTCTTTCTGAACGCCGGCCGGCACTGAGGTGCCACTCTGTTCTAAACCCTGCTGAGGAGGTTGGCTGGCAGGCAGGTCAAAAAGCACATGGTTGTTTAAGACTCTGCCTCTGTCTGACCCAGGGAAACCGTAATGACATCCGTTTGCTGTGCCACCTTTTTCTTGAACGGGACTGGAAGTAATTTGAGGCACGTTGTTCTGTGTCCTTGGTGCATTTTCTCAGGCTAGGTTCCTCCACTGCAGGTTCATTGCCGAAGAGGCCGCGGCTTCTGGGGCCAAGTGTGTGCTCACCCACAACCCGACCTGGATCATCGACCCCATCGACGGTACCTGCAATTTTGTGCACAGGTGAGCTGGGCAGGGATCGTCTCCGTTGCAGGGCTTAACACGTCCTCGTCCGTGAGATTTTGTCTTTTCCTAAGCAGCAGTTTTTTAAGGCAGGAATATATAAACAAACCTATAGTAGGCTCATAGTCTCGTTAGAAAGATGTTCAGATCTTGATATTTTTAAAATCAGATTTTCCATTTGTGAGAGGCTCTTGGAGTATGTAAGGAAATCTGCACTTGTTTAAAAACCAGTTTGTTACGTTAGAAATGTTGCGTTGCATTTAACAAGGACCCCTTCGAGGAGTCTGACTCCCCTCACACCCCACCCCCACTGGAGAGAAAGGTGAGGTTGGGATACAAAGCCTGTGCTGCCCCACAGTGGCCGGAGCCCGAGTTGTAGAGAGTGGCCTGTGACGGGTGAGATTTGAGAGCCATCTTCCTGTATGACAGCAAACCTCGTGGTTACAAAAAGCAGGGGGTTTGGGGAGGTCAGGGGGGCCCGTGTGGGGAGGTGAAGGGAATGGAGCTTCGGGGATGGTGTAGTGACAGCGATGTGAAGGTGACAGGGACACAACCACAGGCGTTCTCTGACAGGGGCGGGTGATGGTGCTGCACTGCCTGTCTACACGCACAGGTGGCTGGGGACCTGGGGCACAGAGCACGATGTGGCTTTCACAGAGGGTAGTTCTCCAGCTCTGGAGAACCCTGGAGAGATGCCCGTTCCATGGGCGGGTGGCTCGCGGCTCCGGCGCTCACAGTGCACGCCCACACACTGGGCTGCACGCGCTGGGCAGGAAGGGTGAGCAGAGCCCGGTGTGGGCTCCTTTATGATCTGCCTCTGATGACACGTTTATATGTAAAAATGAAGTTACTCCATGCTCAGCACGGCCTTTTTCTAGGTGAGCTGCCTTGAGAATTCAGTTGTGGCCGGGCGCGGTGGCTCAAGCCTGTAATCCCAGCACTTTGGGAGGCCGAGACGGGCGGATCACGAGGTCAGGAGATCGAGACCATCCTGGCTAACACGGTGAAACCCCGTCTCTACTAAGAAATACAAAAAAACTAGCCGGGCGAGGTGGCGGGCGCCTGTAGTCCCAGCTACTCGGGAGGCTGAGGCAGGAGAATGGTGTAAACCCGGGAGGCGGAGCTTGCAGTGAGCTGAGATCCGGCCACTGCACTCCAGCCTGGGCGACAGAGCAAGACTCCGTCTCAAAAAAAAAAAAAAAAAAAAAAAAAAAAAATTCAGTTGTGCCTACACAAGGCGACCCTTTTGAGGCAGTGGAGTCGTGCCATCTGGTGCCAGCAAATGTGTCATCAATCTCTCCTCTCATTTCAACGAAAGCAGGATCCTTCCCCGGGCTCTCCTCCCCAGAGTACGTCACTGAGTGGAGCCTCATTGCTTCTGCCTGCTTGTGGTTCCAGGGTGCTCATAATGGTGACACGGCAGGTGAAGCCCTGTCACATGGTGAAGGCCACACGTTATCCAAGGGTCTTCAGTGGCTCCAGAGACACAGTTTCCAGTGCTTTCCTGTCTGTGCCCCTGGAGGGATCCTGGGACTGGGGAGGTGACTGGGAAAAGAGTAGCAATTTCAGAACAGACTCCAGAGCTGATTCTGACAGTTCCTGAACGCCACGCTACAGCTGTGGTGGTCATTGTGGTCTGAAGACATCCGAAAGCCACCAGCAGCTGCCACTCAGATGGCACCTGTTCACCCCTGTGCCCACCAGTGCTGGGCCACAGCAGTGGGAGAAAGCTCTCCTGGGCACGGGAACAAGTGTGAGGCCTGGCACATGGTGCATCCGCCCTGGAAGCCAGCGGCTCACCCCAGGGTCCCGCACACCCCGGCAGTCAGAGTTGCGTTTGTGTACAATTGGTTTTGCATTTTTCCTGTCAGTTTGCAGTACTCAGCCTTTCCTGCCTGTTTTTAAGCTCCAATGGTCTGCCTGTAAAGGAAGGATTATTTGAAGATACTGAGCAGCAATAGCCGAATCACAAAACTGCAGGCAAACTGATCATGGAAACTGTCTGCAGCCATGGCTGTCCCTGCAGCTGGCTACTGGGCACTCAGGCAGGGACAGGGATGCTAGCAGTGCCGCAAGGTGGGCTGTGGCTCAGAACTGGCCCCCGTGGGGAGGCTGTGGTGCCTTCCGGGACCACCTGCCTGGCACCCCACCTGGGACTGGATCTGGTGTTTGGGGAGGGCTCTGCTGTCCCTTTAGGTCCGGAGAACCAGAAAACGGATGATTGAGATCCTTTCTAGTTGGGCATCAGAGGGTGGTTGAGTTACGTCAGTCTTATGTGACTTTCACAGTGCTGTTTGCTTTCAAGGTTAACTGTCTTACAACATGGTCAGTTTATTCTGTTTGTCTTGGAAGCAGTTAGTGGAACTGTGGGAAGTAGTTTTTAACAACCAACCCCCCCAGAGCGTAGGAAGGTCCTTCAGAGCCTGTGGGGACGGCGCGGCACACAGGTTCCCGAGCGCTGCGCTCTTGTTCCAGAGAATAAACCCTTCTGTTTTCCTTTGCAGATTCCCGACTGTGGCGGTCAGCATTGGATTTGCCGTTCGACAAGAGGTGCGGGTGTGGCCGGGTCCGGGGCCTCTCCCTGGGCTCCCTCTGGCCAGCCTTCCTTTCTGGCTTCAGCCTCTGTGCGCCTGGTTTGCTGTTTGCCCTGTGCCTTAATCATGACTGGCAAATCCAAGCCTGTGGGTTTCAAATCCGAGAAAATAAACAAGTCCAGACTGGCTTTGGGGTGTGCAGGGTGGGGCTCTGTGGCTGGCCCTTGTCCCCTGTGGAGGGCTGGCCCCGTGTTCCCCGGGTCTATTTGTGACACTGCTGTGGAAGCGGAAGTCCTAAGTGAGCGGTCCAAGTGCATCTCCAGCTGACCTCTAGAGCGTGTGATCTCACAAACTGAAAGGAGCACTTATTTTTGGAGAACATCCTCAATCCCAATATTCTAATAATTCTTTCTTATCTTCCTCTGGTTATTAGCATGAGAACGTGGCTCTCTCGTGGTTCCCATAGGCCTTCTGAACTACACAGTGTTGTGGGACCTGCATGGAAGGCGTGGGGCTGAGGTTTTAACCTTATTAAGTAATTCAAGCAGCAGCACTGAGAAGAGCCTTAATTTCTATGTAATTGAAACAGTTTTATTTAAATAGGACTGAGTGCTCTGTGTCTCCCAAAGCAGCCCTGCTTCAGAGCAGCATTTGTGCAGCTTCACCTTAGTCTCAGCGCAGACTCCCTGGCAGGGGAGCTGAGAGAGGTACTTAAGTTGAAGTATTTAAAGTTAAGTACTAAAGTATCTCAAAGTACTTAAGCTGAAGATAACAATCGTAATACTGTAATTTGTCTAAGGATGCGATGATTGACTTCTCTGTTAAATCGTATCATGGTGCCCAGCGTGGGCGGGAGGCTGAGCAGTACTTCAGGGGTTGATTGATGCTCTGTGACTGTGCGAAGGGGCTGCTGGAATGGCTGGCTAGGTCCTCCGCCCTTCTCTGGGTCGGCTAGGGTCTGTCCTATGTTCCTAGAGTGAATACGGGAGCTCCTGGCTTATAGTGGTGGGCTGGGGCTGGGACATTCCTCTGCAGTCTGGCAGTCCTTCACAGGCCTCAGGAACCAGCTGAATTCTAGGACTGACCTGGTCGTGAGGATTCCTTTAAAGCCAGGGTACTGGACAGGGAAGGATGACGAAATGCTGCCAGACACCTGCAGGCTCTGAGTAGCGTGGACTAAATGACACCCCCAACCCCCAGAAATAAACCCTTTCTCTGTAGCTTGGGGTGTCCACTCCAGGGTGGCTGTGCTCACCCCAGGGCCGGCCAAGGCTTTCCTAAGGCATTTGGCTGGGGTGTTTTTTAAAATTTTCCAGAGAGGTGAAAACTTGGCTAACTTGCTAAACAAGCACACTGGCCCTTGTTCACCCTGAGTGGTGAAAAGTCGGTAGAGGAAAGGTCACAGAGGCGTGCGGCCGTGGGCCCCCGTCCTTTTCCACGCTGACCTTCCTTTTGCTGCTTCATCCTGGGAGGCTGTGGTCTGACGCGTTGTCCCCCGATGTGGGGCAGTGGGGCCGCTGTTCAGTGCACTGCCTGCTCACGGATCAGTCCCCAGTCTGCAGCGCCACCGCTTCCTCGCTGGGGCTGTCCTTGGGCTTCTGAGATCCTGCTGGCTTTACAGATGCATTCTCTCCTCACCCATCAGCAGTGCTGAGGATTTCTTATGGGGTTTGGTTAGAGTCACAAGTAACCTTTTTTTCCAGCAACAAAAGGGGCCTTTCTAAAAAATTAAGCTTTTTCAATAACTTCTGGTTACTAATGCTCGTTTTGATGTTAGTTTTTAAAGCTTTATTAGTCCGAATATGTTTTAAAATGTAGTTGTTTAGCAAAAGCAAGCTTGCTTTTATGTCCAGGTCTCATTTTAAATGCAGGCACTGCTTTTTCTCAGTTGCTTTTGGAAAGGTAATTTCTGTCACAGTGTCATGAGTTATCCTAACACCTAGGGCAGCCTTCATCTTTGAATGACGACGTTTTTTTTCCACATCAAATGAGTGAACCGTCTTTGTTTTCTGTCCTGCCTCTGCCGCCCACAGCTGGAATTCGGAGTGATTTACCACTGCACAGAGGAGCGGCTGTACACGGGCCGGCGGGGCGGGGGCGCCTTCTGCAACGGCCAGCGGCTCCGGGTCTCCGGGGAGACAGGTGGGCTTCACGAGGCTTGTCTCAGGTTATTTCTGAAAGAGAAGTGTGAAAGGAGAATGCCAAAGCCACCATGGTGTGGGACGGGGGTGGAGGTCCCTTGCTGATGGTGTCATCTCTGTTTAGGGATGTCGTGTCCCTGATGAACTGGAAATGGAGCCAGTTCTGTATCTTAGTGTTTTTGCTCACGTGGCCGGAGCTTTAAATAGCCTCATTCTGCTTTGCACTCACATCCCTCATCTTTCAGGCTAAAAGCACTCTAGTCGCAGTCAAGATTTGGTCGTAGTGGGATTGGGTGAGCAGCCTTAGGCCAGGTGCAGTCAGAGCACGCTTGTTCCCCTCAGAGCGCCCTGGCATAACCTTGGTGGTCCCGATTTTGCCCAGGCCCTGCTGCCCAGGTGCAGTCTGTGGTCCCTGAGTGTGCACAACAGTAACTGGCTTCAGCTTCTGCGAGAAGAACCATCCTCAGGAATGAATCATGTAAAGAGGCACCTTAGCTCCACTCTGCAGTTACGGCCTGCCCTGATTTCCTTAGCCCAGAATTTCAGGGTCATCCAGTGGCTCTGAGAGGGGGGCTCCCGTTCCCTGCATACTGCCTGTCCTGAATGGGCCAGTTTAGATTTTCACTGATTCTTTTTGGCCTTTCTCCCACATGGATCAATCTGGTGACATTTTTTTTTTTTTTTTCTGAGATGGAGCCTCACACTGTCGCCCAGGCTGGGGTGTAGTGGTGCCATCTCGGCTCACTGCAAGCTCCGCCTCCTGAGTTCACGCCATTCTCCTGCCTCAGCCTCCCGAGTAACTGGGACTACAGGCGCCCGCCACCACGCCCGGCTAGTTTTTTGTATTTTTAGTAGAGACGGAGTTTCACCGTGTTAGCCAGGATGGTTTCGATCTCCTGACCTCGTGATCTGCCCGCCTCGGCCTCCCAAAGTGCTGGGATTACAGGTGTGAGCCGCTGCTCCCGGCCAATCTGGTGATATTTGACTGCATTGTGAGACAGGTACTGCAGGGAACAGAAGAGTGCCAGACAAATGAGAGAAGCCGCAGACTAGCAGCAGCTGCATGGGAGATTTTACAAGCTCCGTAATACCTGCAAGTTTGGGTTTGAAAAGGCGGAAGTGCACTGTTGCTTGTTTCTGCCTTGTACGTTTCTGGCGTGGACATCATGCAGGGCGCCCCAACTCTTTCCCTGCCAGTTACACTCTTTCTTCTGCTCTCCCAACACTCTTTCTTCTGCTCTCCCATCAGCCTCCTTGTGCCTCCCCTTTTGACCCATTTCCAGCCTCTCTTAAAAATTCCTTTCCTGGCAGCCTTTCTTCATTGTCTGTATTTATTCCTACTTCTTTCCTCCCTGGCTGGTGCCTGTGTGCCCAGATGGCCTCTGAGGCAGTGAGAGGAACTATGGCCACGGCCCATCTCTGCTGCTGTGAGCCCGTGCAGCCAGGAACGTGGTGGAGCAGGATGGATAAAGTATCAGACGAGGTCCTGCCACTGCGTGAGGGACAGGATGGGCAAGATTGTGCAAAGGAGAGGCGGCGGCTGCAGGAGAGCCCAGAGCAGGAGAAGGGAGAAGTCATGGGGGCCTCTGAGGGGAAGACAGCAGCTGGACTCACCAGTTAGCTTCTGAACCCAGAGAGGTCTTGGAGTGGCCTCTGGCTCCGCCTCAACTTCCCTCTCCAGAAGTGTTTTGTTTGGCAGTGAAAAAAGTAGCTTTAATTACAGCTGTGTGTGCCAGGAGGTGCCCACTCCAGCCTCATTGTGTAACCGGTGGTGAGGAAGCATGCTATGAAGCATGCTCGGGTGAACTTTGCTCTATATTTCACTGGATTATAACACCGAACTCTTATTAACACGCTCTTGGCGTCCTGGCCGCCCGCCCGTGTAGCTCAGTCAGGCTGCAGCTCTGCGTCCTCCCGGCCTGCAGGCCGCTAGCTCAACCACCAACTCCACTAGGGCAAGGATTTGTCCGGGGCCCCTTTGTGTGACCCCCAGTGGGCCTGGTAATTTTGTAGAATGAAGGAAACATGAAGTGCTGAAGCTCATTTGTGACTTTAGAAAAATTCTGATGGATAAAGCAGATAGCTGCTGCCGGTCTGAGGCTTCGCTCATTTGTCTGGCACTTTTCTGTTCCCTACAGTACCTGTCTCACAATGCAGTCAAATGTCACCAGATTCATCCATATGGGAGAAAGGCCAAAAAGCATCCGTGAAAACCTAAACTGGCCCATTCAGGACAGGCGGTTCCACGTGTTTTCTGCCATGGTGTTTTCTTTCCTATGGGTAGATGGACTTCAGGAGACGAGAGTGCGTGCGTTTCAGCAGCACGGTCTCCTGGCACCATGCAGACCTGATTTCAGATCCTGATACTGCCGCCCGTTTTTTTTTTTT
>NW_012102665.1:1594409-1596394 GCF_000951045.1 Mandrillus leucophaeus | reverse complement strand
TTAATAATATTTAATTTGGAAATATCCAAATTGTGTTGCTTTGTTTTTTGTCTTCTGGGACTTGAATGTATGTTAGGCCCTCACTATCATTTCCTCTTGCATTCTTTTTATCTTTTCCACCAATTATTTAAAAAAGTTTCCTCTTTTTCACCCTCAGTTTCCTGCAAAGCATACTGTCTTGTGTTTATTCATTGTGTTGCTTTTAGTTTGTCTTCTTTTCTGAAATATTTCCTTTATGTAATTTTTCCTAAGTTCTGTGACCTGTGATTTGGATTATGCTCTTTTTTCCTGATATTCTTTATTACTCCTATTTTGTGGTTAGTTTTTTTTGGCAAAATTATTTTATTGGCTTATACATGTTACTCTGCTCCTCACTCTTTTTTTCTTAGGATAATTGTGTGTGGGATTCAACCATACTTCTTTTTAGTTACCTACTGTGACTTGACATTGGATTCCTGGGCTTTGCGGGCTTGGAGGGCGGAGCTGGGGGCTCCAGACAGCATTTGTAGTTTCATGGTTCTACAGCTCCCTCTTCATTGTTTTTGTGAAGTATTAAAATATTGGCCTTGTTAGGTGAGGCATGGTGGATCACGCCTGTAATCCCAGCACTTTGGGAGGCTGAGGTGGGTGGATCACAAGGTCAAGAGATCGAAACCATCCTGGCCAACATGGTGAAACCCCGTCTCTACTAAAAATACAGAAAATTAGCTGAGTATGGTGGTGTGCACCTGAAGTCCCAGGTATTCGGGAGGCTGAGGCAGGAGGAGCTCTTGAACCCCGGAGGCAGAGGTTGTAGTGAGCCGAGATCGCACCACTGTACTCCAGCCTGGTGACACAGCAATATCTGTCTAAAAAAAACAAAAAATTGGCCTCATCTTTAGATTTTTGGCTCTTTTTTCCTCCTTTGTGGTTATCCTGTGAGGGGCTGCTGGGGTGGCCTGTGAGGTCCTCCCGTCCTCCGGTGCTTCCCTCTTCTTCCCGCACAGGTTCCGGTGCTCCGCGTGCCTGTAGCTGCTTCAGGGTTGCCCCATCCGCTTGTGTGGGGAGTGTGGACAGACCTCATGGGTATGTTTCTGTTTGGTAGACAATGTCTGTAGTTGGGTTTTTTATTCTCCGAGTTGCTCTGTTTGTATCAGAGGGAATTTGGAGAGGTTTAAAAACCATGGCCCATTATATAGGTTTCCAATTCTGTCTTCAGGATTTGAAACAGTACATTTTCCATTAAAATTACTTGGTTAAAAAATAATTTATTGAGATCAAAAACAACCTCAAATTAGCCACTGTAAGGCGAACAAGTCAGTGGCATTCAGCGCCTTCACAGTGCTGTGCAAGCACCATCCACTGCGCTCCCGAACGTCTCCCTCATCCACAGTGAACACTGCAGGCAGGACGCAGCTGCTTCCACGCACTTCTCCCGAGCCCCTGGCAGCATTGTTCTGTCTAGCACATGTATTTTTAAGTTAAATGGAGTTAAATTTTATTTTCATAGGAGTAGCTCTTAATGTTCTGTGCATCTGGAAGAATCAAGATGTATCTATAGATACATGCACTGGTAGGCCGGGCGTGGTGGCTTACACCTGTAATCCCAGCCCTTTGGGAAGCTGAGGCAGGAGGTTCCCTTGAGACCAGAAGTTTGAGACCAGCCTGGGCCACGTAGCAAGACCCCTATCTGTACAAAAAATTTAAAAATTAGCTGGTTGTGGTGGTGCCTGCCTGTAGTTCCAGCTACTCAGAGGGCTGACGTGGGAGTTCAAGGTAACAGAAGTTCAAGGTAACAGAGGCTATGATTGCGCCACTGCACTCTAGCCTGGGAAACAGAGCAAGACCCTGTCTCCAAAAAAACCTCCAAAACAACACAGTGATGAAAGTGTAGTCACAGAAGTTATACATCCAACAAAACCAGCTTGTGCCCACAGGCATGTTTTATAGGCTTTAAAGCACAGCTGCCTCTTACTCCGTGACTACATATTTCTTTTTTTTTTTTT
>NW_012102665.1:1590547-1593301 GCF_000951045.1 Mandrillus leucophaeus | reverse complement strand
ATACATATGTGTGTGTGTGTTTAAAACCTAAGATACGGTAAATATAGGACAAAAGGCAATAAAATGCAGAAATCATAGTAATTATGGATAACTTGTCAGAAATAATCATAAGACAATATTAAGTAGGGGTTGTCCTAAGTTTTTTTCCCCCTTATCTGGAGCAAAATAAAACAGTAGAAAGCATTTTGCCTTTAGGTGGCAACATTCAGACCCCTTTATGCTCTGTTATATACTCTGTTCTTTTTTTTCTTGAGACGGCCAGGCTCAGTTGCCCAGGCTGGAGTGCAGTGGCACGATCTTGCCTCACTGCAACCTCCGCCTCCCAGGTTCAAGCAATTCTTGTGCTTTAGCCTTTCCAGTAGCTGGGATTACAAACATGTGCCACCACGCCTGGCTAATTTTTTTTTTTTCTTTGTATTTTTAGTAGTGATGGGGTTTCCCTGTGTTGGCCAGGCTGGTCTCGAACTCCTGGTCTCAAATGATCTACCCACTTTGGCCTCCTAAAGTGCTGGGATTACAGGCATGAGCCACTGCACCCAGCCTATACTCTGTTCTTGATTTCATTTGGGAAAACCTATGTTGGCACGAATGAGAAGGAATTCATTCAGGGCGGTGAGAAGAGGAAGGTGCTGGATTCAGAGCAAGCTTTTCACAAACTGGAAACTATGGAAGAAACCCCTGCCTTCACTCAATCACCAGACAAGCTTGGGTGCAAGTCGGGGCCCCACCACGGAACGGCTCCATGGCCTGAGCAGCTCATGTCGCTTCTCCCTGCTTGGGTTTCTGATCGGTTGGACAGGGGCAGTGGCACGTAGGCTGGCAAGTGCTCGCAAAGGCCTGTCGGGAAGAGTGAAGACCGAGTCACTGTCAACAAGTGAAAAATTGCTGTTTCCTGCACACAAATTAACTTCCCTTTGTGAAATGCCCCAGGGCACTTGGTTGGAAGATCCCTGCGCTTCCTACACCAGCCCTGGCATCGGGAGTACCTGCCTGTCTAGGCTGGCACTGGCGGACTTTCCTCCACCCACCCGCCCTGTGCTCATCTCTGCCCTCAGGTGTGGGGAGACTGGGTGAGGCGTTTACGAGTGGGTGCTTCTCTCCCAGGGGAAATGGACTGCCTAGTTCCTGGGGAGAAATCGTCATTGTCCTCCTTCATCTCTTCCCGGGGTCATTAACCCTGGTGCCAGGAAGCGCCCTGTGTGTTAGGATTTCACTGTCTGGATTTTACCGCTCCGAGAAAATCACTCTTAGAGTGTACCTCCAGGGTGAGCCTGCCTGTGAGGGACTTGGAAATAGTACAGGACTCCTCATAGCCCAGTGGGGTTGAGGGGGCGTATGTACAATTGATTCAGCTTTCCCAGAGGGCAATTTGGAAAATATCAAAACCTAAAATATGCACACCCTTTGATTCAGAAATCCCACTTGTGCTAATCTATCTTGAAAAAAATCAGTATGACTATATAAACCTCCACAGAAAAGATGTTTATGAAGCATTGTTTATAAAAAAAATGAAAAATGTTCATCTTCAGGGGAATGGTGACATAAATTGCAGTCGTTGCACTGGATGGAATAGAGTGCAGCTGTTAAGAGTAAGGTACTGATGGCAAAAGATGTATATGAGACGTTTTTATATTGAAAGAGCAAGCAAAAGAATAAGCTATAAAACCATTTTTAAAAAGTACTGTGCGAGACGGGTTGATCACCTGAGATCAGGAGTTTGAGACCAGCCTGACCAATACGGTGAAACCCTGTCTACTAAAAATGCAAAAATTAGCTGGGCGTGGTGGTGTGCACCTGTAATCCCAGCTACTTGGGAGGCTAAGACAACAGAATTGCTTGAACCCGGGAGGCAGAGGTTGCAGTGAGCCGAGATCATGCCTTTGCACTCCAGGCTGAGTGACAGAGCAAGACTCCGTCTCAAAAAAAAAAAAGCACTCTATGCACGTGTATAAGACTTGAAATTGTTAGATGAGTAAATTAGAAATAGGGTAGGATTAGACAAGATGTCACTGCCACTTCACTTTCTTGTCCCCTACGGCCTCCTCTAGGACAATTCATCCTTCCTTGATTTTCCTGGCCAAAGTAACATGCAAGCCATCCCATTTTTTTCTTTTCTCCTTCCCATCTTTCCTTTTCTCCTTCCCTTCTTTCCTTTTCCTCCCTTCCCTCCTCCATCACTGCCCTTCCTCCCTTTCTTTCACTTTGTTTTTTAGAGTAACGGTTTTAGGTTCACAGCAAAATTGAGCAGAAGGTGCAGAGAGACGGAGTTCCCATACACCTCCTATCCCCACACACGTTCAGCCTCCCCATCCATCAGCATCGCCTACAGAATGGTGCATTTGTTAAAATGAGACACATTATTAACACCCAGAGTTCATAGTTTTCATTAGGCTTTACTGTTGGTGTTGTAATGCATCCACTATTACAGGATCATACAGAATAGTTTCACTGCCCTAAAAAACCCTCCATGCTCCGCCTATTCTTCCCTCCCCTGAGCCCCTGGCAACCACTGAGCTTTTTTTTGTTTGTTTATTTTTGTTTTTGTTTTTTTTGAGACGGAGTCTAGCACTGTCGCCTAGGCTGGAGTGCAGTGGCACGATCTCCACTTACTGCAAGCTCCGCCTGCCGGGTTCACGCCATTCTCCTGCCGCAGCCTCTCGCTGGGACTACAGGCGCCTGCCACTGCGCCGCCTGGCTAATTTTTTTTGTATTTTTAGTAGAGACGAGGTTTCACTGTGTTAGCCAGGATGGTCT
>NW_012102665.1:1586192-1589317 GCF_000951045.1 Mandrillus leucophaeus | reverse complement strand
TGGTGTGATCTCGGCTCACCGCAACCTCTGCCTCCTGGGTTCAAGCAATTCTCCTTCCTCAGCCTCCTGAGTAGCTTGGATTACAGGCATGCACCACCACGCCTGGCTAATTTTGCATTTTTAGTAGAGACAGGATTTCTCCATGTTGGTCAGGCTGGTCTTTAACTCCCAGCCTCAGGTGATCTGCCCACCTTAGCCTCCAAAAATGCTAGGATTACAGGTGTGAGCCACCGCGCCCAGCCAAAAGAGCATTTCTAACTAAAATATGTGTAATTCAGAATTAGTTTACCCCCAAAATCAGTATTGTATATAGTATTTAGATTCTTAGATTAGCCAACAAAATTCTGCCTCAAACATTTCTCCCATAAATTAAAATACTAGTAATTTAATGAACCAAATCAAAACTGAGACTCTAATCCTACCTTCTTGAGTGCTGCTGTTTGCGGGAAAGCACTCATTCATTCAGTAACTGTATAGAGTGCTCACTCAGCCTGGCTCTGCTGATGTCTTTTTAATAGAAGCCTTTGCCCCCCACCACCCCCAGAAAAAATACCATCTGTTTGTGGCCAGGTGAGGGTGAGGTTTGGAGGGTAAGGAATGGAAGGGTTGCTGGAGCCTGTCTGCATATCCTGTGTGGATTAGGAAGCATCTGGAGTAGCCGCCTTTTGTCCCAGCGGTGGGTGGCAGCTGCAGGGCTCAGGTGGTATCTGTGGCAGGCCTGCTGCCCAGTCCCAGGCCAGGAGTGCCTCATGGCTCAGCTTCAGTGCTTGGCATGGCCGGCAGTGAATGATCTGGGACTCCTGAGGGCAGGCAGGCTGCTCTGGTGTGGAGCCACGTGTTTCGCAGAAAGTGCTTTAAGGTGTAAAATGAGAATTTCCATGGAAGAAAAGGGGCACTTGGACCTGGATCCTGGCTGAGAGATTTCCTGGGTGAGCGGAGAGTTTGAAAGTGGTGACACAGAACTGGGTCCACTGAGTGAAGTAATGTGATAGAAGTTGTTCCCCCCCTTCCCGCCCCCGACTTTGGGAGTGGCTTTGTTTGTCATGGAGCACACCTGGTTTGGCAACGTCCTACTCAAGCAGTGAGGCCTGACAGGACATGACCGAAGTTTGGCTGTGTTTGGGCGTGTGGCACAAGGACAAACTGCTCTGATCCCCAGCACTGAGTCAGGGACAGGAGCAGAATCCCGGTCATGTCCTGCCCTGAGCCAGGCTTGCCGGCCCTGGCAGCCTCGCCTGCTGTTACATAAACAGCAGGCCATGAATTCCAGGCGTCAGCACCCCGCTGCGTCCAGAGGGCGCACTCCTGCAGCTTCCCTTTCCAAAGCAGCATTATTTAAAAGTTGCTTTCTCCAAGAAAATGGTATTTCCATATTTGTTAATGGAAATAGAGCAGTTAAGCGATGACTGAGGCATTGTTTCCCTCCTAACATGGAGTGTTCTCAGTTTGGAGTCATTTTGTTTTTCTTTTTGATTGAATGATGGTGATTTTTTTTTTTTTTTTAAGAAACAGGGGCCTTGCTCTGTCCCCCAGGCTGGAATGTGGTGCACAGTCATGGCTCACAGCAGCCTTGAACCCCTGGGCTCAGCCAATCCTCCCACCTCAGCCTCTTGAGTAGCTGCAGCTACAGGCCTGTGCCACCATGCCTGGCTACTTTTAATTTGTTTTTGTAGAGATGGATTCTCACCATCTTGCCCAGGCTGGTCTGGAACTCATGGCCTCAGGTGATCCTTGTTCCCTAGCCTCCCAGAGTGCTAGCATTACAGGCATGATCCACTGTGCCCGGCCCATCCTGAGTTTTCAACATAGCTATCAGAAAAGCAGTCAGCATGAGCCAGTCGAAAGATGATCCCTACTCTGAGAAAGAAAGGCTCGCGCTGGAAGTCTGCACTCCTTAGTTAGAACCAAGACTTGCTTTTTCTGGTGACAGGAAATGCTTTTTATTGCAGATCTCTCAAAGGCCTTGGTTCTGACCGAAATCGGCCCCAAGCGTGACCCTGCGACCCTGAAACTGTTCCTGAGTAACATGGAGCGGCTGCTGCACGCCAAGGCGCATGGGTAGGAGGTTCAGCTCGGGGAACACCCTGCAGCCACAGGAGGAAGAACGGAACACGGGCTTGCTAAAACTCCCCTGGGATTTGAGGAGGAAGCCTGGCGTGGAAGGAGTAGGAGGGGCACATGAACACCAGACTCAGGGAAGCCCTGTGAGGGGCCCGCCTGCGGTACATGCTCCTATAGCCAGGTCTCTGGAGATGGCTGGGCACCTGTGTCCCTTCTCATGAGAATCCATGGAACTGACCTCATGCTGCTTAACCAGTGAATGGTGCGAGTACTCAGAGTCCTTCCCAAGTGGGCCTGGTGTCAGACAGGTTTATCAAAGCCCAGGGAATCCTCTGTCTCTTGCCTTCCCAGCAGGGCTGTGCTGTGACCCCTAGCCACGTGAGGCCGCTGACACTTCATGTCACGTTCAGTAGAGGAGGAGTCACTTCCCTGGTTGCTACATCTCAGGTGCTCAGTAGCTCGGTCAGCTGGGAGCTGTCACTGCACAGAGCATTTGCGTCTGGCAGAGGCCTGTTGGTCGGTGGCTCCGGGCCCTACATTCGGCCTCCAGAGCTTTGGCGGAAGTGCTGTGCTTCATTTTTCACTGGGGAACATGCCCAGCCAGGGTACCTGGCTGAAGTCAGCTTGCATACCACAGAAAAGGCTCCACTCCCGCCTGCATCTGTCTTCCCCTCCCTCTCTCCAGGGTCCGAGTGATTGGAAGCTCCACATTGGCACTCTGCCACCTGGCCTCGGGAGCCGCGGATGCCTATTACCAGTTCGGTCTGCACTGCTGGGACCTGGCGGCTGCCACAGTCATCATCAGGGAAGCAGGCGGCATCGTGATAGACACTTCGGGTGAGCTCTCATGTCCCTGAAATGCAGCGACAGAAACGACTGAGAGACACTGTGGGTGGGGTACTTCCTGAGGTCCCCACCAACTGAATTTCCCACTTTCCCCAGAGTTTCTGTTTTTTTTTGAGATGGAGTCTTGCTGTCACCCAGGATGGAGTGCAGTGGTACGATCTCAGCTCACTGCAACCATCCACCTCACGGGTTCAAGCAATTCTCCTGCCTCAGCCTCC
>NW_012102665.1:1584226-1586142 GCF_000951045.1 Mandrillus leucophaeus | reverse complement strand
CGGTGGCTCCGGGCCCTACATTCGGCCTCCAGAGCTTTGGCGGAAGTGCTGTGCTTCATTTTTCACTGGGGAACATGCCCAGCCAGGGTACCTGGCTGAAGTCAGCTTGCATACCACAGAAAAGGCTCCACTCCCGCCTGCATCTGTCTTCCCCTCCCTCTCTCCAGGGTCCGAGTGATTGGAAGCTCCACATTGGCACTCTGCCACCTGGCCTCGGGAGCCGCGGATGCCTATTACCAGTTCGGTCTGCACTGCTGGGACCTGGCGGCTGCCACAGTCATCATCAGGGAAGCAGGCGGCATCGTGATAGACACTTCGGGTGAGCTCTCCTGTCCCTGAAATGCAGCGACAGAAACGACTGAGAGACACTGTGGGTGGGGTACTTCCTGAGGTCCCCACCAACTGAATTTCCCACTTTCCCCAGAGTTTCTGTTTTTTTTTGAGACGGAGTCTTGCTGTCACCCAGGATGGAGTGCAGTGGTACGATCTCAGCTCACTGCAACCATCCACCTCACGGGTTCAAGCAATTCTCCTGCCTCAGCCTCCAGAGTAGCTGCGATTACAGGTGCGTGCCACTGTGCCTGGCTAATTTTTGTATTTTTAGTATAACGGGGTTTCACCATGTTGGCCAGGCTGGTCTCAAACTCCTGATTTTGTGGTCTTGACCTCCCAAAGTGCTGGGATTACAGGCGTAAGCCACCATGCCCGGCCAGTTTCTGTTGTTGAGAGCGTGTGAGGGTGCCACGATGGCAGTGGCCTGCACCAGCCTGGCCTCCTTCCTGCCATCCCTTGCCACCATAGGATCAGGATTTCTTCACCAGATGGCAGCAGCACTGCCACTTCCCATTTACACGCCACTGACAGTTTTCTTTTGAGACAGAGTCTCGCTCTGTTGCCCTGGCTTGAGTGCAGTGGCACCATCTCAGCTCACTGCAACCTTTGCCTCCCGGGTTCAAGTGATTCTCCTGGCTTAGCCTCCCAAGTAGCTGGGATTACAGGCACACACCACCAGGCCTGGGTAATTTTTGTAGTTTTAGTACAGGTGGGGTTTCACCATGTTGGTCAGGCTAGTCTCTAACTCCTGACCTCAAGCGATTCACCCACTTTGGCCTCCCAAAGTGCTGGGATTACAGGCCTAAGCCACCACACCCGGCCCAATGACAGTTTTCACAAGAATCCAATGAGCTGACCAGAGCAGCTGTTGTGCTCCCTGAATTTCTGAGGTTAGTTGCTTCTGCGAGGCCCCATAGCTTGGCGTTGGGTCAGCACCAGCACCGAGCATGAGTGTCCGGTTGGGTTTTGGAGAATGATTCTGGAACATGGCTGTTCCTTCTGCTTCAGGGTCACTTGAGGCCCAGTGACTGAGCACCTGGGGGTATATGTGAGCCCCTAACTCTGTGCTGCCTGCTACATCCACGTAGCTTCAGGCTGACCTTGCATCTAATGTTCATTCAGGAATAACAATCAGAAGCCAGGTGAATCCAACAGATCCCATTCTTACTGAGCTTTAGCAGTAACACTGGAGCTCGCTTGTATCTACTGGGCATGGACGGTAGATCTTTTGTAATTTGAATTCTACTTGTTTCCTATTTCTCCTTTGGAAAGGCTTGACGAACATATCAGCAAGATATAAAAATGAAAATGTTTCAGCCATTGGCAGCAGGACTAGGCAGGCCCATTCCACTTTTTTTTTTTAAGACAAGTCTTACTGTGTTGCCCAGTCTGGAGTGCAATGGCACGGTCTTGGCTCACTGCAACCTGCTTCCCAGGTTCAAGTGATTCTCCTGCCTCAGCCTCCCGGGTAGCTGGAACTACAGGCGCGTGCCACCACACCTAGCTAATTTTTTGTATTTTTATTAGAGACAGGGTTTCAGTGTCAGCCAGGATGCTCTTTATCTCCTGACCTCATGATCCGC
>NW_012102665.1:1578243-1579906 GCF_000951045.1 Mandrillus leucophaeus | reverse complement strand
GGAGGCTGAGGCCTGAGAATCATTTGAACCCAGGAGGCAGAGGTTGCAGTGAGCTGAGATCGCACCACTGTACTCCAGCCTGGGTGACAGGAGAGACTGTCCAAAAAAAAAAAAAGATTAACTGAATTTAAAAAATAACACATTCCCAGAGGTTCACTGTAGGGTGAGCACTGTGTCGTGCCATGTTTGGAATCGTTCTGTCTTTGAAGAGGTGGAGTCTCTCCCCGGGCTGGCCTGGTGCCCTGGTCTTTCCAGCAACAGAGTTAGTTATAGTCATCTCTGAGACTGGCTTTTCTTTCATCTCTGGAGAGAGCTTGATTCGTCATCTTATTGCTTTGTCTGAACTAATTTTGTTTAGTAGGGCTTTTCAATGAATAGTGTGGATTTTTAAATGAGTTTAAAATATGCTCATGTTTCTCTAAATTGCTGATTATTCCTTTAGGCCTTCATTAGCCCATCTTAATTTTCTCAGAATATACTCCAAACAGACCTCAGTATCTATAAAGATGTGGAAGAAATTTCTTACATTCTCATGGATTTTGAGATGTCGTGCTTATTAGTCATGTAATGTCTTTTAGTTCTTAAGTGTTCTGTGGAAGTTTTCTTCAACAAAATAACTCTCCCAGCACTTTGGGAGGCTGAGGCAGGATTGAGGCCAGACCAGCCTGGGCAGCACAGCAAGACTCCATCTCTACAAAAAAACCTGAAAGTAGGTGGGTGTGGTGCCCAGGAAGGTCGAAGTGGGAGGCTCCTTTGAGCCCAGGAGTTTGAGGTTACAGTGAGCTATGATTGCACCCCTGCATTTCCAGCCTAAGCCACAGAATGAGACCCTGTCTCTACAATAAAAGTTTTTAATCAGCCAAGTGTGGTGGTGTGCGCCTGTAGTTGCAGATGCTTGGGAGGCTCAGGCAGGAAGATGGCTGGAACCCAGGAGGCTGAGGCTGCAGTGAGCCGTTATTGTGCCACTGCACTCCAGCCTGGGTGACAGAGCGAGACCCTGTCTCAACAAACAAAGAAAAAAACAAAAAGAACTGCCTCGCAGGAAAGGCCCTCCCGGCTCTTGTGTCAGGACAGCAGGAGGCCCTGGGGGAGCTTGAGCTGATGACTCCTGCTTCTGCTTCTGCTCTGTCCAGAGTCTCAGGCTGCCTTTAGCAGCAAGTTTTCCACACAAGCATCATCCCTGCGGCTTCAGGAGAAGCAGAGTGAACCTTGGAGAACAGGGAGGAACCCAAGGTGGGGACCTGTGGGCTTGCCTCATTCATCCCTGGACGAACCTCCCAGAAACAAGATGGGCTGCTCACCTCTGTGACCCTCAGAGTCGGCTCAACTGCTCGCCATGTCATTTGGAGCTCTTACAAAACGATGCTCACCTATCGCTGGGGATGACGTTCATTCTGAATCCCACTCACAGGCTTCAGGATACTTTCCCTCATTTTTTTTCCCTTCATTTCAACAGTTTTCACTGAGTGTCTTGTGGACACGAGTCATCAAATGTTTTGGTGCCTTTATGATCCAGTCCCAGATAAAAAGTAACACATTTGTCCTAGTGCATCACTGTCGTCACTCAGACCGACCAGAAGTCAGGACGCAGATTCACGTTCAGGCAGCTGTGTGGCCTTGAGAGGGCCCTGTCACCTCTCTGTTGGTGTTGGGTGAAGTCTGT
>NW_012102665.1:1573722-1575578 GCF_000951045.1 Mandrillus leucophaeus | reverse complement strand
CACTCTGATTTTACCACTAGAGCACCTGAAGGCTCATGTATGTGCAAGCTGGAGATACACTGTATGTATCTCCAGCCCATGCAGCCAGACCTGTTTCATATCCCTCAGGAAGATGCAGGGCTTTATCGTCTTACCTCAGCTTCTTAGGGTGTGGGTCCCACAGCAGCGGTGCAACCCCAGGAGCTTGTGGGCAGGTAGCCTCAGCCCCACCCAGACCTGCTGAGGCAGAGCCTTGGTTTCACGAGTCCCTGGCTGACCCCTGTGCATAGTCAAGTTTGAGAAGGGCAGCTCCCCTGTTCGGGTCTAGCCCATCACTTGCATTTCTTAGGACTTTCATGGTCTCCATCTCTAAGGCAGTGGCAGCTTCCGAGCTGCCCTCTGTTCTGTACAGTCCTGGACTGTATTCACATCGGGGCGGGGCGGGAGGGGCTCCGTCCCTCTATTCTTTGCCGGATTCACTCCTAGACCACCTGTTTAATACGAGTGTTGGGGCTTGGGCACGGTTCCGTGTGCCATTTCCTGTGCCGTGTGCATGTGGGGTAAGTTATCCTACAATGTTGTTCAACCCTCTCTGGTAACCCGGATGCCTGGCTCTGTCTCTGTCCCCAGGTGGACCCCTCGACCTCATGGCTTGCAGAGTGGTTGCTGCCAGCACCCGGGAGATGGCGATGCTCATAGCTCAGGCCTTACAGACGATTAACTATGGGCGGGATGATGAGAAGTGACCGTGGCTGAGGCAGAGCTGCTCTCGAGGCCTCCCTGGGCTGCTGTGGGCTCCTGGGGAGGTGGCCCTCCTGGCCCACGCTCCATGCCAGTGGCTCACACTCTGCTCCTGGCTACCCCAGAGGGAGCTGTCACGCTACAGTGAGTGGCTGGCCTTTTAAATCCACGTCTCTCTCACCAGGATTTGGTGTTTAGCTGTTTCTCTCTTTAATTTCACGTAGCCTTTTTCAGGTTAGTACGTGTTCCTCTGTCAGGGCCAAAACCCAGATCTCCTGTGAAATACGTATTGATAATCCAATCTTGATTTTTTTCCCCCCAGAATATAAATCTCAGGTAATAAGGCTTTAGAACTGCTGATAAAGCGGATCGTTCTCAGGCCCTCCCCCCAGGGTACTTCAGAATGCAATAAATCAAAATAATGGCGCTATGTGTATCTGTTTCCTATATAAGCGTGTCGCCTGATTCCCAAACAACTCTGGCTCTCATCCACTGCTGTGGATCTGTGCTCTCAGGAAGCTTTGCGAATGAAACCCAAAGTCCAGTGTGTGCCAACTGCTGCCTCTGATGAACACCCTGAAGGTGACCCCAGTAATATCATGTGAGTGTTCAGAACCCAAGACATGGGACAGACAGAAGGAAACTAATCTCTGAAAGCTGCTGTTTCTGTGATCAGCTTTTTTTTATTTTTGTTCGAGTCGGGGTCTTGCTCTATCTCCCAGCCTAGAGCGCAGTGGTGTGATTACAGCTCACTGTAGTCTTGACCTCAGGACTCAAGCGATCCCCCTGCCTTAGCCTTCTGAGTTGGGACCACAGGCATGCACTACCATGCCAGGCTAAGTTTTAAAAAGTTTTCAGTAGAGATGGGGTCTCACTGTGTTGCCCAGGCTGGTCTCAAGCTCCTGGGCTCAAGTGATCCTCTCACCTCAGCCTTCCAAAGTGCTGGGATTGAATCACCACACCTGGCCCACCAGTGATCAAAGAGGGTCTTACTTGTTTCTCTTTAGGAGGCAGAATTGTATGTCAGAGTAATTCTAATGAGGCTATTAACTGGCTGGCCAGGTATCTTTCCTGAGGTTTAAGAATTGAGAAAGTCTTGGCCAGGTGCAGTGGCTCACATCCGTAATTCCAGCACT
>NW_012102665.1:1566317-1572172 GCF_000951045.1 Mandrillus leucophaeus | reverse complement strand
GAGTGTCTTGTGGACACGAGTCATCAAATGTTTTGGTGCCTTTATGATCCAGTCCCAGATAAAAAGTAACACATTTGTCCTAGTGCATCACTGTCGTCACTCAGACCGACCAGAAGTCAGGACGCAGATTCACGTTCAGGCAGCTGTGTGGCCTTGAGAGGGCCCTGTCACCTCTCTGTTGGTGTTGGGTGAAGTCTGTACTGGGGGCCTGGCTGCCTCCCTCACAGGGTTGGGAGGATGTCCCAGGACAACGCCTGGAGAGTACCATGAAACCAGTGACGGAGGCAGTCTCAGTTGGCGTGATTTATTTTGCCAAGGTTGAGGATGCGCCTGGGAGACCACCACAAGCCACGGTAGGATCTGTGGTCTGCACTTTTTTCCAAAAACGATTTTGGGCACTTCAGTATTTAAAGAGGAAAGAAAACAGAAGAGGGTATGGTCACATCCTTGATTAGAGCTCATTCATCCACATACTGAGCGTGAGGAGGGGGAAGAGGAACAGTGGGTTACATGGGGGAGATGGTATTTTTCCTCTCCTCTCATCCCTCACCAGGAAGATGAGCTGTTAATTTACAGTATCTGGGTGACAGAGGCCACCTGGGGAGACCCTGCCTTCTATCGCTAGCTGTTTTGTTGAGGAACAAAAGGCAGGTGTTCTGTGTGACTCAGCTTCCGAGCTTGCCTTTCCCCCTAGGCATAGTGAGTCCTCGGGTCTCCAGATTTTCCTTTCCATACACAGCAACTGTGGAAAGCCGGGTTGGTTTTTTGTTGTTTTTGTTTTTTACAGTTAAACATATTATTAAAGCATGAAAATACCATGATGTCTCCAATAACCAAATGTTACTGAAGAAAACTAGAAATATTTAGATTACACCCTAGCTTAGACAGACTTTGCCTGATTTATTAAGCCATTTACAATCAGTTCTATCATCCATACCCAAGACTTCAGGGCTAGAAAAATACATCCCATAGCTTTCCTAGTAGGAACCACATTCATCATTGCTTTTTTCCATGAAGGGAATGTATAAATACAGCAGCTTTTTGAAAATGTAAGCAGAGGCCCAAATCAGTGGCCTAAAACTTGAGTGATCTGGGGAGGCACCAGGCCATCTGAACCAGCGCTTTGTGTCTCTATCAGATGGTGGGACGTGCGGGGGCTATGCACGTCAGCACGGGGGGCCACTCAGCAGCGGGGTAAACTCTCTGTGCCCCTCTGTAATGAAATAAACTGCACTCCTGCCAGGACGGTGTGGATCAAATGAAACAGCGTATGCACGTGACTGCATCAGACAGACAAGAGCAGAAAGACTGCAGAAGCCAGGACAGAGGACCCAGAGTCAAGGGCTTCTCACCCCAACTGCTTCCTGCCTCTTTCTCTGCCCTGGACTTCCCAGTTTCAGCCCCACAAATTGTGTAGTAAGAGTCAAGTGATGTCCAAATCCTGGGCTGTTCTTTACATGCTCAGGCCCTGAACCTTCACTTAACGATGCCACTTCTGCAAGGATGCTCCCCAGCCAGCCAGGCACTGCACCTGATGTTCCCCACAATACGGTTTACTACTTGGATCAGGATTAAGAGAAATGTTGCGATTTGACAGAAAAATTTTAAGTATGAGACACGAAAAAACAAAGGGAGGAAGAAATCTCAGTGACAGAGACCCTGATTTCAATCTTCCTGGATGTTCCCACTCCTTAGTGCAGGAAAATCTGAGACCTGAGATTACCCAGGATGAAAGCCATAGCATCTGAGCTAGGAAGCCAGCCAGTCCGAACCACGCTGCTTAATTTTTAACAACCAATTGCTCACATTCCTATTTAAACATCAAATTGAAAGCTCAAACTCCAAGTTGGCCTACTGTTGTTTTTCATTTCACATAAATGACAGAAAACCAAGAAGCCAGTTTAAACAGTATCTCCTGTTAGGAATATTAACATCAAAAACATTCAGAGTAAATTAATTCCTCTGAGTTTGTTTACTCACCTGAAAAACGAGGGTAAGAGAATGACTGTCAGGGCTACATGTAATAATATGGTGAAGCCACCTGAATGTGTGTGACAGGGTAACAGTGACTGCTGTAGGAGTGACTATATGGTTTTCCACTAAAATTCTACAATGAGAATTAGAAAAAGTTAATCAAAATAACTTCTGATTGACCTCAAATGCTTTAAGATATAAGCAGATTGTATAATCCCTAGCATAGCTGGTGGTTCTCCTCTCCCTCCTGGTCCACAGGCCCCCAAAGGCTCTGGCCCCTTTATGATGTGGTGAATGACTATAGGTCAGGTGTCTCACTTCTGGGATGAGCAGCACATTGATGGTACAAGACCATCTTGAGTTCCTTTCTCTTATCACTGGGATCTGTGGTCCCTTGTTCTGCCCTGAGAGCAGCAGACATGGGGCAGAGCTGACCTGTGTGGACACCTGGCATGAATGGAAATGAGCCTTTGTCATGTTAAACCAGAGATCTGAGGCTTATTACTGCAGCATAACACAGTCCCATCCTGACCGATCAACTTTTTATGAAGTCATACCTTCCCTGTAATGAGGCCATCGTATCTATAGTGGTGATTGTTCCATTAAGTTTATCAATATAAAGCCTACTGAATTATGAATTTATCAGTATGACTACTAAATTGTGGCCTAAAATCCATGAAATATGAAAAGACATGGGAACCAACTGAACAGTAATAAAGATACTTCAATCCAAATCAAGTAGGGGAAGATAGTGCCTTCCACCTGATTGTAGGTGCAGAATTCTTTCTATCCAAATCTCACTACAAAATGTTAAAGTAGGTTACAAAAAACCGTAATAATAAACCCAAGGATGAAGACTTTAAAATGCCATGGTCCACTGCTTTGTGAACTGAACTCGAAGCTGAAAGGCACGTCCTGGTGTGCCCCACTGACATGGTACAAAAACTAAAGTGAAAAAGAAGGCCGACCATGCTCACCTGCGTATGCACAGAATCTCCTGCAAGAACTTAGCACTCACAGCACACATCTCAGTCTTTGCATTCCAACTGTGCTGTGGGCCCAACAGCATTTTGGCCCTCCCAAGAAGGCAAATTTGTTCTTCTTTGGCTAAATTAAATGATTTACCCTGGGTTAAGTAGAGAAATAAGTATTTCATATTGATAAAGTCAACTTTAGTGATAATACTTTATAGTTATGTTCAGGAATAAATTTTATGATCGTTATGATAATCTGTGCAGGTTTACATTTAAGGTTCTTAAAATATTTAACAAAATCTTACATATTCCCCTTTTGATTTTCAATGTTTGTGATTGAGAATTTTTCACAAACAGTATTTGAAAATCTGAAAGCTCAAATTACCGTATGTGTAATGTTGGATTTACTAGCTTTATAAGGATTACTTCAGTACTTAGAAAAATTTTTTAAAGTTTTAAGGCTGTTTAAATTAGGCCCCTTGAAAAATTTAAGAGAGTCAGATATTAAAAAAACCTGTAAAGGTAATGTAACTCTGTGGGAGCTAATAAGCCAAGTTTGTGAAGTGGAGGTAATTATCTGACGGCATTTTATTCAGGGTCCTTGAGTATTAATTAAAAGCCATGTAAGTTGTTTCTGTGCACAAAACCTCGTTAGAATAAAAACAATCGAGTGGAAAGTTTGTTTTCCTTTTTCAAAATTGGTGTTTGCCTCAGTCCTTTTTACTTACAAGATGTTTTTAATGTCCTTAAATTTAACTCATCACATTAAAGTCATTATTGACCCTTTCTTGATGAGTCGAATGAAAGCAATGCGGGGGGTGACAGCGGAAGGTGGACTTTGGTTATCCTTCCTGGCGATCTCCTCTTGCTGCTACAAACACAACAGTGATCACAAACCACATTCAAGACACTCCAAGGTGTCCTGGAAGAAATACAAAATCACACGATGTCCGACAGCCACTCCTTCTGCACTCTTTCTTACTCCAACTTCTCCTGAATCCAGGTATCAAATTATATTATTAATTTCCATTCCACGAAAGACAGGGATAATATTACATAGCTAGCATCCAATAAATGTCTGATTGTAAGTAAATCTGCCAGTAATTAAGGTGCTAATTATGTAAACAATTTCACATCAGTTCTCTTAGCCTCCTAATCATATATGGTTTTATCTCACTTAACCCAATCAAATCTTGGAAGATGTATTAGTCTTCCATCTCACCAAACAGCAGTATATTAAAGTATTACAATAACTGAATGACTGGTATTTTACCTTCCCAAAGGTACCTTACTCCCAAAGAGCAGAAAAGACAACTGCAGATAACAAAATACTGTCCTTGTAAAATAATGCTGAAGTCATATAATTAAGAGAATGTGTCCCTGGAAAAAAGAAAATTAACAAGCTAAATAAAATAAATAATACAAAGAATAATCATATTCACATAGTTTCAGGTTTTATTTTCATAATTATCTTCCTATAGAAGCAATACTCTGCATTTCCATAACAACACATTTAATATTCTACTCATGAGAGTTGGAAAAATAGGAATAAAGCAGATTCCATACATGAATACCATACTCTGCATATGTACAAATAAATTCAATATATTAAATCTATTTTGTAGGTGGACTTCACTTACAACGTAACAGAATGTTGAATAGTAGATTCTGAGCATATTCATGCAGACTTCCACTTTGGTGAAAGCGATGACAGTGGAGTTCTGGAAGACAATTCTCGTAAACACCAAGTTTTACACTTTGGACTATGCTCTCAAGATAGAAACTTATGTGAGTGGAAAAAGAAAATGTATAAATGTGAACCAAATATTCTTTACCACATAGAATAACCCTGACAACAAAGAATATCCCCAAGTCCTGGTTATCCAGTCCTCACCGGGGGCAGGAAGGGTGAAGGAGGCTGCCCATGGACACAGCCTTCTGTGTGGTTTAAAGCCCAGCTGCGCTGCTGCTACAGAATGCACTTCATCATCACCTTTTTAAAAAAAAGTTTTCAGTACATGAGACAACTTTTTCCCCCCAAGACTTTAAGGGTAATATGATCTATAAATAAATAGTCTACAATACCTTTAAAGTATTGCCAAATCTGTTTAAACAGATTACTGATTAGCTCAAATGAGCATTAATGTAAGACACCAGAAGTTTCTGACTGGATCTAAAGGATACAAGCTGCAATGATGGGATCTTTGAAACACTGCAATGTCCTTAAATGCAAATGTCTACACATAGCTTGTTCATAGTTAATCCCAATATCATTAATAAAAATGAGCTGCTACCTGAAGAACTATGCCAATAAATTAAGGAAGAAAAACATTAAATTTATTAGCGTTTTGTATCAGACCTAAAATAAAGACCGTATACCAACATTCACGCACCCAAGACCACCTCCCAAAGGAGGATGTTATTCTGTCTAAGCTCTCCCACAGAACTAATTGTGACTAAAATCACTTCTGATACTCCACCTTGGTGTTTTCAGAAAGTCTAGCCAAATCAAGCATCCTATACTTAAATAAGTTATGACTCTAAAGGAGACAGAGACGGGGCATGAATAAGCAGGAAATTTCTTCGGCAGCGTGTACCTGCAGAATGCACACTACTGGTGTTTGCAGCCTCTTTCCAATTAACAGATTATGAGATAGGTCGAAGCCACACAGGGTGATAAAGGAATGTTTCGAAAACAGCATTTTAGGAAATAACTACAAAGGATCAATATATTAGCAGTGCGGTGTTTTAAATATGTCTTTCTAAAATGATTCTTCCCTTTCAGCTAAGTTTTCATAGTACATAGCATTTTCTTTTTCTTTTTTTTTTTTTTTGAGACGGAGTCTCACTCTGTCGCCCAGCCTGCAGTGCAGCGAGTGGCATGATCTCGGCTCACTGCAAGCTCTG
>NW_012102665.1:1560264-1564918 GCF_000951045.1 Mandrillus leucophaeus | reverse complement strand
ATCCAACATGACTGTAATGAAGTACGTATATCCCTAATCTATTCCCAAGTCCTTGAAATGGCATGTCAGGATTTTTACCTTTGTTTCCCTTTTCTTTTCAGCAAGCAAAATACTAGCATAGTCCTCCTGAGTATTCGTCTTCCTCTTCATCAGCAGCTGTGGCAGTGACACCATCAGGCTTGGCCTGTGGTGTTGCGGGTGATTTCTTCTTGATTCCCCCTCCTGGAACCACCAAACTCAGGCCCAGCTTAGCATACTGTCAACAACAGAGCATGTTCTTAAAAGCTGGATAACTAGAATCCCGACACGTTTTACTCAGCTCTAAAAAGACAGCCTGGCTCTCCGCCCTCATGACCACCAATTCTACCATTCAGATGGAAAACAAAACCCAGTAACACTGTTCTCCAGATGCCTCATGGCCACGGTGGGGCAGGTACACAACTAGTAAAAGTATCAATTATAATTTCTTAATTAAAACAGGTACTTACAAATCCACTGAAAAAATAGAACAAATAGAAACTTATAGTCCTGGTTCACTTTACATGCAAGGCATCACGTGAGGATGTTTCTCACACTGACTAATGTATTCCTCACAACAGTCCAGCAAGACAGGTACTAGGGGCTTCATTTTACAAATGAATTAACTGAGGTTTAGAGGTAATTAGTGACCTGCAACACGTAGCTAGTCATCACGGATCCCCACAAGTCTACTGAATTACAAAGGCCGCTACAGAATGGGTCTCTTTCAGACAGTCCGTCTAAAAGAAACGAGTAAAAGCAACCTATGCAGGACAATAGATAGAGGAAAAGTTGAGAAATAAGTTTGAATTTTAAAATATGTATATGGTCAACAGTTAGACGGGTGAGTAAATGGCTATAAACCACACAACTACCATCTATTTTATCTAAATCTATGGTGAAATTCAATGCAAGTGGTCAGTTTCCTTATGAGTAGTAGTTTGAGAAGAAAAAAAGAGGTAGGAAAAAATCTCTTAAGTACACGGGTAAAAATCTCACTAGAAACCTTTCTTTCAAGAGAAAAAACGAAAGCTACGCAAACAGGTCCACTTACATCATTGTCCATGTACTTGAAAAGCGGTGAGTTGCAGACATCTGACACTTGATCTTGGTCCTGCTGGTCATAACCTTCAAGAAGCTGTTCCAGCGCAGCACAGTCTTCACTGCCATTGAACCCGGGGATGCTGCAGTAAGCACAAATCACACGTCTTCACCTTCTCCTTAAAAGAACACAACTCAGGCAGGGATGATTCTGCCCCTGGCATGTGACAATGTCTGGAGACATTCTGGTACTTAAAAGTGTGGGAATGCTAGTGGCATCTAGAGGGCAGAGACCGGGGATCCCACTAACCAGCCTGCAGTGCACGGGACAGGCCCGACCACAAAGAATCATCCAGTCCAAATGTTAACAGTGTTGAGATTAAGACTGCTCATGTTAAACACTAAGAAAATCCCTCATTTTGATTTCTGTAACATACAATCTGAGAATTTTTTTCTCCTTTTTCTTATTCTTTTTTTCTTAGAAGGCAAATAAAACAAAATGACTAAAATGACTAAAGTGATTCACTTCCATGGAGGTCCCCAAGAGAAAAATACAGGAAAGGAAACAAACAAACAAACAAACAAAAAACAAAACGTGTAAAATGCCCACTGTAAAAGATGAAATGGTAGACGAGCACTCCCAAGATTTAGAAATAACAGTCTCATGGCCAGGAACATTTGTCCTAGCAGCAATCTTAGCTGTAGAAACAGAAGTGCTAACACTGCAAGTCAAGAGGGCCCAGACGACGTCTTACCTATAGCTCTCCCGGACACATCTTTCTGCAGCTACATAGTCATTTCTGTGTAGATGAACTAAGACTTGAGCAATTGTTTTCTAAAACAAAAGAGAGGATCATGGTCAAATTTATGTCTGTTTAATAAAGTCAGTATCCTGGCAGTATTAAAAACACCTGGAGTTTAACTTTCAGAGTCTTTGTTTGTATAAACAGAGATTTATAAATGCTATAGTAACTTCTACGGGACACCCGAGGGGAAATACCCTAGAACAGTACTTTCCCAACTCTCATTTCCTGGGATTTGGCTGCTTGGGGCAAGTCTGGGATTCACCCATTTCTAACAAGTTCCAGGGGACACTCTTACTACTGGTCTGGGGACCACACTTTGACACAAGCCTTAGATCACAACCACGTTTTAAAGAGAATCTCTTTCAAATATCTACACAGATTCAAGCTTGAAAAGTGAATAAAAAAGAAGAGGGGGGCGACCATAATTCCACAATGATACTTAGAATCTTTAAAAAGAAACTAGGAAAAAGATATATGAGTGAAAACTTCAGATAACAGTAACAATGATAGTATTGATAAGTCAACGATAAAAGCAGTAATAAGATCAAGGATATGACTGATAAATTATTGGCAAAATAGGTCTTTATGAAGTATTTTTCCATCTTTTTGATCTGTATTGTTTAGGTAACTTTTACTGATTTATCTTCAAATTCACAAAGTCTTCCTTCTGTCATCTCTGAGATTAAGCTTATCCAGTATTTTATTTCAATCATGTATTTTCCAGTCCTAAAATTCCCATTTAGTTCATTTTTATAGTTTCTATAAAAACATTTTTTCCTATAAAAAACAACAGGTCCTCTTTTCTATTCATTTCAATTGTCTTTATCTTTACCTCATGAAGCAACTGTAAGTCTTTATGTGGTAATGCCAAAAACCCTGGTCACTGCTGGGTTGCCATCAGTTGTCTTTTCTCCTGAAAACTGGTCATATTTCCAGGTTCTTGCATGTTAATTTTGGACTGTACTGTGAATGTGATGCTGCACGGCCTCTGTTTAATTTTCAGGAGAGTACGGATGTTTTCAGCAGGCAATCACCCCAGTTAGGTTCAGACTACATGTGGTGCCTTGTTTTTGGTGGATGGAAGTTCTACACTCAGTTCAAATCCTTTGCTATGTGGCCTTGGGCCTGTTCCATGCATAAGCCCTTCAGAGGGCAGGGCGACACTTCGACGGTGATGAGATCTTAGCTCTCCAACCTCTGCACTGCACTGCTACTTTGGTGCCTGTCTCAGTACAGCTGAAGAGTAAGCCCAAGACCTGTGTGGGCCACATCCACACTCTGGGGACTCCGTTTCCAGCTCTCTCCTTTCTGGAATTTTCTCCTTTCTCTCTAGCTCATTTTCCTAGTTCCTCTGGCAAAAGAGACTGGGGTCCTTGTGGCGTTTTATCAACCTGAGCCATCATCACAGTGCAGCTCCATGCCTGGGCACAAGCTTGGAGCAAAGAAAAAGGAGAGGAAGACAATGGGACCTCTTCTCCCAGTGCTGGTTAGAAAGGCGGGGTTCCTTTTGGAGTTTTCACTGTTGCAGCCTTTGCTGCCCAGCTCCACAACTGCGGGCTTCTCTCATAGCAGGGCAATGCTGCAAGACGAAATGGAAAAAACCCCCGAGAAACTCACTCCCACGGTGGTTGTTTCTCCAAGTGTTTGCTCCTCTCATTAGTCTGTTTTTATTTACTTTTCAGAGTTCAAGGGTGGTTGCTTTTGTATTTTATCCAGTAGTTTAGCTGTAATCAGCAGAGAGACAAGCTGCAGTGGGCTTACTCTATCTTGGTCAAAAATAGAGGCCCAGGAAGTATTATTTTACAAAAACATAGAAACAGCCATAGAATCCTTTCTTAGGTACTTATTCATACCAGTATAAAAAATCATCTAATGTAACACCAGAAACAAACACTTTCAAAGAATACCTTATAACAAGTTGGATAATTCTCAATTTCCTTATAAATATTTTTTTCTTTCTGAATAGAGAGTGCCGCCTCATCAAACCTAAAACGAAACACAGAAATGTGAAACAAGCAGGTCTAAATGATCGATAGCAGAGGTGCCCTGAGAAATGTGCTTGACATCATAGACTGCAGAGACACCCGGAGGACAGGCAGTGTTAGCAGCTGCCCTAGGACCCAGGTTTCCACATGCTCTGCTCATTTGGCTTGCCTTTCAAATGTCTGACCGCCCACTTTCAGGCTGCACGGTGACAGAAAAAGCAAAGAACTCAAGGATGGGTTAGGTCAAATGGGGAGTTTGAAGCTTGGTAAGGACTGTCCAATAATGAGTATCACAACTTCTTTGTGATACGTATTTGAGACGATCTTCGATTAAATCACCCAAGATTTCTTTCCGCCCGACTGAAAGAACATCCTGACACCCAAGGCACTCAGTACCTTCCCCCAACTGTGTCCCTCCATCACATTCTCGCTGCTGCCCCAGTGGCCCTAGCAAGCTCTGAGGTGCCTAAAAGGGCAGCACTGAGGGGTGGCAAGTCAGAGACCTAAACAAAAGCCTTCCTGCATCTTCAATCTTCAACATTCATCTTTTCCACTGACCCTCATACATTCTCCTTTTCTTCCATTTTGCCTAATGGCAGAATGAAGATGAAAGCAAGGAAAGGGGTCACCAAAACTTTTTCCCCAAACCCTCCAGGCTCTTACCCCTTTTTCACTCCCCCAGCCCTAATTCCATCAAACCCTAATGGAATCCTCCCCTCCCTGCAAAGCTGTAGTATACTCCAAATGCCAGGACTCCCTGAGTAGTACAACTTGAGACTGAGTGAAATGCACGGTCTGTAGCCA
>NW_012102665.1:1555763-1559694 GCF_000951045.1 Mandrillus leucophaeus | reverse complement strand
ATGTATACAGACACACACACCACACACACAGTGGCTTGGCTTATGCTATTATGGCTACTTACATCATGAGTTAAACTGAATCTTTATGGGATGCACCCTAGTAACTTAGTGCCTTATAAAATAACACTCAGAGAAGAAATGCGTTCTGAATTTCCACAGGTCAACTTGATAAAGTTTTGGAACAAAGTCAATTTATAAACTGGGGTTGGCAGCAGAATTCTAAGAGTGCTCCCAATTCTTGCCCCTTGTAAACATTTCCTGCATAATCCCCCTTTAAGTGTAGGTGTGACCCTCGGAATACGATGGGCCATCCTGTGATTAGGACACAAAGGGCCCTTCCTTAAGTTAGAGGCCAGAAATCAGAGTGACGTGCTCCCGATGCCTCCAATCAGCAAGCAGCAAACTGCCATGCTGTGAACCACCAAGGGGGGCACATGGCCAGGAACTGAAGGCGAACTCAAAGCTGAGAACAGTTCCTGGCCAATAGGCAACAGGAAAACAGGAATCTCTTTCACACAGCTACAAGGAAATCAATTCTGCCAACAATCAATGAGCTTGGAAAAGGACCCAAGCCTCCGGTGAGATCACAGCCCGCTCTGACACCTTGATTTCAGCCTGGTGAGACCCTAGCTCTGCTACCTAGCTACACTAGGATCGAGCTACACCGTATCCAGACTTCTGGCCTTGTGAAAGTGTGAGCTTAGTGAGTACTGTTTTAAGTTGCTAAGTTTGTAGCAATTTGCTATGCAGAAATACAAAATTAATGCAAGGCAGACTACAGCTAAATGTATCTATATTACTTATAATTGTGACCCTGAGCTTATAACAGATACTGTTTTATAAAATAAATTACATCAGAATATTCTGTGCCCACAGTGTCCAGATTATATCATTCTATTAGCAATCTCAGTATTTTAAACTTTTCATATATTTAACTATAAAGGGTGCATTCTTTACACATAAACTGTTTATTGCCTTGACATAATAATAGCATTTCTATGTGCTAACATATACTTACCTAACAAAAAAGCCAAGCACTTACATGAGTTTGTAGTTGAAAAAGTTGATCGACTTTGCTAAAAGGCCATGAAATTAGCATATAAAGCCATCTATTTTTAAATGTATCCAGAAAAGTATTAGTTACTTATTATAATGAAACACAGATGATTTCAACTTTCCCCTCAGGTAATACTCAATATTCCCAACAAAATGACAAGAATCTGGTTTTGCTGAAAAAAGAATAAATTGTTTTTATCTTCCCCAAATGAAACAAAACTGAAACCAGACAGAAGTTATGTGCAAACGGCAGAAAACTGTCACAGAACCTCATTCACCCCCAAGCTTTCAACAGACACCTTCCTCACCACAACTCAAACTCCTCCTCTGGCCCCAACTATTTCCTGAACTCCAAAACCTATTTCTACCTACCTACAGAAATGTCGAGTTTATGTGTCATATTCCCAACGAAGTTTATGATCATCACCGAGAAGTTTGTGTCTATATTCCTTATGTTATTAATGGCACCATGGGCAGAACAGTTACGCAAAACAGAAACCCAGTGATTCTCCTTAATAGCACACACCCCACCCCTGAACATATACACACGCAGCCCTCCCTGTGTTTAGGATCTAGTGACTGTCTCAGACAACTGGTGAGAAGCAGCTCTTTTCTTTGCTAACTGAATCTTCTAGGAGGGATTTGGGTTCACTGAGACCAGACACCTTGTCTCAGAGGTACAGACCTTCTCTCAGAGGCACAAGGTCATGATCAACTTGCTGCAAAGGCCTTTTCTATATATATATATTTTTTGAGATGGAGTCTCACTGCAACCTGCGCCTCCTGGGTTCAAGCAATTCTCCAGCCTCCTGAGTAGCTGGGATTATAGGTGTGTGCCATCACGCCCAGCCAATTTCTGTATTTTTAGTAGAGAAGGAATTTCACCATGTTGGCCAGGCTAATCTTGAACTTCTGACCTCAGGTGATCTGCCTGCCTCGGCCTCCCAAAGTATTGTGATTACAGGCATGAGCCACCGCACCCAGCCTGGAAAGGCCTTTTCTAAAAAGGAACAAGGGCACTGGCCTTGGACTGCCTTTAAGACCATCCCAGATGTAATCTAAATGAAACTCTGAATCACTTCTCAATTATGACTCTCCAGGACTGTGAGAAGCAAGATTAAATAGATCAACTTTGCTATACTAACATAAAAAGTTATACTAATTAAATAGATTAACTTTGCTATACTAACATAAAAAGTATTAAATTAGGACATCTTACGGACTCATGTTAATGTAAAAAGAAAAAAAAAAACCCCAATAAAGCAAAGTCATGAATAAAAGCCCTAGATTTATAAATGTGCCCTTTGAGCACATCTACGCAGCATTCTCACTTCTGCTGCTCATTCAACTAGCATTCTCCCCTCTGCTGAGGCTTCCAAGAATCTAACTCAGTGCTTGCTTTAGAACAATAGCTTTCTTTAGATGTGTCCAAACCGACTGGCAACATTGGTAATGTTTTGAGAATGGTGGTGGCCCCCATCCCTAGTGGAGCTTTCTAAAGGAATATGCACAGGCAGCTGGAAAACATTCCTCACCTGACCTCCGCCAAAAGATCCTGGCCTCTTCCCTTTCCTGTGCTACTCCCTCTACCACACAGCTTTAGATAATCTACACCTTGAGAAACAAAAGCAAAGAAGATGTGGAAAGCAGAAATACTTCAGGGGAGCTGAGGCAGTGTGGACTCTCACACAGGGCTGTCCTCAACTTCTGCCCCTTCCTGCAACTTCACTTCCTCCACTTTCCATGGGGTCTTATAGTAAGGGGCTTAGCGCTCTAGAAAGGCACTGGGAGCCTTGTTGGGGAGCATTAGGAGGTGAGCACAGATGAGAAAGGAGGTAAACTACCTAAAACTTGCCTCCTGGCTGCCCTGAAAAGAATGAGGGACACTGGTTCTAAGACATGGGGCCCCTGCTCACAAATCAGAATCTGGGTATCACCTCACAGTTCAGCTATTCTGCCACAGTCATAGCGCCATCACCAAGAGCAGCTCTGCTGCTGTAACAAACACCTTCTGAAACTAAACTGAATCATTTTTAAGTTGGGAACTGTCAGAGTTAGCATTTCAGTCACTGATTTCTGGGAAGCAACAAGTAATAAGATGAATAAAGGTAATGACCCCGGACTGACATTTAAATTAAACTTTGCTTCATGATTAAAGTCCTAATTTAAAAACAAAATGAAATTTCTATTCCATTTAGACCAAAAAAAACAAAACAAAAAAACCAAAAAAAAAAAAACAAAACAACCTACTCTTTGAAGGAAGTTCCTATAAACAAAGTAGTCTATCTAAATGAGATTAACAGTTAATTCTAGATTAATTTATTCTCATGTTACTCTAGACTGGTTTAAATTATATTTCAGAATCTGCAGTCTTCACGAAGAAAAAATTTAATTCAGTCTCAGAAAGGATAGATTCATCAGTCATTTCTATTTTGATTCCTTGACACATGAAATGGATCTTGTGTCTTTTCTGTTACTGGGAAGCTTTGGGCAAATTTCAATTAAGATATCTGCAGACCTACAACCTCCTAAAGATGTTTATCTTAAATATTATTGAGACAGAATTTTATTAATGAAAGAAACTGCTTACTAAAAGTAAACTGAGATAAAGTAAAAAAACAAAAGGAAATCCCAATAGATTTTTAGCTTTCTGAGGTTCAACTATTTGTGCTTCAGGTCATATGTTGAAAGGTAAATATTGTATTAATGACAGTATTTGTCAAGAACCTGTCAATTTTCATGGGTGTTTATGCATCTTTGTCATTTATTCTAATATTCTTATTTTTCCTTGAGAGAGGTATCATAACCCAACCAAATAACATGAAGAAAACTGTTCCCTCTCAGGTTGCTGAGCCAGGGTTCAACCAATAAAAGC
>NW_012102665.1:1552388-1553908 GCF_000951045.1 Mandrillus leucophaeus | reverse complement strand
TCCCTACGACATACAAGACCTCTGCCAAAGATCACAGACTGGCAGCCCAACGACTCTATCTCACTTCCAAGTGTGTTTTGCTTGATCCGTGCGGTGTTTTTAAATTAGATCTTTCAAGAAAATTCTGTTTTATGGCTTTCTTCAAAACAGTATCAAAAGCTACGGCATCGGCAGGCTTGTATCCCTGTATGGCAACAAGCTGGGGCTGGGCAGCACCGTCCCGCCAGAGAAGCACGCACCTCCCGGCACTTCTCCCCGCTCTTCACTTCCAAATGCCTCCGTGTCCTGGCTGCTCACTCATTTCACTCATTCCTCTATACCCTGAGTTCATCTGAGTTTGCAACCCTCTTCCATGACTGATAAATTCTGTATCTTACTGTTAATCTATACATCTCAGGATCATGCAGTCCTACTGTCTAATATCTCCAAATCAAACACTTTAAAAATAAACTTAAAAAACATTGTTTAAAAGCTAGTTACAAAGTTTACATAAGCAACTTATTTAGTGTTGACTTGCTGTATCTTAAGGTAGGCTCCACACTGACATCTCATGGGTAGTTTACAAATCTGCCTATTCAGTCCCTTGCTAAGTTGACAAATTCATTAGGATACCCCTAACAAAACTGGTCTCATTTTCGCCAACCCCAAAACATAACTTTATTACTTAGCTATGGAAACTAACAATAAAACAGACTGAAAGATACTGTATGAAACAAGAACTGCTATCACTCACTCTAGCAGAATGAAATGCGAATACATCTCCAAACCTCAGTGAAAAAATAAAAACAATACTTTTTTTGTTATAAAACCAAGTCAATGAAAGAATCTGAGTCTACAATATCTGCTGAAAAATATCTGAATGAACAGGGGAGGTAAACCTAACAAAATCTCTCTCAGGCACGTTGGTCCTGAGGGTCATTTCTGCTTTTAAAGAATACAACTGAACCTTGAACAACAGAGATTTAAACTGTGCTGGTCCAATTATATGCAGACTGTCTTGCTCCTCTGCCCCCTGAGACAGCAAAACCAACCCCTCCGCTTCCTCCTCCTCAGCCCACTCAAACGTGAAGAGAATGGTGAGGATGAAGAGCCCTATGGTGCTCTACTTCCACTTAAAGAACACGAAATATATTTTCTCTTCCTTATGATTTTCTTAATATTTTCTCTAGCTTACTTTATTGTAGGAATACAGTATAAAACATATTCCATACAACACACAACATATGTACTGTTTATATTATTGATAAACCTTCCAGTCAATAGTAGTAGTGGCTCACACCTATAATCCCAGCACTTTGGGAGGCGGAGGCAGAAGTATCACTTGAGCCCAGAAGTTTGAGCCCAGCCTGGGCAACACAGTGAGAACCAGTCTCTATCAAAAAGATTAAAAAATTAGCAGGGCATGGTGGCATGCACCTATAGTCCCAGCTACTCAGGAGGCTGAGGTGGGAGGATTGCTTGAGTCCAGGAGGTTGAGGCTGCAGTGAGCCACAACTGTGCCACTGCACGCCAGCCTGGGC
>NW_012102665.1:1548497-1549697 GCF_000951045.1 Mandrillus leucophaeus | reverse complement strand
CCTCGTACTAGTAGTCTGGAGGCTTTTCCTAGTAATTCAACTGCCTGCCGTAAGCGCTCTTCATTCTGAAGGAATCAAAGACAAACAAGTGTTGGTTGCTTTAATGCTGAAATGTTTTTATCCCACAATATTTATTTTGTAAAGAAGTAACGGCACTGGATCAAGGGGGGAACACGAAAGCTGCTAGTCCATTTCACTACCCTCTAACAGAAAAGAAATAGCGCGCAACTGTGAGCAGGGAAAAGTTTTAAAATTAGCCACTGCATTTCTCTATTTTCCTACATATTATTAATCTGAACATTCTAAGTAATTAAAGAAAAAAATAAGATTCAAACTTACTTCAAACACATTAGCTGTCTGTTGATATAACTGTACAGCCTTCTCTGGATCAACATTTTCTATAAGCCTGAATTAGACAAGAAAATGTGACTCACATGAGAAATGGAAAGCTCGTTTTTCAAGGACTTCTTTAAAACAAAGACAAGACTTCTATGCAGAGCCTCGTCCATCTCACACTCACTTTCCAGCTCGCTCCAAGGCCATGGCCGCAGTGTCAGGGGTGCCGTTTTCTAGATACATCATGCTGGCTTTCTCAATTAGCTGAACGGCCTCTGGTAGCTTCTGCATCTCCTTTGGGCAAAGGATACGCACAGGTCAGAAAATGCATCCGTTAAAGAAAAAGAGTTAACAATCTGAAATGCAATTTTTTTTAAGTTCTGGGATACATGTGCAGAACGTGCAGGTTTGTTACATAGGTATACATGTGCCATGGTGGTTTGCTGCACTTATCAACCCATCATCTAGGATTTAAGCCCCGCATGCATTAGGTATTTGTCCCAGTGCTCTCCCTCCCCTTAATCCCCACCCCCCCGACAGGCCCCGGAGTGTAATACTCCCCTCCCTGTGTTCATGTGTTCTTGTAGTTCAATTCCCACTTATAAGCGAGAACATGCGGGGTTTGATTTTCTGTTCCTGTGTTAGTTTGCTGAGAATGATGGCTTCTAGCTTCATCCATGTCCCTGCAAAGAGCATGAGCTCATTCTTTTTTACAGCTGCATAGTATTCCATAGTGTATATGTACCACATTTTCTTTATCCAGTCTATCACTGATGGGCATTTGGGTTGGTTCCATGTCTTTGCTATTGTGAATAGTGCTACAATAAACATACGTGTGCATGTGTCTTTATAGAATGATTTATG
>NW_012102665.1:1541655-1542937 GCF_000951045.1 Mandrillus leucophaeus | reverse complement strand
AGTAAAGTTTTTGGGGAGTAAAAAGTTGTATGGAGATTTTCAGCTGCACAAGGGGTTGGCATCCCAACCCTTGGGTGGCTCAAGGGTCAACTGTATTTCCTCCCCAAATTTACCTATCCACTAGTTACATATATACTGTGAATCTACAACATAAAAGCATTTGGGAGGATTAAAAAAACAAAACAAAACAAAACAAAAAAACACACAGGAACTATTCGTCATGAGTTTTACCCAGTAGATAGAGCAAAAAATACATTAGAAGGCAGTATAAATGGCATCCAAGTCCTATTTGTTGTTTAAAAATTAGCAACTACATCTTCCTGCTTTTGCATAAAATCAAGCGAGGCTGTGAATAAGAGGTCCAACCACAATATTGATACTTCTCCATAAAAAATGATGAGCTGCCTACTTGAAAGTTATACCTTCCACCATAAATATGCCTATTTTCAATGGCTGTGTGCCTGTGGAGCAAACAGGATATGAAATCACAGCAGCCATCAAGTGACAGAACCAAAGGTTGATCCAACAAGTTTCTGTGGCTTCCCTTGCGCATCTGTCTACAAAATGGCACTCCCCAAGCCTTGCTGGTGAATAAATGTGAAGGTTTGTATGACATATTGGTAGAAATTTTAGCCCACAGAATCGCGGACCATGTAGCGCAGGGGTCCCGTGCTCCCAAGACTGTCCAAAGGCATTTAATTTACATATGAGACAATGCCAGAAAGCATTTTCCTTCATCTGTTTCCCTGTTCACTAAGTTAAATTTCTTTCATTCAAAGTAGTGCCTTTCCAACCCTCAAATTAAATAGATACTTGAGCAATGGAAATGATGCCTGAATAATAAATTTTGATGAAGATTCAAGTCTTAGTACAGCTGTTGCAATATGAACTGAGGCTGTGAGAATTAGTGTTTGAGCGTTTCTTAATTAAGTGTATCCTAATAACAGGCACGAAGTACACTGAGACTGTAACAGCCACCTGGGAGCTTCCTAGTTCTCAGTGGAAAATGAGACAGAAGGCGGCCAGAGCAGATCCCCAGCTTCTTTGGCTGTAAGAGAAACTCTAGTTGCAAAGGAACCGCAGTTAATAACCTAACTTGCATCACCAAATACCAATTCAGTTGCATGTTTGGCCAGAAAAGCTTCATTTCAATGGATATATAACAGTTTATCATAAGGAAGCATCATAATTTAAACATTCTCCTATTATTATTATTATTATTATTTGTTTTGAGACATAGTCTCCCTCTGTTGCTCAGGCTGGTGTGCAGTGATGCGATCTC
>NW_012102665.1:1538634-1541335 GCF_000951045.1 Mandrillus leucophaeus | reverse complement strand
GAAATTAAAAACAAAAGCTTTACTAAGGTAAAGATTCTTAAAAACAAAGCTTTATAATAAATACTTGAAAGTAGCTTTTACCATTTTAGATGAAACATTTTAAAAAAAGAAAGACAAGTACTTTATTTCGACTGCCAGCTGGCATACTTTGAGAGTCGGCATCATAAAGTAGTATGTTCTGTCTCACCACAGCAGGACATTAACTCCTAGCCTGCTTTTGAGGAGCAGAAGTACAAACAGTGGCACAGGCACATTGGTCGGAATATTCCATGCAGAATGAATTAAAGTAGCAAAAGCTTAAATCTGTGGTTGTCTCTGCTGCCAACTGTTATTCACACAAGTAAAAATGTCTTCTATAATTCATGTATGATAATTTTTAAAATATTTATAAAATTTTACTACATTCAGATGTCCTTCTCAAAAGTAGAGAAACTTTCCATAAAGCTCTTTTTATAGCAATACACATCTATCCTGGTTATAGAGCTTAACACGCTACTGTTCCCAGTTCCCTCTGATACATTCTCTCTTATATTTCACTTTTAACACTCCTTAAGATGTACAGAATGTATTCTATGGGTCCAATTAATGTTACAATGGACATAAACCTTACACTTAGCACCTCTTGCCTTACGGTAAGGAAGCTTTTCAACTCCAACATAAATTCTTAACACTTTGTAGTTAATTCATTTTACCTACACAACAATTGTGACATAACATTACTGACCTTCAACATCATTCCAGCTTGCTCATAAGCTCTGCAAAGAGAATATAATTTCTCTGATGAGATCTTAATGAAATGAGGGGTATAAGAAACTTTCTAGTGAGGAACTACTGATAAGGAAAGTGACTTCAATTAAAATGGGCTCATGCACAACATATCACTTCAGGTTTGTATTACCACACAATATAATTTTTTATTCTTTTTTCATGGGGAATAATGGCTTAGAACATCAGACGTTTGAGTTAAAGAGATTTTATTTTGCAGATGCAAAATTAAGTAAGGCTCAGTAAGGTTAAATTAATTTCCATCTGGCAAACCTAAATCTAAGTTTTTTTGTTTTTGTTTTTGGGACCGGCGGGGGGAATGGAGTCTTGCTGTATCTCCCAGGCTGGAGTGCAGAGGCATGATTCCACCTCACTGCAACCTCCGTCTCCCAGTTTCAAGGAAGTCTCCTGCCTCAGCCTCCCCAGTAGCTGAGATTACAGGCATGTGCCACCACATCCAGCGAATTTTTTGTATTTTTAGTAGAGACAGGGTTTCACCAAGTTGGCCAGGCTGGTCTTGAACTCCTGACCTCAAGTGATCTGCCCGCCTTGGCCAACAAATAACTACTCTCCACAAGGCAGGAGAAAGCTTCCTGCCTCATTTCCACAGGCACTATTAACTATCAAACAGAGAAAAACAGAGATTCTAACTTATTTTTTTCCCCATAGGCTACTGAACAAAATGCTCCTAATAATATATTATGGCAAATTTAATTTAAACTCTTTACATCTTAGAGTTAGGAGTGACTTAGTTTTTAATGTTGAGGTAAAAACTGAAACAAAGAGAAATGATTATTTAAATCAATACAAAATTTATAATTTGGGAAAAAATTACCAACCAACAGAAAAACAATGACATTAAAACGTAATTTGCAAATACATGAACACATGAAGAATACTTACTTGGCAGCATGAAAAAGACTGAATGGAAGCAACGAAGTCAAAGTTAAGGAAAAAAGAAAAAAAAACCCAATAGTTTCTACAGATCTAGTATTTAAAGACAGTTAACTAAATCACTGACCCAGTTGGTTCCAAAAGACAAATCCTACAAACAGGTAAAAAGAAATAATTCAATGCCTGTCGATATCGTTTAAAACTTCATAATTCCCCAAAACACTGCACAGGTTTTAAACTATTTCTATTATGCAATAATCTGAAGTTTTACCGAAATGCAAAGTTATTATGACTACAGTTTGCAAGTAAGAGAAACATTTTTTATCGATAAGTTTTCAAATACCTCAGGAAAATATACTGTTTTAAACTACTTATAATTTTTATTTCAAATACCTAAGGAAAACTGTATTAAAAAAAAAAACTGATATAGTAGCTCATGCGTTTTCAGTACCTGTGCTACTCTTCATTCTTCAGCACATGTCTATAGATTTCCCTTACTTCATCCCAAGTAAAACCATCATCAAGTAAAACCACAAACAATAGAAAATAAGTTCTCAAATGTAGCTCTGCGAACCAGTGTGAACTTTATGATCAAACTTCACTACAAACACTCCTTCAGAGTTTAAAAATACAGAATTTTTCTAATAATTTTCTAACTTAAAAACATTTTACTTCACAGTTAGTAAAGAAAATTTACAGCAAGAGAAAACAGTTTGTCAAAATCATCTAACAGTTTAATTTCTTATTAACAGTTGAAAAAGATACGCCCTATTATTTTCATGGGCAACAGCTTCCCTCAGGCAGGCGTCTTTTGCTTGCTCAAACTGTTTGGCATTTTTAAAAGCAACAGCTGAAATAGAAAAAAAAAACCTCCCTATTTCCATCACTAAAAACCTCAAATAAATCATTACTGAAATCTGCATTTTATATGAAGTATTACAAACATACTTATTTCAAATACTTAAGAAGTTTCCTAAACTATAAAACACTACTTTTTTCTAAAGAAATTTCCTTACAACTTTTCCAATTATCAGTAACTTAG
>NW_012102665.1:1536181-1538584 GCF_000951045.1 Mandrillus leucophaeus | reverse complement strand
GAGGTTTTGCCATGTTGGCCAGGTGGTCTCGAACTCCTGGCCTCAAGTGATCCGCCCACCTCCGCCTCCCAAAGAGCTAGAATTACCGGCATGAGTCCCTGCTCCCAGCCAGCTACAGTAACATTTTTTGCCAATTAAATTTATTTAACATACTTAGCATCTAAAATTTGTTTGTGTATATAGTGTTACAAGATTCAAATTAACATAAGCAATTTTTCAAACTTACCAAGAATTTCACCGCTCAGAAAAATAATATCCTTAAATTGTGGTGTGTCTACTGTAATCCACAAAATTGAGGAAATATGCAATACGCAAAATGCTAACTCTCTGTTTCTATCCCAAAACAAACATTACATTCTGTATATTAACGTAATTTTTTTAATCCCACTAAAACCAAGATACAATCATTCAGTTGCCTAAGGTGCTATACACGGAAAGACCCACAGAGTGTGAAACTGGGCAAACTATCCCAAGTCACATGAATACCACTAATAAGGAAGAAAGATGTACAGCTAATTTAGGTTTAGCAGCTATACCTGTTAGTCCTTTTGACTCTTTTTCTCCAAAGAATCAATAAGGAAATTGACCAATTTCCACAGAAAAAAAGAAAACAGCAAAATTACCATCTGTGGGGGCGGGGGATCAATTTACAAAATTACTCAGCAATACTGAACTATATCATCATTAGAAAATGGAGAAAATATCTCCTAAGCTCCCGGCCCATTTTTCCTACCATCAACCGAGTAACTGTCTAGCAGCATTTCAAACTAACACTTCAAGCCTGAACCCCACACCTCCCTGCCCCAGACCTACCTACCAATCACATCCATTAACCCCTATCCCCTATCTTGGCTGAAGGCCTCTCCCACTCAACTCCCAAGTTAGAAACCTAGGAGTTAACCCTTCATCTCTATATGCAGGCAGGTCATTAAAGCATGTCAACCACATATTGACAAATGTCACCCAATCCTACCCCTGTATTGTACTTGAATCCAGGCCATCACCGCCTCTCCCCTGAAGTCAACAACCCACTAACATGTCTGGCACTACCTTCATGGGACAGTCACCTTTCCTCCTCTTCCATTCCCCACACCCGGAGCATATTACCTTTTCCTTGCTTCATATCTCCACCATACTACACTGAATACTTCTAGCACTGAGTATCTTCTTTTTAGTCCTCTGTTCACTTGTCTGCCTGTCTGTGAATTCTAAGCTCTTGAAGAAGGGGCCACTTTTGGTTACTCCAGTATCCTCAGTGGCTGGTACAAGTACACAGAGACAATTTGTAAATGTTTGTTTACTGAATATGTCAAAGTTCATTCTCCACACTGCTGCCACGTTTTTCTTTTCCTTTTTATTATTTTTGAGACAGTCTTGTCCTGTCTCCCAGGCTGGAGTGCAGTGGCACCATCTCTGCTCACAGCAACCTCCGCCTCTGGGGCTCAAGCAATTCTCCTGCCTCAGCTTCCTGAGCAATTGGGATTACAGGTGTGTGCCACCACACCTGGCTAATTTTTGTATTTTTAGTAGAGACAGGGTTTCACCATGTTGGCCAGGCTGGTCTTAAACTCCTGATCTCAAGTGATCTGCCCACCTCAGCCTCCCAAAGCGCTGGGACTACAGGCGTGAGCCACCGCGCCCAGCCTGCTGCCACATTTCTTCCACCAAAAGCAAATCTAACCGGGTTCTCTGGTTAGATGCCTACAACAGCCATCTGAGAAGCTGTCCCTTCACAGTCTGGCCCCAACACTTCTTCACTCCAGCTCGTCCTCTGGCACTGTGACTACACTACATTCACTGTTCCCAGAGCACATTTTCAGGCCCGTGTATAATACATACTACAGTTTGCGCACAGCATCTCTTTCACAAGATTTCCCCTCTGTCCAAAACATTCTGTATTTTTCAGGCCCTGCTCACAAATCATCTCTTCCTCAAATTTTCTCATGAAGAATAAACTTCTCCCTCTGCGTTACCTATGCACAGTTAATACAGCTTTTTTTGTGCTCCCTATTCTACATACTACTCTTACTACAAATTTTGCGTTTGCTCCCACTAGAAAGTCAGATTGTTGTGGGAACCCGAGCCCCAGTACCTTACACATTGATTGCCTCAAGTCATGTGACAGGGCTTGAGTTTTTCCACTGTTTGAAAATTGGCTCTGCCATCTTTCACCTGTGCGGTTTGGGACTAGTTGTTATGAGGATTCCCCGAGTCTCATTTCCTCTTACGAAAACTTATTATCTCTATTTGGAAAGTTATCGTGAAGATCTCAGCTTATGAAATGATGTATGTGAAGCCCCCACCACAGAGCACGATGCTGGCTTTCTATTAACTGTAACTGACAGATAAAAATGCGCTGGAGTAATGAAACGGGGGGGAAGAGGCTGCCCAAAGGATGAATTA
>NW_012102665.1:1529925-1533631 GCF_000951045.1 Mandrillus leucophaeus | reverse complement strand
ACAAAAGACAGCACCTTACTTCACCAGTTGTACCTTTAATAATAAAAACAGTATTTTAGGTATAGGTCATTCAATTACGTAGAAACTGAGGGCCAATAAGCACATTAAACAGTTTTTTATAATAAACCTTCCTTTTGGCACAATCTTTAAATGTCTAACAATGCGTTTTTTTAAAAAATCTTTTATACTGTTTACTATCTATGAAAAAGATATCTCACTGTTCAAACAGCTAAAGTATATTGCAAGCTGTTTTAAAAGTGTAATCATCAAAGCAAAACAGGAGTGCTTATAAAATATGATCTTATACATTTTGGAAAACTTATCAAGGGTTGCTTACAAAGAAGCAAAAAGCATAATGCTTTAAGAAAAGTGTTATTTGTTAAAAACACTCTTAAAATTCTGTTTAATAAAATGTGAAAAATAAATACTGAAACTGCTCTCTTCCCTGCTTTTCCATATGTTGCTTTTGAAAAAATTTATTCTGATTAAATAGATTTTCCATAAGCCCTTAAAGAAAATAAACACAGGATGCTTCAGTGGGAAAATCTCACCTAAAACATTGATTTTTGAATGCAGTTCATGATCTCAGAGGGACAGAAAACAAATCTGTGTTAAATTTCCCTCCCAGAGGACACTTGCAAAATGTTGTTCCCTTCTGCTCCAGAAGCCGCCCTGCATAAGTAGGTCCATAAAACTCATACGGAGTTTCAACTTTCCATAATTTTAAAGTATGAGAGATAAACAATTGCCTGATGCCAAAAAAGAGAACTTGCTCCGATTTAAATAAAAGCACTAAAGACGCATTTGCTGTTTAACCAAAAGCACTTGCCCTAGATGTTCTCCGTGCTGGGCTAACAAGTGTGATCAGGGCTATCGCTGAAATACAACTGAAAACGTGTTCAAGGTACTCAAAATTTTGTTATATTTTATTTATACTCCAAATTACTACAGATATGCTGAAAGCTATCACTCTATAATTCAGAATGCTAAATTTTTAGTAAATTCCCTTTCTGTTGCATATTTTACATTGTTTATACCTTATATAAACTGATTAAAATATGTATATAACTTAACACTTCACGAACACTCAACAGACACATTCAATGTGACGTTCATAAAAGACATAAGGACCAAGCAAACATATGATTTGCAGATCTGCTGAAGATGAGGCTAAGTTAACAAAAAATTTAACAAACTCCTTATTCAATAGAAAGTATAGAGAAATACGGCAAAACTCATGGATACAGTATTCAAACAACTGAAGTTGAAGAATACATAAGCAACACTAAAAACCCACGGCCGTGTACCACCAACCCCACCCCATCGCTGCTGTCATAGACAGCAGGTACCAGGAACTCTGACTCAGCTCTCAACACATCTGAAAATAACAAGTGGAAAAAAACTTTTGTTTTTTAACTATTAAAGCCTTGTAGAAAGCATATACATATTATGGTGAAATGAAGTTATCGGACTATTTTAAGATTACATGCTGGAGCAACTGGACTACAGTCAAAAATACCTGCTTTTCCATATTCAGAAGCGGCACTGTCATAATCTGGCTTCCATTTTAAAAAACCAGTTTTCAGGCTAGAATGAAAGAAAGACACAGTTAACAGAAGTTACCATAAACTTTCCGCGTCACCTGTCTCCACCCAAACTTATGCCTAACAAACACGACCTCACCTCTTTCCCTCGCACTGTCACAGGTATGTGGTTTCCTCCTACAGGTTCTCAATTCATGGTTCCCAGACCAGCACCATCAGCACTGCCTGGGAACTTACTAAAAACATAAATTGTTGACCCCATCCCAAGCCTACAGCACCTCTGAGGTTTAACGAGCCCAAAGGTGCATTAAAGCTTCAGAACCTCTGAGGCACAGTGTTGACAGCAGAGGGACTCATGAAACTGATGCACAGACGAGAAGCTAAAGACATAAATGGAGGCATCATAAGCATATGTCAAGAGCATAGATGAGACCAGATCTCCTAGCAAGACTGCAGAGAGAGAACAGAAAGACTAAGGAATATAATCATTCAGTGGAATAACAGAGGAAGTAGGCAAAAAATAAAAAAATAAATAAAAAAAAAATTAAAAAAGCGAAAACTCGCCACCCATAAACAAGAAGGATAATCAGAAAGGGAAGGATATTACAAAAGCCAAGAGAAACTGCCTTCCAGGATCCCTACTGGCTTCTTGGATGCCAAATCAAAGAACCATCAATTTTGAATTCTTATCTTACTTGCCTTTTCCTCAATATTTTATTTTTTTCTTATTTTAAAATAATTTCAGACTTAAACATATCAGTAACTGTCAAATTTGGGTGTGCATAAAAATTGCCCAAGCCATCTTAAATTCTAAATTTCATTCAATTAGTGAAGGCCTGCTTGCATAGAACACGGCTTGCTTCAAATGAATCAGGCCAGTATCTTAACTGGAAGATGGGGAATGCGTAGGAGCCCTCAGAGGTACAGCCTTCATTGTGTGACAGCCATGTGAACTACCAAAAAGTCGTACCTTTTATTTTTTTCTTGAGATAGGGTCTCGCTCTGTCGCCCAGGCTGGAGTGCAGTGGTGGTATCTCGGCTCACTGCAACTTCCGCCTCCCAGGTTCAAGTGACTCTAATGCCTCAGCCTCCTGAGCAGCTGGGATTACAGGCTTGTACCACCACACTCAGCTAATTTTTGTATTTTTAGCAGAGAAGAGGTTTTGCCATGTTGGCCAGGTGGTCTCGAACTCCTGGCCTCAAGTGATCCGCCCACCTCCGCCTCCCAAAGAGCTAGAATTACCGGCATGAGTCCCTGCTCCCAGCCAGCTACAGTAACATTTTTTGCCAATTAAATTTATTTAACATACTTAGCATCTAAAATTTGTTTGTGTATATAGTGTTACAAGATTCAAATTAACATAAGCAATTTTTCAAACTTACCAAGAATTTCACCGCTCAGAAAAATAATATCCTTAAATTGTGGTGTGTCTACTGTAATCCACAAAATTGAGGAAATATGCAATACGCAAAATGCTAACTCTCTGTTTCTATCCCAAAACAAACATTACATTCTGTATATTAACGTAATTTTTTTAATCCCACTAAAACCAAGATACAATCATTCAGTTGCCTAAGGTGCTATACACGGAAAGACCCACAGAGTGTGAAACTGGGCAAACTATCCCAAGTCACATGAATACCACTAATAAGGAAGAAAGATGTACAGCTAATTTAGGTTTAGCAGCTATACCTGTTAGTCCTTTTGACTCTTTTTCTCCAAAGAATCAATAAGGAAATTGACCAATTTCCACAGAAAAAAAGAAAACAGCAAAATTACCATCTGTGGGGGCGGGGGATCAATTTACAAAATTACTCAGCAATACTGAACTATATCATCATTAGAAAATGGAGAAAATATCTCCTAAGCTCCCGGCCCATTTTTCCTACCATCAACCGAGTAACTGTCTAGCAGCATTTCAAACTAACACTTCAAGCCTGAACCCCACACCTCCCTGCCCCAGACCTACCTACCAATCACATCCATTAACCCCTATCCCCTATCTTGGCTGAAGGCCTCTCCCACTCAACTCCCAAGTTAGAAACCTAGGAGTTAACCCTTCATCTCTATATGCAGGCAGGTCATTAAAGCATGTCAACCACATATTGACAAATGTCACCCAATCCTACCCCTGTATTGTACTTGAATCCAGGCCATCACC
>NW_012102665.1:1455110-1525023 GCF_000951045.1 Mandrillus leucophaeus | reverse complement strand
ACCCCTCCCTCCCGCCCCGCCGGGTGCTAAGGCCGCGCCAGTGAGAGACGGACCCGGCGTCCACACACAGGCCCATGGAAGGTTCTCACTCACTATTTCTCTGCTTTGGCGAGGTGTTCCAGCCCCTCGTTTATCTTCTGGGCCGCCATCTCCACAGTCGGGTCTCTGACGTGGAGACACGGTGCGCCTACCTCTTCCTCGGGCGCCAAGAATCCGCCCAAATAGGCGTGGGAACGCCGAGGAGGAAGCTGGTGCAGCGCGACAGTCGCGCGGCTACGGAGGGCCGGAGGGCCCAAGCCTCTGCGGCGAAGCGGGGCTGGGAACCGACCGGGGCGCCCCGCAAAGAGACATCGCGCAGGCGCAGCGCGTCAAGGCTGTCCCCACCCAGGGCATCTAGCGCAGGCGCGGTGAGATACTGATGAGGTGTATTTCATACAGTATTTCAGGGCACTTAATATGTGCCAGGCACTGTGCTAGACGCGGGAAAATCGGCAGACAAAAACTCCTGCCCTCTTGAAGTCTTGCTTTTTCATTGATGTGAAACTGTGGATCCTGTTTGTAGGGTTAATTGGCCTTATAATTTATTACATCTGAAGTTTCCCTGTATCACAGATAGAATACTATTCATCTATCTATCCATCCTGCCTTTTGGGTATTAATCGTATGTCAGTCAAGAAACGAAACAGACTTGTAAGCCCTGATTACTGTCCAATAATCCGTGCCCGGCGCAAATAATCGCTCTAATATTTCAAGCCGCGATAAGTGCTCTAAACGGGAAGTTGAGGGATCTAAAGTCGCGTACAGTGGTCTGGTAAAAATAGTAACCAGTAATACAGTTGGCTCCATTCATAATTCATGGTGATTTCAATATCCACATGGATGATTCCTGCAATGCCTATACAGCCTCTCAGCTTCCAATCTCCTGTGATCTTTCCCACAGCAGCGCAGCCACACATTCCTGGTATCACACCATTGACTTTACTCATAACTGTGTGTCCTCCGTAGTGTCAGTTTCAAGCAGCTCACTTTACATTCCCTTTCCATTCCAGCTCATACCTCTTAGTGCCAGTGATTACTTACCTTCATCAGATTCCTCACCTTTCCTTATCCCTCTGCTCTTACACTTCCCTCTTTTCCCGGCATAAATTCAGGTCCCATCATTTTAGTGCATGTACTGTCAACGGCCTTGGCTCCCTCTCCCTCCTTTCTCCCAGCCAGGAAAAACCCCAACTCTCCGCCTACTCTGGAACTCCTCTTGAGCAAGTGAATTTGACTGGAAAAAACAAACGAGCATGCTAACATGACTCATTTTAATGATCATAAACATCAAGCCGACCTTTGGTGCTGCTGAGCAACGCTCCCACGTTTCCGTGGTCAAATCACTCACCCACTCTTTGGAGGGCTGTTCACACCTTCCTTCTCAAAACTCCTACATAATCTCTGCTTGCCTGCCAACTCTCACTTCTCGTCGAATAGAAAATAACAATTTGAAGAGCTCTTGCCTTTGGCCTCACCACACGATCTATTGCCAATCAGTATTTTGCCTTTTCTCTTGTGACAACTGGGGAACTGGCTTTGGGCTTTTTCTCTGTCTATCCTCACTTTCTCATTTAGTACCCACACACAAGACCCTCTTCATTTGGTTGTCTAGCCTGAGCTTCCTTATAGGAAGGCAGCAGAATTTCAAGAGAGTGAACGTGGAAGCTTCAGGTTTCGTAAGGCCTGGATTCCCACTGCACATTACTTCTGCCACAATTTATTGATGAAAACAAGTCATAAGGCAAGTTCAGATTCAAGAGGTAGGAAAATAGAGGAGTGTAAAATACTGTGGCCGTGACTTCCAATTCACCACAACTTTGGGATGACTGATTAAATGTAAAAGGACTGTTACCAGTGGAAAGCCTTATGTTTTCAAGTGAATTTAGATTTATTAACCACCCAATGCCATCACCCTCTAAAACCATTGAAAGTGCCCAGAAAGTTTTCTAAAGGATCTACACCAAAAGCCTATAGCCTCGTCTACATTCTCCCTTATTTATTCATTCATTATTGAATTATTATTTACTGAATGCCCACTCTGCACAAGACATTAAGCCTACACACCTAGGACCCAATTGTCGAGCAAGAGACAATGCCTGCCCTCATTGCATTCGTGATCTATGAGAGGATACAATATTTAACTTAATTTTATTTTGGCATCAACAAAGAAAGAATGGGGGAAAAAAAAACCCATGATAGTGACATAGCAGTTATTAAGAAATACTTTTTAGGCACGTGGTAAGGGTAAAAGTTCTCAGTGGAAATTTTCCTGTTATAAGAAATAACCCCTGAACCATCTCTGTTCTAACAGAAAAGGCAGCTTGAAGGGCCAGTCCCGCAAGCTTTGATATGCAAATGTAAGCCATTAGAAACTGGGTTCCCTCAACATGGCAATTCCCGTCATCTCTTCCTTGTCATCAGGTGTAGCAAGTGTCGTGGCCACCTCCAGATAACACCATGTGTTCAAAACATAACGGTGACCCATATTTGCATATTAAAGGGCTAAGGTGGGAGGGCCAGGTTTTTCGAGAGCTGTGTAAATGACACACCTGGTCCAACCAATCCCCTGCACCCTACGCAAACCAGACACCGCCTCCTCCAGGATCCCAATATAAGCAACCACTTTTCCACTGCACACTGAGTTTTCTCTTTGTTTGAATCCTCCCTATCTGTCTCTCCGTATGGAGGAACTGTTTTCTTCTTCCTTCCTTCTTTCTTGCCTGTTAAACTTTTTGCTCCTTAAAACTACTCCACGTGTCCGTGTTGTTAATCCTATCAGCATGAGACCAAGAACCCTGGTGTTCCTCCAGTCACTGGAGCCATATCAATAGCCAATGGTGTTCAAGGGTTCTATGTTTCAAAGAACCCTTGACCAAGGAAGCCGTGATAAGTGTGTGCTAACCTGCATTCACAGTAAAGGGGAGAAGAGGGAGAATGGGCACAGTAAAGGTGTGATACAAATGTCCCCACTTTCTTCCCCCTCCCCTTCTCTTCCTACGATAAAATTGAGGTGGGAGTTGAGCAAGGGGAATTTAAACTGAGCAGCCCGCTTAGAAGAGCTGAGAATGGAAAGCATGGACCAAATGATGATAGACTAAGACATGTAGTTTCCCAAGCTAGATTCGATAGTGTAACTCAAGCCTTGGTGACCCATAAACGTAATTCTTGTTATCACAGCAGCTACCATCAGAACCTCAGCAAAAGTTGTCTTTGTGACTTCAACTTACCTCTTGCCTCTTCTCCTAAGCCTCTTTAGGCACTTAATGTCTTCCCTCACCCACACCATCAACATACAGACTAGCTGGCTGTTGGCCCAAGTGACGCCATCTGAGCCAATCCCCTCCTCTAGTTCTAGAAACCCTTTTTTCTTTATTCCGCCTCAATAAAAATGTGCATTCCCGAGTGATCTACTTGTTTTGGATGTGACTAAAATGAATCACATCAAAGTGTGAATGAGGCTTCAAATAGAGCTTGCAAACCCCATTTCTTCTCTCATGGTGGGCTTAAGCCTCTGAGAGTTCTTTGAGCCTGCCGCCCCAGGTTCCTTGTCTACACAAACCTGCTTCCTTCCCCTAGCCTAGTCTGCTGCCAGGAAGCAAAATTCTGGGACCTGCCTCCCACAGCTGAATGTTCCAGTCAAATAAAAGGTCTTTGTCATTTCTTGGAGAGAGGGTTTGATTGGTCAGATGAGCTCTATTTCAAATCAGGAATCATAAATAAGGAAGCACAAGAGCTCCTATATCACTAAGTTTTGTTTGTTTGTTTAATTGCTAGTACCTTGACAGTGTTATTTTACTCTTTCCCCCCAACAAATATGCTGTTATGTTATACAAGAGATACACTTTTGAGACCTAGCGCAAGAGGTTAGCCATGAATCATGAAATTATTTCTCTGGGAAAATATATTCTGAGTTATAAATAACAAATTTACAAAAAACCTTTGGAAAAAAGTCTGCTATCGTTTGACAGTTCCTTTCATCAGAATAGGATTTTAGAAGATTGTGCTTGACTTTTGTTCCGATAAAACTAATAGAAGCCATTATGATCTGTATTTTTTTTTTCCGGTTAAGTATTAATGAATGCACTGACTTTTAAAAATCACCACTGAATCTTTATGAGATTAATATGGAGAATTCATTCTCCAGATTCCTGTGTCCAGTGCCTGCTTAGCAGCTCCACATAGACATCTAAAATGTCACACGTAACCTGTTCAAATCTGAGCTCCTAACGCTCCCACACCTGCTCTCCCTTCAGGCTCAGCCATGTGGGTTCATGGCAGCTTCACCCTCTCCTTGGCCAAACACTTGGAGTCATGCTCCTCTGCTCTTTCTCTCCACACCACATGCAATCTCTAGGAAATTCTGTTGACTTTGCCTCCAAAAAGTGCCCAGAGGAAACCGCATCTCCTCGTCTCCCTGTCCACAGCCACCGCGTGGTCTGTGAGTCGCCATTGTCTGTGACTGCACTCGCTGTCTGTGTTCAGAACCTGGCACAGTGTCACTTCCAGAGTAGAACCCAGTCAATTTCAGTGGAAAGTCCTGTGTCATGATGGAAGAAGAGGAAGAAGCATTTGGACACTCAGTATTTTCTCTCAAGTCTGGCTGTGGCCCTTCTTCAAGGTAATTTCTTTTCTTTTCTCCTCCCCTTCCTTCCTTCCTTCCTTCCTTCCTTCCTTCCTTCCTTCCTTCCTTCCTTCCTTCCTTCCTTTCTTCTTTCTTTCTTTTTTTAGAGACAGGGTTTTACTCTGTCACCCAGGCTGGAGTGCAGTGGCATAATCATGGCTTACTGCAGCCTCAAACTCCTAGCCTCAAGCAATTCTCCTGCCTCAACTTCCCAAGTCGCTGGGACCGTAGGTATGTGCCACCACACCTGGCTATTTATTCTTATTATTTTAGTAGAGACAAGGCCTCACTGTGTTGCCCAGGCTGATCTCAAACTTCTGGGCTTAAGCAACCCTCTTGTCTCAGCCTCCCAAAGTGCTAGGATCACCAGTGCACCCCCCTGTACCCAGCCAGCCTTTTCTAGTGTTTTCTTTGACTTGTTATTTGCTTCTATTTGCTGGACTTTCTCCACATTTCTCTCAACGTCTCCTGCTCTAACCTTTCACAAAACCATCATTATTAATTTGTTTTATTTTCAATTGAATTTCAAAATCAAAGCAAGAGAGCGAATGTTTGAAAAGGAGAAAGAGAACGGGGCAACACCCAAAGGTGCCAGCCCTTGAAGACCAGGCAGACTGGTATCCCCTAACCATAGCATAGCTTCCAGTGCAGCAGGGCCAGTTTCTGGGGGGCGAAGGGGAGATGGATGCCAAAGGTGCCTGGAGTGGGAGTAGGATTGGCAGCCTGGAGCTTGCCTGAGCTCCCAGGCACCTGATGGAGGCTGGCACCTAAAACCTCCACTGAACCCTAGGGCCCCTGGTAACCATTTGCCAGAAACTCTACAAAGTGCTTTAGAAACACTGTTGTTAACCCATCTCACATATAAGGACTGAAGCTCAGAGAAGCTAAGTACCTTTCCTAAGGTCACACAGCCAGTAAATGGGAAGATGGGGACTTGAACCCAGACCCATGTGACTCCAAATCTATACTTGGCCCACTATAATGGACCAGAAAATGGTCCTTATTTTGTAATAGTTTAATAACCACTCACGCAACACGTTGCCTGGTTGTATGGACCAATTATTGATTTTCAAATGTTTTTATGGGGGAAAAGTCAGTTTACTAGTACCTGGTACTTTACACACACCTGCTTTGAAATTTTAATAATAATTGGAAAATGAGAGTTGGAAGTTTATTAGGTTCGACTGAAGTAAGTTGTCAAATGGCTCAGGAAGGACCACCCCTAACAGAAGCGCCAAGCATATTATACTGAGAAATCCCCCTTAGGCACGCATTGGCTGGGGAGAGTCCTGGCGTTCATTCGCTCTCCGGCATAACCTTATGGGTCCCTTCAGTGAACACACGGGGGCGCTACCTGCACGTGCCTTTGCAAGCTGCAAGCCGTCCAAACAAAAGTGGTTAGTTTCTGCCTCTTGGGATTACAGTCAGATTCTGGCAGCATTTCGCATTCATAACTGAACTTTCCACATAAAAGCAATCTCTCTCACTGTTTTGTACACAAAGTGAGGCAGCGTTGTCTGAGTACAGTAATGTTGGAAAGAGATGAAGCATTGTAAATGTTTAACAACAGATCTCTGTGAAATCCACTCTAACGAACACAACCGTTTTGATGAATACTATTTTTAAAGAGAGAGAAAAATACAGACCTTCCTTTGCAAGCTATCTTTGAATAAAAGATAAAACCAATGTACTGAATTGGCTTAGTGGAAACCCATCATGTGTTTCATTAGACCACTTGCAGATAGCCCAGTGCCAACCTGTAAATGTTCTCTCTTGGAAACCACACCTCATGGATATACAGCAATCATTTTCTTTAAAGGAGGATATGTTCACACAGTTACATTTTGTACAAATATAAAGTAGGCGAAATTGAGAGAACACAACATAAAACATGACTCATTAATGAAGTTTGTGAATGAGTAATTCCCTCTTTTTGAATGAGTAAAAAAACCCTCTTTTCTCCAGCCCCCAACGTAATCAGAGATGAAAGAAGACAGTTTTAGCTTGGTAAATAAGAAAATAAACAAGCGCTTGAAATGGATAAGTTTTTTCTTTTAAATTTGTTTTTGCAAAGGGTTTTTCTTCCCTGAAAAACAAAATACTAAAATAGCTCATTCACAAACTTCATTAATGAATGTTTAAAAATAACGTATCTTCCAAATTAGAAATTCCTCAAGAAGTGCACATGTTGAAGCTGCCGGGAATAAAGAGCTGTGGACTGGATTTATGCTATTCATTCTTTAGGCATTCTTTCAACAAGTATGTGTGGAATGGCTTCTCCATGCAGGCACTGTTCTAGGCTCTGGGAGACAGCCTGAAAGCAGCAGGGATTCACAGAGCTGACATTCTAGCAGGGGGCATATGGGTGGGGTTGTGGAGTCCAGTAGGAAACTGGCTAAGGCGGTGTAGACACAGTGCTAGAGGGGATCAACACTCAGGAAAACAAAGCAGGATGTGGAAATGGGACAGGGCACCTGTGATTGTGGGGTAGGTTTCCTCACCTGATTTTCCAGATTCCTGTGGAGCTGAGGAGGGGGAATCACAGCACAATAGCAGGACACATGGCAAAGGAACATGGAGCTGTGTGCTAGCAGGTGCACAGCGGGGTCATGGCCACGGTTGTTCAGTGGGGCCACCAGATAACAGATGAATACTGCAGCCATCTCACATGTGACTGCCCTCACCCTTCATTTCCTATCCCCCACTGCGTGGAGCTCTTGGGCCACAGTTACGGCCGGAGGAGGCTGTGGATTCAGAAACGCAGTTGTGGATAAGGAAAGGTTTAGCACTGCCCACAAATGAAAAGCGACCTTCCAGATTTAGAGAAAAGGAAAAAAGCACACAAAACAAAATAAAAACCCTCTTTTCTCCAACCCCCAATGTAATCAGAGATGAAAGAAGACAGTTTTAGCCTGGTAAATAAGAAAATAAACAAGTGCTTGAAATGGATAAGTTTTTTCTTTTAAATTTGTTTTTGCAAAGGGTTTTTCTTCCCTGAAAAACAAAATACTAAAATAGCAAGTTGTGTTTTCATTTGTAAATCCTTCTCAAGAGGAAATCTAATAATAACAAGGGTTTCCATTGGATTCCAGCTTATTTCATAATGTAAATATATATCTATCCTCTGGGGGAAAGAAACGTTCCCCAAGCCAGGTATTTCTCATTTCAATTTGTGATTTTATTCACTTCCATTTTTTCCTCTTCCTTTACCTTGAACAGCCTCTGAAATTGAAGAGAAGTGTTCAATTCTACAGCTTATTAGATGGGGTCTCTTCATTCAGTGATGCAAAGTTTAAAAAGAACGTGGACCATGACTTGCTAAGTTTTGTTCCACATCCAATCAGAAGAGTAGCTTGTGGCTCAAAAAGTCTTATCTTAGAAGATCAAGTGTCCGCATTTTAAGAGGGCAGGGCTGTATACTGGAAAGAAAAACGGATTAGAGTCAGTCATACTTTCAGACCTCGGCAGTATTTCTTACGTTACTTAAAGACATATATTTTCTGGCTTCTTTGAGCTTCAGTTTCTTCTCCTATAAAATAGGAAGAATAATAATGTGGTGGATTAAAAATGGCAGCCAAATCCTCCCATTGAGAGGGGGACTCTGTCCTCTCCTCTTGAATGCAGGTGGGTTTTCTGACTGCTTGGACTGAAAGAACAAGGATGTGATGCTGTGCCACTCTCAGGGCCCAATCTTCAAGGCACGGGCAGCTCCCACTTCCCGTCTCTCAAAACATGAAATAGCTCTTGAAACCCTGAACAGTGCAACTCCCTTGAGGCTGCCATGATGTGAGGAAGCTCAAGCCACCCCGGTAGAGGTCTATGAGTGGAGAAAGGCAGTGGCCAGCTGCCCCTCCTCTCCTAGCGGCAGCCATGAGAGCCGTCCTAGCCGTCCAACCGTGAAGCCGAGTACAGCTCCTCTGACTGTGCCCTGTCCAAATTTTCCATCCACACCATCAGGAGATACAATAACACTGTTTTAACCCACTGAGCTTTGAGATGGCTTGTTAAGCAGCAATAGATAAACATACTAAATGCTTATGCTGTGGAGTTACCGTCAGTTTTACAAATAACACCTCCAAAGCGCCTACACAGAATGGACACAGAGGGAACAGTCAGTAAATAGGAGCCATCATTCGTACCGTTGTTCTCATCATCTTCCCATGAGAGTGTTTATTAGAAATGTGATCAGAGAATCCTTTCTGAGCTCACGGAAGGCATTGAAATCCCTCACAGCTGACTCGCATGGGAGTACACGGGCTTTGGGATGGCAAATCCTTCCCAGCCCAAGCCAGTCAGGTGCCGGAGAGCCACTAAAAGCCTGCTACTGCCGGCACTGCCATTAAACGTGTCCTCTCAGCAAACGAGACGTGCCTTCCCTGCATTCCAGAAACATCGCAGCCCCACGTTGTTCTGGTCTATTTTCCTCTCCTGTAAATCTCCCTGGTTACCTAAACTCAGTAGGCGACTAAGCACAATTGGGTTTACAGAAGGCAAGGTGACCTAAGAGGGCTTTGAATATAGCTGTTGATGTCCAGACTGCACGGAGAGCTCGCCAGCCAGGTTGAGGGCCTTTCAAGCACTTATCGTCCCCCTACTCCCAAGTGACCTTCTTTTTGGGGCACAGGTATTTAGGAGACACTTCTAATGATGACTGTAGACATCTTGGGACCACTGAGACATTGGTAATGTTAGGAAGTAAAGTACTTTCAATGGAGCGAACTTGAAGGATTCAGAATCCCGAGATTCCTTAACCTCTCCTGCTCAGGTCCACTGCTCCCCATCCTGGCTGCCATCAACACCTTCTCTTGCCCGGCCTGCTGGACAACCTGCTCTTACTGATTAGTCGTTCTGCCCCCAACATGCTATTCAGTGCATCCTCTCCTCTGCAGCACAGTCTTCTTAAAGCACCAGTGTCACAGTGCAGTCACGCACCTCTTTGTTTTAGTCCTTCTTGACTAATGGGAGAAAAATATACCAATTCGAGAAGCCTAGGTTCCCAACCCCTGTGTGCCGCGCCCTCACTTCTCTGACTGATGGCTCAGGGGTTAACTCTTTGGGAGGAGTGAAGGACAAAAGCCAGGATGACATGGCCCACAGCCGATGGAAGCAGCCAAGGCCAGCTTGGAGGGGAGGGGAGGACCTTCTGCTTAAAGATTTTTTCTGTTTCTTACAGTCAGCCTCTGGATCTAAACTGGGACTCCTAGGATCAGTCCGAGGTACCAGAACCAGGACAAATAACTTGGAATGAGGTGCTTTTTCCCATCAGTTCTTTGGAACTGTTTGGGTTAAAAAAAAAGAGATGTAACTGAAAGCAAAAAGTCACAAAGCAAAACGAGGGAGGGAAGAGGCTTCCAGTCAAGACTCATGTGTTCCTCAGCCACGCTGGGACCAGGCGCTCAGCTCTTTGCTGATGCTTTCAGCTATCTCGGTCCCCTAAGGAGAACAGCTTAGGAGCCGTCAGAACCTGCTCGAGTTCCATTGAGAAGCCAAGTGCCCACTTTCCTGCTGTGCCCCATGTTGTTTTCCTGTGGCCAGTTTCTCCTGTCTCCCTCCTGAAGTCCAGGTTTTCAGCTTCTCCTTTCCATCCTCATCTCCAGCATCCCCATGGGAACCTTCCCTGACAGGTTTCTGTCGCTGATCTGAAGTGCAGGCCCCAGCTCGCTGCTGCCCCCGCTCCGGCCTTGTTGCCTTTGGAAGGGCATTCTCTGCATGGCTTCTTGTTGCCCTGGGCTGGCATTCTGCCCCCCATCCCATATCGTTCTCAGAACAGAACCACAAGTGAGTTGAAAACTTCCATCCTGTGAGTTATGTAAAAGCCACACGAGTAGCCACACAGACACATGGGACCATGACGAGGATGTAGCATTTGCAGATAATTCCAGGAAGAGTTTCTACCTTAACAATGACTTGCTTTACTTTCCTCTATTCCTGAGCTTCAGTGCTGATCCTACAGGTGAAGAGAGAAAGGTCCTTCTCTCGTGGTGCAGGCTGAGGACAAAACAGCAATGCGCCTGAACACGTCTGTCTCCAAGCCATCCCCAAGATTCTGTTTCAGTCATTCTTTGAGCTGTGGCCTTTACCACTGTAGAACTTCAATTTTATGGTGTTGATCTTTAAATCCAAGATGGAACTGGTAATTTAGATAAGCATTGACCAGCAGATGACTTCCAGTTTAGACTACAACATATGTCTTTGATATTCAAACAGGCTTCCAAATCAATGCTCTTACTGAATTATAATTTTTTACATCTCGTTTATATGAATTCATGAAAACAGCAGAACTTAGCAACCTTAACCTGTCCTTTATCCATGTTTCAAGACTCTTGGGTTGTGTGGGAAGGTGTTACTGTGAACGTGCTCCTCCACCCCACACCTTGGGCTGGCTTCCCTATCAGGTGGGCCAAGTTCAGCCCCCAGAGACCAGTTTGAGGCCCTGGCCAGCCTAAGTGAGGCTCCAGGAGTTGGTGGTGGTGGTGGGGGTCTGTCTGTCTTTTGATTCTCACAGTAGCAAGAGCATGGACTGCCTTACTGTTCAGACATTGAACAGGAAAAATATAAACCTTTCCACTTGTTGCTGGGACTATCTGTGTGTAATTTTCCCAGAAAGATTCTTTTTTTCCTGCATCCTGAGTAAAGCCTTCTCTTTCTGATTCTTAGGTAAGCATCGGACTGGTTTTGCACAGAGTATCATTCACAATGAACTTTGCTCCTGGCAGTAGTTTTACATGTGGAATTAGTGTAACATTTATATTAGAACAAAAGTTTCTATGTTTTATACAGAATATGTTTAGGTGATTCACAATAGATTTTGAAGCTGAAGTTATGCTCATTTTACTCCCAGAGCTATGATGAAATCTGTTTACTCTCTGTTCACATTTTGTAATATTCCAAAACTTTGAATTCTGTGTAGAGCAGTTTTTTTAATGAGGCGAGGCTGTAAGGCTGGTAGGGGACCCAGATGGCACACGCAGTGTTTGCTTGCTCATCAGAACATGTTTTGCCAAAAGTGTTTCATGTGCAAGGCACTGAGATCTGCCAAGGGCACCAGCAAGGACAAGTCAGAAACAGTCCCTTCCCTTGAGGAGCTCACTTTCATAGCAAAAGAGACAGATAGTAAATCACAATTTTAGAAATTACAAATACGGAAAGTGTTGCCAAGGAGACTAAACCTCGCTGCTCCAAGGGGTGAGGTGTGGGGTGCATTAGGGAGGGCTAGGCATGAGCGGCATCCCAACAGCTCAGGGAAAGCTGGGGGTAATAGTCTTTTTCTCTCTTTGTTTTTCTTTCTTTCTTTCTTTCTTTCTTTCTTTCTTTCTTTCTTTCTCTTTCTCTCTTTCTCTCTCTTTCTTTCCTTCCTTCCTTCTTTCTCTCTCTCTCTTTCTCCTCCCTCCCTCCCTTCCTTCGTTCCTTCGTTCCTTCCTTCCTTCCTTCCTTCCTTCCTTCCTTTTTTCTTTTCTTTTGGTTTGAGACAGAGTTTTGCTCTGTCACCCAGGCTGGAGTGCAGTAGCATAATCATAGCTCACTGCACCTTCAACCTCCTGGGCTCAAGTGATCCTCCCACCTCAGCCTCTTGAGTAGCTGGGACAACAAGAGTGTGCCACCATGCCTGGCTAAGTTTTAATTTTTTAGGTAGAGTCAGGGTCTCATTATGTTGTCAAAGCTGGCCTCAAGCTCCTGGGCTCTAGCAATCCTCCTGCCTCAGCTTCCCAATGTGCTGGGATGACAGGTGTGAGCCACAGCACATGGCCAAGGATGACAATCTGAGGAAAGACTCATCAGTGGAGAATGAGCTTCCAAGAGCCTGGGACCCTGTTGTCCGAGAGCGCCACTTGCCGTTAAGGTGTGAGGGTGTGGATGCCAATCTAACAGCAACTAGCACAGCACTTTCTGCAAACGTGGCACTCACTGTAGTATCCGTCAGCTGAATAAGTGATGCTTCCTTGACATGTTACAGGGTGCATCCCGAGCCTGAAGACTGGGGGCAACAGGCTGAAGACTGATGATATGAGATTTGGGAGGAAAGATGTATTCAATTAACTCTGGTATTTTTCACATTTGGAGGTTCGGATTTTTAAAAATGAAGATTTAGGGTTGACTCTTGCATTGTAAGCAATTCCAGGGAAGGGTCAAATGCCTCTTAAAATGACACTTATTATAAAAGAAAAGAAAGAAGCAGTGCTCATCTGGCTGTGGCTTGATTGCCTCCAGTAAGGAAATCAGCCTCAGCCAGGCTGGCAGGGCGCTGAGGCGCAGTGGAGGACGCTCCTCCCATCCATTCATGGGGCTGCACGTCTCCTTTGCTGGTGAGCAAGGAAAAAGCCCCCATGAACCCCGGATGCTAGTGTGTAGGGCAAAGAAGACCCAGAGGGCATACCCACCCCATCCCCACACACCACACACAGAGAGACACACGCCACACACACATACACACACACACAGAGTCCCATGGGGACACACACAGAGACACTCATAAATACCACACAGACATACACATCACACAGGCACACATATACTCACACATACATAGAGACACACAGACACTCACACACGAATACAGACACAGATTCTCACACACACCCATCTTAGGAAGAGCAGGAAATTATTTCCCAGAGAAGAAGCTGCCTTGGATTGAGGACTTAAGAAATCCCTCTGCCAGAGGATATCTGGAAGAAGGGAACAGGGAGAACTCAGGAGAGAGGGCAGCATCTGTAGGCTCGCATCTGGAAGGCCATCCCTTCCTGGGCAGCACAAGGAGATCTGTGACTGAGGGAAATAAGAATTCTTAGCTGTGCGCTTCCGATGCTGAGATCCTCTGGACTCCGGGCGAAGCCTTGCCATTGAGGTCTGCTGTCATTGGTCAGGAGTAGACTGGCCGGGCAGGCGGGACCCTGGAAAAAGTGACTCCTCACTCCCAGCCATTGTGTGAGAGAGCTGTCATGAAGGTGAGAGACACAGCCATGATTAACTTCAGAGGAGACAGAGACCTATGAGGCTGGGCACGTGGAGACCCTCTAAGGATGAAGATGGTCATGGCCACCCCTCCCCCAACAAAAGTCTATCCAAGAACATCTTTGGACACATTTTGTAAAGCAAGGACCCTTCCACATGGAGGTTATGCAATAAGTGGTATTGCTGTGAAGAAGGAGAGCAATTGAGAGTTTTAAACCTGGATAGTTTTAACAAAAAGCATCACATCAAATATTCAGCAGCACATACTCCACGTGCAGACTGTACCCTCTGGGCATTTATTGACACCTAATAACAGCATACCTTAATTACGTGAAAGCTCTGAAAACAGACAGTTAAACCTCTTTGATGGGAATGAGACCTCGAGTTTATGACTTGCGTAACTAGGAGACTTGCTTCATCAATCTGCCTTTCATTAGCACATAATAACATCTCATTTTTATGGGAAGTTCCTTCAGTTAATTTTCTTAATTAGGTTTAACTGAAGGATGAAAGTAAAATCTTGCTACACAAAGTCCTGGTAAGGAAGACCACTGTGTTTAATGCAGTAATTCAAACATAAAAGCCACATACATCAAAGGTACACACAAATAAGAGAATTATGTTTTCTAAAGATCCTTGGAGCAGTGAAGACTAATTTCAGATGGACCCAGGGTTGTAAATTTAACTGAAAAAGTCCATGCTTGGATGGAATGTGGGGCAGACCTAGGGTATGTAGCATTGGTATCCTTAATCCATGTTCTAAAAGATCCACCAGCGTCTGTATTCCTAACTGGAATGAGTGTACCATGCTGAGCAATAAACAAGTGAATTCCTCTGTGTTTAATAAATTTCCCACAAATGAGAAATCTCTCCCTGCTGTCAGAAACAACTGTGCTTTTTCGTAAGCAATTAACTTGTTCAAGTCATATGAAATTTTAAGCCACATTACCACTTTAGCATCTAGAAAGGCTGACATTAAATATGGCTCACCTACAGCTGGGGTTTAAGATTTGACAGCATATCCTAAGTATTCCAAGGCCACATCTGGATTGTTCTTGTTTTCATAGCCCTACATTCTGGTTGTCCAGATGCACTCAGCTATTTTTATATTTTATTTGGTCTTCTTGAATTGTAGGTATTTCCGTAAGCTGCCTTGAATCATTTTTGGAATAAAGTGGGATATAAATAAGTAAATATAAAAATGATGATTGCAAATTAAAGAACTCAAACAATTTAACCATACAATATAAACGAATGCAATAAGATCAAAGTCAAGAATATAAATCAACCATTCAAAAGCACAAACAGTAAAGCACTGAGATAATCAAAATATAAGTTGACAGCCCACTTCTCTGCTCTAAATACAACCACTTGCTATCAGACCAAAGTGATGTTCTCCACTTTATCTTTCCCTGAAGAAATGTCCAACTCTCAAAGCTTCTTGGTCTCTCGTGGAAATAAAACTCAGCAGTCCTAGCTTCAACGGCTCTCTTGACATGCACTGATGTCTTGCCATGCAGACTAATCTGGTTCTTCCATTGCAATTAAGTATCTTCTGTGAGCTTTGATAAGCACTGAATCTGTCAAAGGTAAAAGATTCAGCAAGTATCTTCATACAGTATCTGCTATTTTGTGAATTACATATGATGCATGCCTTAGATGCCAAAGACAGAGGTAAAGTTGACATTGCACTGGGAGAGCTTCCAGATAGATGCAACAAGTAAATATAAATTATTTATTTCTGAAAAGCTTTCAATCTTTGCAAGTTCTTATATTAATGACTTATTGAATCTTTGCATTTCTACATCATGTAACATAAAAGAGATAACTCTGGCTTCCAAATCTTTGAGGACATCAATTCTGAAATGAATGTAAATCTTATTTTAAAACCTGTAATTTATCTATTCCACCAGAATTGGTCCAGGATAGGGGAAGTAGTGGTACTAATATTATTTTCGTTGATTCATCTACATCTCTTTTATTCAGCATTTTCATAGAAATGTTAATTTGTCAAACTGGAGCTTGACCAAAGGAAAAAGAATGGAGCAGTGACTTAAAGCAGTGGTGTCCAAGTGTTATCAGGAAAGAAATTACAAGTCTTCCAAAATGGAATGAAAAGCTTTGGAGATCTGAGTAATGTCTCTGGAAGTGTCCAAGCTGACACTGAAAATTCTCTATCAGTTACAGCACTGAGGGGATCACAGCATTGTGTGTGGAGTAGAACTAGATTTGTTTCCAAGGTTTCTTTGAGTATAAAAGTCCTGTTTGTTGCAACATATTTGCAGTTCTTAAATAGTGGATGGGCTTAGCCTCGTCGATCAATGTACTTAACGGTGGCCATGTAAAAATTAGTGAAAAACTACGAAAATATGTGTTTGAATTTAGAATAATTGACTTAAGTCATACCATCTAGGATTAGTTAACCTGCTATCTATCTTAGTCTGTTCTGTTTTGCTATACAGCAATACCTGAGACTGTGCAATTTATAAAGAGAAAAGGTTTATTTGGCTCACCAGTCTGCTGGCTGGAAGATTGGGCATCTGGTGAGGGCCTCAGGCTGCTTCCAGTCATGGTGGAATGTGAAGGGGAGCTGGCATGTGCAGAGATCACATACTGAGAGAGGAAGAAAGAGAGAGGAGGGAGGTGCCAGGTTCTTTTTAACAACAAGCTCTCATGGGAACTAATAGAGTGAGCGATCCATCCCCATGGCCTAGACACCTCCTATTAGGTCCCACCTCCAACACTGGGGATCCAGTTCCCACATTAGATTTGGTAACATCCAGGCCATAGCACCTTCACATTCCATTGTGTCTTTGCATGACTCCCAGGAAAAAAGCAGTTAGGTCATGTAATTTGTACGAAGAACAATGCTGGGACTTCACAGACATTATAGGAATAAGTGGAATAGCTATTTTTGTACTTGTTTAAGATGTTGGTATGTGCAGCAAAATTTTACATGAGAGTTGCTTTTATTATACCATAGTGCCTGGTGATAAGGTTGTAGATCCAGAGTTCGTGGGGCAAGGTTGTAAAGTCACAGATCCCCCACAGGTGCCAAAAATAACCTGCCAATTATAAAGAGCCAAGTTCCCATTCCTGAAAGTTGTTCTGGAGTCTTTTCTGAGAGATGGAACACAGTGAAACAGTATTGGTATGCAGCTTTGTGTTTGCAAATGGTATTATTTTAAAGAAACAGATTATAAAATGTATTAGAAAAGAGAAAGGCTTGAGCTTTTAAAACAGTCAATAAATATGAAGATTTTATTTTGAGGTAATCAAAGATTTTAAAAAATATGGAGTAGGCCATACTTCAGTGCCCATTATAAAAATGTATTTTAAAATTTTGGTTTTAACATTTAGCAAGGCCTTGTGCTTTCAGCACATGATAGATTTTGCATCAGAGATATTTTCTGGGATCAGCAAAATGTGTGTTATTAATTACAAAACAGGAATAACAATTCTAGACAAGTTTAGGTCAAAACATTATTATGTGATTAAAAATAGAATGGGGAACTCCAAACTAACTCCCTTCACTAAAGCAATGATTATGCAAGCAAAAGTTGTTACAATTAGCTTTTTCATATCTCTGGAATTTAATTTAAAAACTTACAACAATAAGGAGAATGATTAAATAAGGAAGAAACTGCTGAAATTTGGGAAGAGATTGTGGTAGCATTTCAACATACCTGTCCATGGTTCCTTGTTCCAGAGCATGGCAGTAGCCATAAATATAGGACCTGTGTTCATGGTGCAGCTTGCTGGTACTAGATAGAGCAGTGTGGACTTGTTCTTGGAGAACTGTGTAAGTGGATGTTGATCTGCCTGGTGGCTCCCTGAAGGATTGGTCCATGGAGCTAAACTTTGTTTTGCCCACCATAGAGTTTTCTCAGAGCTGAGTGGCTTTCCAGGCAGTGTTTGTCAAATGCATTTAAAGGTAAATATACTAGAAGCAGCCCCTAAAGGACAGGCAGCAGGCAAGCCAAAAAAATCTGGGAAGGAAGGAGTTGGGGAAAGAGATACACAAGGGAACAAAGGTTTTGAAAAGCTCTCCTGCATACCAAGGAAACTAGAAGATTATACTCATGCCCAGGACCAGAACTATGTTCATAAAAGACCAGAAAGAACCCTAAGCTTTTATCTCTGGCTGCTTCTATGCTCTGTGCAAGCAGGAAATGAGGGCTAAGGCAGAGTTGTAAGCAGTCTGGCTAAACATGAAATGAGTTCCCTCAATAGAAGTCAATCTGAAAACCCACGAGTTTTTGTTTGTTTGTTTGTTTGTTTGAAGTTGGGGGTTGGTGGTTTTTTTTTCCTCTAGGCACTTAGGGAAATCTGTAGCTAACAGCTAAGCTAACAGAACAAACACTTCAAGACCATGTGTGATGAAGAATGCAGTCTTTACAAAAATAGTTTGGAAAATGTCACTGAACAAACCACTCCAATCCATAAGACGCAGCAACAACAAACCCTGGGCAGGGGTAAAAATCTGATTTCCAGAATTATGACATAATATTTGATATATAAATATTTGAAATACCTAATTTGCAACAAAAATTATGAGGCATGCTAAGAAATAAGAAAATAGGGCCCAGTCACAAGAAAAAAGGAAATGAATGAAAGCTGTCCCCAAGGAAAGCCAGACATTGAACTTGCTAGACAAAGACTTTGAATCAGTTGTCTTAAGTATGCTCAAAGACATAAAGGAAATGAGGAGAATAATATCTCACCAAATAGAAACTATCAATAAAGAGATAGAAATAAGAAATTAAATCAAGTGGAATTAGCAATCCTGGAGCTGAAAAATACAGTAAGTAAAACAGAAAATTCCCTAGGTCATTCAACAGCATATTTGAAATGGCAGAATAAAAAAATCAGTGTTCTTTTGGCCGGGTGCGGTGGCTCACGCCTGTAACCCAGCACTTTGGGAGGCCGAGACGGGCGGATCACGAGGTCAGGAGATCGAGACCATCCTGGCTAACACGGTGAAACCCCGTCTCTACTAAAAAATACAAAAAACTAGCCGGGCGAGGTGGCGGGCGCCTGTAGTCCCAGCTACTCCGGAGGCTGAGGCAGGAGAATGGCGTGAACCCGGGAGGCGGAGCTTGCAGTGAGCTGAGATCCGGCCACTGCACTCCAGCCTGGGTGACAAAGCGAGACTCCGTCTCAAAAAAAAAAAAAAAAAAAAAAAAAAAAAAAATCAGTGTTCTTTAAAATTTTTTTTTTGTTTTTGTTTTTGAATAAACATAGAAATTAAGAGAAAACAAATCAGTGTTCTTGAAGATCTATCAGTTAGAATTATCCAGTCTGAGGAGCAGAAGGAAAAAAGAATGAAGAAAAAGAGAACCTAAGAGACATGAGACAGATACCAACATACTAATGTATACATAATGAGAGTCCCAGAAGGGCCAGGCACAGTGGCTCATGCCTGTAATCCCAGCACTTTGGGAGGCCAAGTTGGGCAGATCACCTGAGGTCAGGAGTTTGAGACCAGCCTGGCCAACGTGGTGAAACCTCATCTCTACTAAAAGTACAAAAATTAGCCAGGCATGGTGTAATCCCAGCTACTCGGAAGACTGAGGCAGGAGAATTGCCTGAACCCGGGAGAAAGAGGTTGCAGTGAGCCAAGATCATGCCACTGCACTCTAGCCTGGGTGACAAGAGCAAAACTCTGTCAAAAAAAAAAAAAAAAAAGAAAAGGAAAATGAAATAATTAAAAAGTGAAGTTCCGGGAAAAAAAAAAAAAAAAAAAAAGGAAAAAAGAAAAAAGTCCCAGAAGGGGAGGAGAAGTAGGTAAAGTCAGAAACAATATTTGAAGGGAGAATAACGAAAGGGAGCAGAAAGAATATTTGAATAATGGCCCCAGACTTCCCGAATATAATGAAAGACATGAATCTACATATCCAGCAAACTCATTGAACTCTTAAGTAAAAGAAACTCGAAGAGAGTCACACTGAGACATTATTACATGTTGAAAGCCAGAGACAAAGAGAAAATCTTTAAAGTAGCAATATCAAAGTGACTAGTCACAAACAAGGGATCATCAATTAGTTTATCAACTTATTCCTCATTAGATACTATGAAGGCCAGAAGGCAGTTGGATGGCATTTTTAAAGTGCTGAAAGAAAAAAAAAACTGTCAACCAAAAATTATAAATTGGCAAAACGAAGGAGAAATTAAGACATCCCTCAGTAAACAAGGCTAAGAGAGTTCAATACTAGTAGACCACCTGCCCTACAAGAAATGCTAACACAAGGCCTTCAAGCTGAAATGAAAGAACACGAGACAGTAACTGGAAACAACATGAAGAACTAAAGAGCACCAGTAAAGTTAACTACCTAGATAAATATTAAATCCAGTATTATTATTATTTTAATTTGCAATGTCTCATTTTTCATATATGATTTTAAAAACAAATGCATAAAACAATAATTATAAATCTGTTTGCATAGGCTCACAATATATAAAGATGTAATTTGTGACAATAACAACATGAGGGGGCAAATGGAGCAATATAGATTCAGAGTTTTTGTATACTATTGAAGCTAAATTGAATATTAATTGAAACTAGATTGTTACAAATTTAAAATGTTAATTGTAAACCTCAGGATAACCACTAAGAAAAAAAATACAGAAATAATAATGAGAAGGAAATCCAAATAGTACACTATAAAAAATCAGTTAAACACAAAAGAAGGCAGTAATGGGAGAATTTAGGAATTCTTTAAAAAGACATATAGAAAACAAATTTTTAAATGGCAAAAGAAATTTCTTTCTTATTAGTAATCACTTTTAAAGTAAATGAATCACACTTTCTAATTAATAGTCCAAAATTCACATAATGGATAAAGAAATATGCCCCAACTGTGTGCTAACTATAAGCTACTCACTTTAGATATAAAGACACAAATAAGTTTAAAGTAAAAGGATAGAAAAAGACATTCTAAGAAAATACTAACCAAAAGAGAGCTGCAGTGTCCATTCTATACTAATATAAGACAAAATAGACTTTAAATAAAAGATGTTAAAAGAGACAATGAAGAACATTATATAGTGATAAAAGGTCAATCCATAAAGAAGATGTCATAATCATTAACATATAGGCACACAACAGAGGTTCTAAATATCTGATACCAACATTGACAGAATGGAAGGGAGAAATGGACAGTTCTAGGATAATAGTTGGAGATTTCAATACCCCACTTTCAATAATGGATAGAACAACTAGACAGAAGATCAGTAAAAAGATACACAACTTCAACAACACTATAAACCAACTAGATCTAACAGACATGTATAGAACTTTCCATCCAACAACAGCAAAATATACACTCTCAGGTACAAATGAAACATTCTTTGAGATAACAATACATTAGGCCACAAACAAATCTCAGTAAATTTTAAATGACCTAAATCATACAAAGTACATTCTCTGACTACAATGGAATGAAACTAGAAATCAATAACAAAGGAAAACTGGAAATTTCACATATATGTGGAAATTAAACACAAACTTGAACAACCAATGAATCAAAGAAAGAATTTCAAGAGAAAATAAGAAAATACTTTGAGACAAATGACAGCAAAAACACAACATACCAAAACTTACAGAAGGCAGCAAATCAGTGCTCATATAGAAATTTGTAGATGTTAATAGCTACATGAAAAAAGAAGGAAAATCTCAAATCAATAAACTGGACACTTTTAGGAACTAGAAAAATAAACTAAATCCAAAGCTATTAGAAGGAAAGAAAGAAAATGATAGAATAGGAAGAGTGAATCAACAAAATCAAAGGTTAGTTCTTTGAAAAGATCAACACAATTAACAAACTGAAAAATAAAAATAGAGTAGATTCAAATTACTAACATTAGAATTAAAAATATAACCTTAAAGAAACAAACAAGATTTTAAGGCAATACTATTAAAAAGTGTAGGCCAATGAATTAGATAATCTAGATAAAATGAATTAATTCTAAAAATAATAAACAATGAAATCTGACTCAAGGAGACACAGACAATATCAACAGATCTAAAACAAGTAAGTAAAGAAATTGAATCAGTAATAAAAAAAAAAAAAAACCAGCCAAGAAAATCCCAGTACCAAATGACTTCGTTGGTGAATTCTACCAAACATTTGAAGAGTTAAAATTAAACATTCTCAAATTATTCAAAAGGTAGAAGAGAAGGGAACACTTCTAAATATTTTATGAGTTCTGCATCACCCAAATACCAAAGCCAGATGAACATATTACAAGAAAAGGAAACTACATACAAATCCCTTACAAATACAAGTGCAACAATTCTCAACAAAACTCTATCAAGCTGAATCCAGAAGCATATTAAACAGATTACACATAATGATTAAGTGGGATTTATCCCAAAAATGCAAGGGTAGTTCAACATAACAAAGTCAATCAATGTAGCACACCACGTTAACTGAAGAAAGGAAAAAGAAAACAACCCATATAGTCATTTCAGTTGATGCAGAAAATGTATCAGACAAAATTCAGTGGTCTTTCTTGATTTAAGAAAGAAGGCAGTCAGCAAAACAGGAATAGAAGGAAACTTCCTCAAGATGGTGTAGGGCGTTCATGAAAAGCCTCATAGCTAACATCATATTCAACTGAAAAACTGAAGCCTTTCTCCCTATTATCAGGAACAATACAATAATTTCTACTTTGACACATATTTAACATTTTACTGAATGTTCTATTCAGAGCAATTACGCAAGAAAAAGAAATCTAACACATCTACATTGTAAAGGAAGAAATAAAACTATCACTATTCACAGATGACATGATCTTATATACAGACAATACTCAAGACTCCTCATAAAAATTATTAGAGGTCATGAATTTAGCAAATTGCAGGATAGAAGACACACAAAAGTCTGTTATATGTGTGTACACTAGCAATGAACAACCTGAAAGGACATTATGAAAACAATTCCATTTACAATAGCATTAAAAAGAATAAACTAGTTTGGAATAAACTTAACCAAGAAGGTGTAAGATTTGTATACTGAAAACTATAAAATATTATTGAAAGAAATTAAAGAAGACCTAAACAAATGGAATATATCTTGCATTTACAAAGTGGAAGACTTAATGTTGTTAAGATGACAATACTCCTCAAATTGATCTACAGATTCAATACAATCCCTTCAAAAATCCCAATAGTTTCTTTTTCCGTTGTTGTAGAAACAGAAAAGCTAATCATAAAGTTCATAAGCAATTGCACGGGACCCCAAATAGCCAAAACAATATTTAAGAACAAAGTTGGAGGACACACATTTCCCAATTTCAAAACTTACTACAAAGCTACAGCAATCAAAACAATATGCTACTGGCATTAGGATATACCATAGAGGTGTAGGTTAGATCATATACATATGGATCATGGAATGTAATTAAGACTGCAGAAATAAACCCATACATCTATTTTCACTTGATTTCAACAAGCATGCCAAGAACATGCAATGGGGAAAGAATAGTTTCTTTAACAAATAGTGCTGAGGTAACTAGATATCCACATACAAAAGGATGTTGGACCTTGATCTCATGTTGTATACAAAAAATAACTTCAAAGTATCAAATATCTAAATGTAAAAGCTAAAATTATAACACTTTTAGAAGAAAAGATACTGGTATGTCTTCATAATCTTGGATTTGGCAGTGCTGTCTTGCCTATAATAACAAAAGTACATGCAACAAAAGAAAAAAACAGAAAAATTGGGCTTCAAAATTAAAAAGTTTTGTGCATTAAAGTGCACAATCAAGAAAGGGAAAGCTGGGTATGGTGGTATGTCCCTGTGGTACCAGTTATTTGGGAGACTGAGGCGGGAGGCTGAGATGGGAGGATTACTTGAGCCCAGGAGTCTGAGGCCAGCCTGGGCAACACAGTAAGACTCCATCTCCACAAAAATGTTTAAAAATTAGCCAAGCTTGGTGGCACATACCTGTAGTCCTAGCTATGAGGAGACTGAGGCAGGAGGATCACTTGAGCCTGGGAGGTACAGGCTTCAGTGAGCCATGATCACACCACTGCACTCCAGCCTGGGTGACAGAGTGAGACCCCAACTCTTAAAAAAAAAAAAAAGAAAGGGGAAAAGACAGCTCACAGAATAAGAAAAAATGCTTGCACATCATATATCTGATAAAGATCCAGGATACAAAATATATAGAGAACACTTACAACTCGACAACTAAAAAACAAACAACAACCCAACTCAAAAATAGGCAAAGGACTTGAATAGATATTTCTCCAAAGAAGATACACAAATTGCTCATAAGCACGTAAAATTATGGTCAATATCCCTAGTCATTAGGAAAGTGCAAATTAAAGCCACAATGAGATACTACTTCACAACCACTAGGATGGCTATAATAAAAAAAAACTGAGACTAACAAATGTTGATAAGGATGCAGAGAAACCAAAACCGTCATAAACTGCTGGTGAGAACGTCAAATGGTAAAGCTGTGGAAAGCAGTTTGGTAGTTTCTCAATTAGTTAAACATGGAACAACCCTAGGACCTAGCAACTCCACTCCTAAGTATACATCCTGAAGAATTGAAAACAAGCGTCAAACAAAAACTGGCGTATAAATGTTCATAGTCGCACTATTTGCAATAATCCAAAGATGAAAACAACCCACATGCTCATCGACTGATGAAGAGCTAAACGAAATGTGGTCATCCATACACTGGAATACTATTCAGCCATAAAAAGGAATAAAAAGTCCTGATACATCTATAACATGGATGAACCTAGAAAACGTTATGCCAAGTGAAGAAGCCAGAGAGAAAAAGCAATGTAATGTCTGATTCCATCAAAATAAAACATCTGGAATAGGCAAATCATAGAGACAGAAAGCAGCTTAGTGGTTGCCCAGGGCTGGAAAGTGGCAATGGGAGTGACTGCTTAAAGGGACAGCGTTCCTTTTGGAGTGATGACAATGTACTGGAGCTAAATAGTGGCAAAGGTTGCATAAAGTTATAAATGTACGAAATGCCACTGATTTTGTACTTTAATATGGTTAAAATGGTGAATTTTATATGATTTTAATACAGTAAAAAGTTATGACTCAGATGGTTATTTATAAACATCGTCTTTGTCTACACCAACTATATGTTAAATTTTTCCAAAAGTGATTAACTTTCAGAAAAACAGATAACACATTGCCTTAAATGATTCTTACTTCTGTTACCTTGTCATCAGTATTCAATTGCAGCCTCTTTGGAGTGGAGTCAGTGCGTGTTAATCTCCATAGTTCTCACAGTGCCTCTTTCGATGTTACGTATGTAAGAGTTCCTAAAGTAAAATGACTTATGGTGAGGAGGAAGGCGTCAAAACCACGAGATGCACCATGACAAGCTGCATAACATCACCGTCTCAGAACTTCTGCTTCTTAGGCATCTACCCTGTACCTCACACACTCACCATTTCTAATCTCCACACCAACTCTGTGGGTAGGTTCACCAGCATGCTGCAGGGATAATAGTTGATCTGCTAAGACAAAGAGTGAGTTGAAGTGAGAATACCATAAACAAACAGTTTCAATGTACGTTGAATATTTTATTTTAGTTAAAAATATGTAAACATACATTTATTCATCAATCTTTTCATAACACACCAGGAACATATCTTGGCCCATAGTTGCACTAACTTCTTGCATACATCTCACTTGTAATGCATGGCCTACGATTTCCAGTTGGAGTTTCTTCAGTGAGAAGGGATAACTTAGAGACATGTGTGAAATCATCAGAGTTCAGATTCCTTCTGTATTTTTACATCCCTCCACCTCAGTCAGTAACTAACAGTTGTCTTGTTTGTACCTTACTCAACAGCGATGTTTGAAGTCACTTTGCATATCGTCTTTCCATCACATTCACCTTGGGTTTCATAGAGACAACAACTTTATTTAAAAAAAAAATTATTTTATTTATTACTTTTTTGTTTTCATCCAAAAACTAACTTTTAAAATTATTGTACAGTTATAACAAAAAGAATAGCAAGCATACATAAGCTTGGGAATTAAAACTTATTATGTAGGGTCATACAACTTAGCCGGTGGCAGCAGAAGTACCTGGGTGTGCTGGAGACAAGTCCTGCGTCTCCATCTTTCTTTTGCACAGGAATCCCCTCAAGAGCTTAATGAAATGCAGATTCTGGTTCAGCAGGTCTGGAATGAACCTGAATTTGTGCAATTTTAACAAACTCCCAGTTGCTGCAATGCTGCTGGTCTAGGGTCTGCAGTGTGGGGAACAAGTCGCTATATCAGGCCGTGCACAGCAGCCAGCATACTTTTCTGCAGCAATGGGAGTGCCATTAACCCAGAAAGTTGGTCAATGTAGGTCCAGCTTCTGTTCTACTGGGTTAAGAATCCCATCATATAAGTGAGGAAGCTAAGCACAGAGAAGCTGAATGATTTACAAAATGGGCAACTGCACAGTGTACTAGCAGGAATTCAAACATGGGCCTATTTGGCTCCAAAGCCCATACTCTTTCCGCTTCACATCTAAGAGAGCCAAAAGCAGAGCACCGAAGAGCCCAGGCATCCACAGAGGGACCTGGAGGAAGCGGATGGCAACCCTGCCCAAACCACTCAGGGGAAACAGCAAAGGGAGAAAGCAGGCTCCAGGGCAATAGCTTTGACTTGCTGGCCGTCTTTAATCATTATAAGAAAAAGACTTCATATTATCTTCTTCTATTTATGTATTGTCACAAAAACTTTGGGCTTGCAGAATTCATATTGCTTTTTAATTATTTTTATCACCACCATTTCCTCTAACATTCTGGTGTTTGTCAAGTGATTTGAAACTGAAATTAACTTACTGGCGCTCTGTTATTTGGGAAAATGATCAGAAACAAAGCACAAGTATAAAATTGGGCTAAGTACAGTGATATTAGTGCCTCCATCGTTCCCTAGGAGAAAGGTTGTTCCAGAAATAGAAAGTATTGATATTTTTTTAACCAGGCTGATCATATGAATTCATATGCAGTGCTTTATTATACTGAAAACTGCACATGACTTCTTTGGATCTTTGGCTCAATAATCACTTTGATGTTTTATTTATTGATGCAAAAAGTACTTTCCTTTCAAGTTTGTTATCTCTCATTTCAATGGAATTTTTCAAAGTATTAAGAAACTAGCTCCACAGTACTGTCTATCCAGTTTTAAATTGGCACAAGATTCTAGTGTTACGAGTGCCCCTGGGTGTTTCCTGCCATTTAGTTTCAAGCTAATAAGGAAATGCAGAGGTTGGCTAGAATTTGCTATGAATACTGTAGATAGACATTTGTGCTGGAACGCACTCAAAGAAGGTTGAGAGAATGCATTTTATCATACCAGGCACTTTGTTATTTTGCTCATTGAAATGATTTGTGTTTGGAAATCGAGCTATTTTTCGTCTTTGGCCAAATCTTTCATGAAGTCTGAACTTCCATGTTTATGAAATCCATCTGTGACATCATTGAGTGGTTTTCACAGTGAAAAAGTAATTGTCAAGGAAGACAATATAAAATGTAATATATTTTTGGGAAAATGTTTATTCCAGTCTCTCACCCATTCTTTTAAATAAAGTTACTTGGGTTTTGTTTGTTTGTTCTGTTTTTGCTATTGAGTGTAGGAATTTTTTATATATCTTATTTATGAATCCCTTATCTGATGAATGGTTGCCAGATATTTTCCCATTCTGCAGGTTGCTTCTTCATTGTGCTCATTGTTTCCTTCACTGTGCAGAAGCTTTTTAGTTTGATGTGGTCCCACTTGTTTATTTTTGCTTTTGTTGCCTATGCTTTTAGTGTCATGTCCATGAAATCATCATCAAGACCAGTGTCATGAAGCTTTCACCTATGTTTTCTTCTATGAATTTTATGGTTTCAGGTTGTATTTTCAAGTCTTTAATCTACATTGAGTTCATCTTTGTATATTGTGTGAGATAAAAGTCCCAATTTATTCTTTTGTATGTTGATATCCAGTTTTCCCAAAATTATGTATTGGTGAAGCTATCTTTTTCCTATGTTTATTCTTGGTGGCTCTGTAGAAAAGTGGTTGACTATATATATGTGGTCTATTTCTGGCTTCTCTATTCCGTTCCATTGGTCTACACATGTCTATGTCTTCATGTCAGTACCATGGTGTTTTGATTACTGTGGCTTTGTAATATATTTTGAAGTCAGAAAAGAAAGATGCCTCTAGATTTGTTCTTCTTTTTCAATATGTTTTGATTATTTGGGGGCTTTTTCATATAAATGTTAGGTTTGTTTCTTTCTATTTCTGTAAAAACTGTGATTGGGATGTTGATAGGGATTGAATTGAATCTGTAGATCACTTTGGGTAGTATGGACGTTGTAACAATATTATGCCTTTCATTCCATGAGTAAGTAATATCTTTCTATTTAGTTGTGTCTTTTTTCCTTCATAAATGTTTCGTAGTTTTCATTGTATAAGTCTTTCATCCTTAGTTAAGTTTATTCCTAGAATAAAAAGCCAACCTACAGAAGGAGAGAAAATATTTTCAAGCCCTATATCTGATATACAGATATATAAGAAACTCCTAAAACTCAATAGCAAAAAATCCTAATAACCCAATTAAAAAGTGGGTAAAATACTTGAATAAACATTTCTCTAAAGAAGACATGCAAATGGCCAACAGGAATATGAAAAGATGCTCCACGTTACTAATCATCAGGGAAATGCAAATCAAAACCACAATGAGATATTACCTCACATCTGCTAAGATGGCCATTATTAAAAAAAAGACATAGCAAGTGCTGGAGAAAATGTGGAGAAATTGGAGCCCCTTTGCAAGACTGGAAGAAATGTAAAATGGTGCAACCACTATAAAAAACAGGATGGAGATTCTTCAAAAAATTAAAAATAGAACTATCATATTACCCAGAAATCCCACTACTGGGTATATATCCAGAAAAACTGAAATCAGATCTTGAAGAGATATTTGTATTCCCCCTTTCATTGTAGTATTCAATATGTAAGATATGGCATCAATATGTAAAATATTGTCCATCAGTGGATGAATGGATAAAGAAAATGTGATCTACACACACAATGCAATATTTTTCAGCCCTAAAAAAGAAGAAAATCTTGTGTATGTGATAACATGGACAAACCTGGAGGACATTATGTTAGGTGAAATAAGCCAGTCACAGAAGTACAAATACTGTGTTTTTCACTTATATGAGGAATCCAAAATAGCAAAACTCATAGAAATAGTGAAATGGTGGCTTCCAGGGGCTGGGGTGGAGGTACTGTTCAAAGGGTATGAAGTTTTGTTACACAAGATGAGTAGGTTCCAGAGATCTGTTGTACAGCATGGTGCCTATAATTAACAACATTGTCTTGTGTACTGAAGAATCTATTAAAAGTGTAGATCTCATATGAAGTGTTCTTACTGCAATAAAAAAGATGTCTTTTTAAAAACACACTAAATGTCTTGTCATTGAACTTTTCACATTGAAAATAAGAGTATTGATTAGTTCAAAGTCATAGTGACTCTATACATCACTTTTGGGAAGATTAATAGAAAATGGAGACACATAGAAAACAGCTTCGTGTAAAAATATGAAATTTAATCTGTCTTATCAGATATATAGTCTGCCACTAGAATAGAGAGTGAAGTTTCTATAATGTGGAAAATATTTTTCATCAAACTTGTCCATGTGGAACCTGGGCAGTTCAGCTTGTTGTGTGGCATCACCTCTTCTCTACTGTCCATTTCTCTTGCCCAGTAGCTGACCTGTCTACAGGTTAACAGGGTTTGTAAGTGCAGGAGAGGTGACTTGGGGTGGAGACATGCACCAGAAGATTGCATTTGCTGAAGAAGGATTTTACTACTTATGAAATGAAACACATCCTCAGAAAGGCTAGCACCAAATTTGAAGCAGGAAGTCCTCATCTGAAAAAAGCGATTCTAGCTTATATTCACTTGTTCCCTCTAATAAAATCAGATATGCTACAAAGAGAGAAAATCAAACTCAAGAGTCCCTCATCAAAAGGGGAAAATGAAGATTATTTACAAAAGTAGGGACCACAAATTTAGAAAAATCAACTAGAGCTACTGCAGTTCTCTAGGGCCAGTAACAGTGGGAACCAAAATATCCAAGACCTGAAGGGGCAAAGGAGGAAGTGGCTGCTGGTAAGCTAGACAGGGAGGTCTTGTGGAGAGAGCCATGTGATGGAAGTAGGCACGTCTACCCTCTCCTCCTGCCAGGGATCACCCATCTACACCCTGTTAGCTGAATCCAGTTAGAAGGCAGAAGGCAAGGGAGCCCGCTGCTATAGTCAGTGTGGGGAAGGAGGATGGGAAGGGGTGGAGAGGAGAACTGGAGGGACCAGTAGGAGATACCTTCATAACTTACTATGGAGAGCATCTCCTGGATTTTCCTCAGAGCCTATTCTGCTGAGCTTGGCCTCCCTTCCTGTGCGCTTCATCCTCAAAATGTCAGCAAGGCTGCATATTTGAAGTGACCAGACCATGGCCCAGCTCACAGCACTGCCTTGCAGATGGAAGCAATGGCTGGACGTTTGACTTGGGTGCAAACACTGGGAGAAATTATGGAGGGTTTGAGTAAGTGATAACTAGGCAATAGATACTTTTATTAACCTTTTGCAAATGTGGCTTTACGCAGAAGGTGGGATAGGCCAGGGCCGGTATGAGAGTAGTGTGCTAGAACAATTCACGAAAGTATACTGGTGGCCCAGAAGAGTGCAGATGTGAAAGAGTAAACACTTCTGCCCACAGGATCCCTCACACAACTGTGTGTCCACAACACACATTTATTTGAGGAGCTTCATTAAGGACATTAGATATCTCTCCAGCTTGACCTGAGATGTTCAAATATTTGTCACTTGAAATGGAAAATCAAGTGTGTGTGCATGTGTGCAGCAGCTCCCCTTGAAGGCACCTTTCCTCACTGGCCTGGAGACTTTGGGCCAGGAGAGATCTGGAAGGAATTGTTCTCGGACTGGTTGAGGAGCTGAGGGTCACTCAAACCTGAGAATGTTTGAAAGGTGAAATCGCTCACCTGCTGTAGGAGGGCACCCAGTGTTCTTCCTGGACAGTTTCTGGGAGGAAACAATTTCCCCTGACTTTGCTCAGCCTGGATCAAGGGACTGAGATTGGTGATTCTCACTCATACTGAAAAGCAGAGTCTGACGCCCTGCTGAGCTCTACTTTTTCTCTCCCCAAGTCCGGAGCCAGGCCAGAGGCTTTGTAAGCGTCACTGAGTCCACATGTTCTGGAGGGGTCAGTGGTGGAGGCCTTAAAAATAAAAAGCTGGCCGGGCACGTTGGCTCACGCCTGTAATCTCAGCACTTTGGGAGGCCAAGGCGGGTGGTTCACAAGGTCAGGAGATTGAGACCATCCTGCCTAACATGGTGAAAGCCCGTCTCTACCAAAATTAGCTGGGCATGGTGGTGGGTGCCTGTAGTCCCAGCTACTTGGGAGGCTGAGGCAGGAGAATGGCGTGAACCCAGGAGGCAGAGCTTGCAGTGAGCTGAGATTGAGCGACTGAGCAAGATTCCGTCTCAAAACAAAACAAAACGAAAAAACCAAACTATCGGGGGTTGGGACAAGAACATGGAAAGTCACAACCAGATTTTTCAGTAAGAATTTAAAACTGTAAAGTATCTTGCTGTAGTAAGTAAGTTGTTATGAAAATTAATCAAGTATGCTTGTATGGAACTGAGTACAATACTGTATGATTTAGTGTGCATTCGAGAAATGGCTGTTGTTGTTGTTTTTGAGAAAGCCAGGCTAAAATTCTGGGGCAAAAAAAAAGAAGAGCTAAATCAATGCTCTTTGGCTTCTTAACCCTTAACCTCAGAAAGCTTCACTTTTATCATCTATAACGTGAAATTAATGATACCTTGTCAGTTGGTTGAAGTTTCCAAGGCATTCAAGGCTATATTCATTAGCCTTATTTTAGTCAATATTTTAACAGCTGGCCAGATTTGTTGGGCTATGTAATCCAGAGCATGTAGTGAAGAAGAATTGTTTTGTCCATTGGTGAAATAATACGCAACTGCAAGAGGAAAAGACTTTCATGTTGACAATGGATAAAGGTGTCAACTGGAGGTGGGATGCTGGCTGCTTCTCTTCCTACATAAATGGCAGAGAATGCTGTGAAGAATAGTATTGCTTTTTAATGGGCTCTAGTACTTGCATTGCTGTGCTCTCCATTTGATATTAGGAAGAAAATACCTTCTAAAAGTTGTGCAAAAGCTGTGCAAATGACTGTCAGGACAAACCAGCCCCATGTTTTACTAAGGTGCCTTTCACGTTTGTCGGGCACAGAACAGCAGCAGTGTGGGTAGAGAGCTATCTCGTTACAGTTCTGTCTCTCAGACTGCCTACCCAGTCTTACCCTGCCGAACTGCTTACTTCTGATATAACGGGGTATTCCCTCTTCTGCATTAGAACCCGTAGGAGACTATAGGCTCTTTCAAGGGACTTTAAAAAATGCTATGAGTTAAGGATCCTATGAGGCTAATGAACTATTTTCTTTCATATAGGTAATGCTGGAATCTAGATATAAAACAGCTTCATTTCCTAAATGAGTTGGAGGATAAAACTTCAACACGCAACAGATATCTCAGTTTTTCTCTCTAAATAAACTGATCTCATGGCAGATGTATTACCCTACTCCTAGCCTGTGAGAATCTGGACTGTTTTATTGAGGAGACAGAAAGATGTTCTGTACGTGAGCTCTCTTAGTAGATAGTGGTCCTCACTAGTTTGCTATCATCTTGATTTTCTGAAGGTCAAAGTCTCTTAATTGTCTTGCATATGTAGCCTCATCAGCTACAGAAAGAAGACTTAGGCCTCAAATGCCTAAAGCCCTTGGAAAATACAATTTCCAACCTTCTGGAAGTTTCTCTTCTGCCTTTCATTTCACTTGAGAAGAAGCAACTTCCTGAGAAAAAGGCTGGAGCAACTCCTTAGAGGCCGGCAAGAGTGCCAATCCTTCCTCCGGCTCAGGAAGACAAGAATTTGATCAACAGTTTCTGAGGCTGAGGCTGCAAAGCACAGCAATCTGTGCCCACAAACTCTCTTGTGCTTCTGAATTCTAGTGTAACAGCGGCATGAAATTCATTAAATGAAGAGGGGGTGGAAATGCTCACGGAGTATTTCAGAGGCCGTAGGCGATGGAGGTGGTTGTTCCATAGACATCAGAAACAAAGCGACCGAGCTGAGCCTGTGGAAACCATGGCCTTATTCTTGGAATGGGAGGCGAGGGTCACACACTGCCACCTGCTTTCAACAGCAACTGTGCACTGGAGTAAAGGAGGTGCATGTGCATCCAGTTTCACAGCTTGGGTGGCATCAGGTAGGTCTCTCTTGACTAGGTATGACTATATAAAGTGCAGTGTGTCAATTTGATCACATCTCAGCCGATGTGATCACTTTTTTTCCAAGACAGTGTTACTTCTGCCTAGTCAAACACCAGGAAAATGGGATTGTGACCAAACAGGAGCCCAATTTTATATTTAGAGATTGTTGACCCAAGCCAGGAAGACTCAGGAACAGTCTTAGATTTGGGGATTTGAAGAATTTAATTCTTTTCTTTAGGACATGTGATTCTCTTACTGGTAAGAAAAGAACACTTGGCATTTTCTCATAAATCTAGAAATTGGTGGGAAACATTGATCCAAACTGCATTTGTTCTTGATGCAGATATTTCCATGAAAGGTGTTTGGACTCATGCAAGCTCAGATGTCGGCCAGGTGCGGTGGCTCACGCCTGTAATCCCAGCACTTTGGGAGGCCGAAGCGGGTGGATCACGAGGTCAGGAGATCAAGACCATCCTGGCTAACATGGTGAAACGCTGTCTCTACTGAAAATACAAAAATTAACCGGGCATGGTGGCAGATGCCTGTTGTCCCAGCTATTTGGGAGGCTGAGGCAGGAGAATGGTGTGAACCCGGGAGGCGGAGCTTGCAGTGAGCCGAGATTGCGCCACTGCACTCCAGCCTGGGAGACAGAGAGAGACTCTGTTTCAAAAAAGCAAACAAAAAAACCCACAAACAAAACAGAAAGAAAGCTCAGATATCTCAAGAAAGCCAAAGAAGGCTGTGTGGGGTAGGGAAGGTCTCTGTGTGTGAGTGGACCCACTCTCTCCCTGTCCCCAGGCTCTCTGGCATTTTCCTTTGAGGACAGTGTCTCGAAATGCCTAATTAGATGCTGTCTGCTGACTTCGGTATCCCATTGCTGTGTTCCTAGTTTGTCTTCCAAGGATTGGGTGTACCATGTTAAGACAAAACATTGCAATGTTAAAACACAACACCGTTGTGAAGATCATCTTTGTTTTCAGAATATATTTTAAGAGTTAGTGGAATAGAGAATGGCTTGTTTGTTATCAGTAAAGCTCTTCCTTCACCCAGAAACCACAAGAGCCTGACAGTCAAGTCGTTCCCACAGGTGCGTGTGGTCCCTATCAGGGATGTGTTGGGCTGCCAGCCTCCCTGACAGGCCCTTCGTGGTGGTGTGCTGAGTTACCGTAGCATGCCCCCACGGGATCAGACAACTGTTGCGGACTGCTACGATGACGTCACCTGGAGGTGGCAGACCTGAGCGTGATGTGTGATCCTGCTCTCTGACACCGGAACTTGTCATGTCTGAGCAAACCCACCTTTAGTTCTGTACCAGCTATAGTCAGAAGGCCAGGAATTTCCTCTTGAGCCCCAGGTCAACTTGGATGGTATGAAGTAGAAGTCTAAATGACACCCAGATTTTACTATTGCCCAAAGAACAGCTTTCCGACCTGACCCTCATCAGCCTGCTCCCCAGGGGAGGAAGCCTGGTCCCAGCAGGTCTTATTCGCTCTTCGCCACCTTCCCTGAATCTGGTATTCCCACGTAGAACGAGCTGCTCCTAACTGAGGAGGAGGCTGGCCAGCACTGATTGCATGCTGTGTACTTTAAGCTTGTGATGGAATATTTAAGGGCCAGACACGCTTTCCTCAGATAGAGTGCCGTGGTCTCGAGTTAACATTTCTGACACTCAAACCTGAACGGCTCTTAGAGGTCAATCACTGTTTCTTGGAGGTGATGGGAAATCCCGTAACGTGGAGATCATCGTGGGACATGGGGGAGTTTAGAGTCTTATTTGTGCTCACATGACACAACCAAGATAAGATGGAGTGTATGTGGGTGAGATGGCATCAGGCAGAAAGCTAAGGTGCGGGTAACCCATGAGTAAATTCTATTGTTTCTTGTTGGTAAGCATTTATGTTGTATCAGAAAGTGGTAAGACCACATGAATTTCATATCATCCTTAAGAAATATATATATGTACATACATTGTATACACGTTAATATCTATATATTTGCATATATGTATATGTGTGTATATGTAGCATATTTTTAAGAAACGCAAAGAGCTGAGTCTAGGGGAGTGCCTGTGAACTGAATTGTGGTAAGTCACTGAGGTATTCTTCAGCAGTGAATACAGTTTTTCACATGATTTTATTATGTCTTTTTTTTTTTTGAGATGGAGTCTCGCTCTGTCGCCCAGGCTGGAGTGCAGTGGCCGGATCTCAGCTCACTGCAAGCTCCGCCTCCCGGGTTCCTGCCATTCTCCTGCCTCAGCCTCCTGAGTAGAGAGTTAATTCTTAAATACCAGGATGGCTCTTCGCCGTGATCATGGTTTCCATGTTTGCTTTTGTTCCATCTGGCTTTCGGTTACTCCCGTTTCCCCTCCTCAGTCTCTGTGAACAGTAACACTTGGTGCTGGATAGCACCATCCGCGATACTCCAAAGGAGTGGGCAGACATGCGCTCCTGTGCCCTCCTAATGTCCCTGCGAAGAAGCGCACTGGCCCTGAAACCGCCAGCACAGAGCCACATCAGCGGCAGGAAAGACACTGAGTGGGTCAGTGTGTGCAACGATAGGATGGCTTCACACAAAGACTTGGTTGCATGCCAAATCAGGGTCTAACGGAGCAAGCCCCCAGGGCAGACCATACCCACTGCACTCTCTCTGAGCAGCTAAAGTTCTGTCTCTGCATGTCCATCTTAGAAGGTGGCATGGATACTAGAGTGCAGCTTCCTCTGCCTGCCCCTAACAAGACAGTGTGAGTCAGGGGTCAGGTCCCCCAGGAAGAGGAAACTGCAATGAACGGGCACTTTCTCTATCGTTTGTGTGGCGTGTGCCACTCTGCAGCCACCCCTGTGTCACTGCTCCTGTGTAACGGGATTGATGTTCTATTTTCCCAGTGATCCTGTCTACTGAGAGGGCTGGGAAGCCACATGCCTCCTACAACAACCAGAAGCCAACAAGCGAGCCTCGTCTCTCAACAAGGTAAGACAAATGATGTAAAAATAGGTTAAATTACTTCGAAACTTTAATTACAGATACTTTTCCACGCAACATTTCTGAAATGGAAGCTTTGATTCTCCCCTTTTTTTGCACAAAGGCTAGGAAGGTGGTTTAGCCAGACCGTACATCTTTCTGTATATACATATCTACACCTGTGTCTCTTCTTTATTAATAAAAGGTGTCTTGATCACAGTCCCAAACCAACTCTGCATTGGATTCCAGCATATAAAACTCAGAGAATGAAACAATTTCAAAGGAAGACAGGCTGCAACCACAGGAAAATGGCAGGAAAAACTGTAGCTTGATAGTTGTTTCTTCTAAGTTTAACTCAGAAATATAATAATAATTAAGAGAAAAAAATAAGAGGGCCTTAGCTTTCATCCCTGCTACCAAACACGCTCGTCCAAAACTCTCGGCTGTCTTAAAGTGCAATTACTGTTGTGAAGTTGCTCAGGCCAGGGATCAGGCTGGACGGAGTTCAAAGCAGAAACTTCAAACACTCCTTGCTGTTCATGACTCAGGGGCGGGGAGGGAGGGAGAGAAGAAAAAGAAGGACAGTTCTCTGGCATTCAAGTGCATCAAAAGAATAAATGTCTTTTCTTTCGGTAAAGAAAATCTGTCAATAGTAAGGAATCCTGGTTTGGAAAAATACAACTTTCTGAAACTTCTATCTGCGGATGTTCCAATGCAGCAGAGTGACAAGGCAGGCGAGTGCAGCCAGCAGCAGGGGCCAGGTGTGCCTCCCAGGGGCCCGGCCATACAGGCGGCTTCCACCGTCTTCTGCGAGGTCCTCTGCCCTTGGCGAAGAGGAGGCACACTGGACCAAGGGCATCTGGTAGGACGTGGCTCTCTTCTCTGGCCTGTCTGGACTGGACCCATCGCTGGGCCTCTGGCCATTGAACAGCAGATAGCGCCCCCGGGCATCCTGTTCCATTTTGAAGATCTCGTACTCCGTGTGAGGTAGTTTGATGCCCAGGGCCACGCAGCCATTGGTGTGGGTCACATCCTGCTGGATGCCCACCTGCCAGGAGCCCTCGGCCCCACACTCATTCCCATTGAAGACGTTGAGCAGTGAGGCTGTGGCTGCATCCATGGGGGTGACCTTCATGTGATTCACTGCAAAGGAGAGAGGAGAGTTCCATGACTCCAGGGAGTAGGCCTGGGGTCCAGAAGACACTGGCCACACTCTAACGAGACAAGGCTTCTTTTCCAAAAACAGCCCCACCTACGGACCCACCCGTCTGACTGCAGTAGCCGTCAAAGCACTGTCAGGCGGGGAAGATTCAACCTGTTGATCTGGGTGGCAGTCACACCGACAGGCTGCAGGTGTGGCCACGCGACACAGACCATCTGGTGTAGAAACACTGAGCCCGGAATACAGCTGGGAGCCCCTGCAGGCAAGAAATACAACTACAGCTCGGAGTGCTCCTAAGGAGTTTTATTTGGTGATGCTGACTCCTTGGGATTGAAAAAAATACTCAACAAAGGCTGGAATTTTGCTTTTATCAAAAGGTTTTCGGGTTTCTAACAGTTTTGGTGTCAAACACCTATTCTAGTTGGCATTCTCACACATTCCTACGGGCCCATACATCAGGCATCTAAAATAAGTTAGGCTGCAAGCAAGACAAATGTGAGTAAATAAATTAAATACAAATCCCAGCTTTTGTGGAGAATTGCTTCTGAAGGTCCCTCCAGGGGGCCACTTCCGTGTACAATGCGATGAGCTTCGGGGTGGAGTCACGTAAAGATCGCTTGCTCTCAATTAGGTTTCTCAAAGGGCCTGTATTCCTGGAGCAAACCTTGCTACCCAAAAGGAGGGCTAAAGTCTTCCAGGAGTTTCTGGGTTAACAGAAACATTTTATAGCAATGGGACTGAACCCTGGAATGCCATCCTGGAGGAGTCACCTGGGATCGAGGCTGTCCCTCTTTATTTGGCATGATACGGCCGACACCATTTTACAAAGATGCTCAAACTTAAAAAAAAAAAAAAGCAACCTTCTAAAAATAGCAACCACAAGTCCCGCTTTGTTGCTGGCAGCCTGGTGTAGCTCCTCCCTCCCCTCCTCATTTAGTGATAAGGACACAGCCTGAACCTTCCCACAGATGCTCCCACCTCCAAGCAGGTGACAACCTCTCAATTACACGACAAGCTCAGGGTTGGAAAGGGCAGCTCTGAGCACCTGAGGTGTCACTAATACCTCTTTCCTGCCCGCTCGAGAAAGCACCGTGGCACGCAAGCAACTGCAGTGTTATTAAGGGGCAGCATGGAATCCGCCAGAGTTGTGTACAAAAAACACAAAGTGCAGACTTGAGATTCCTTTTTTTGTTTTTTACAGACGGGGTCTTGCTCTGTTGCCCAGGCTGGAGTACAGTGGCACGATCATATCTCACTGCAGCCTCAACTTCCCGGGCTCAAGCGATCCTCCTAGCTCAGCCTCCAGAATAGCTGGGACTACAGGCACATGCCACCACATCCTGCTAATTTATTTTATTTTTTATAGAGTTAGGGCCTCACTCTGTTGCCCAGGCTGGTTTCAAACTGCTGGCCTCATGAGATCCTCCTGCCTTGGTTTCCTGAAGTGTTGGGATTACAGGCATGAGCCGCCGCACCTGGCCAGAGATTTCATTCCCAGCAACATCCTCCCTGGACTGGCAACGTCCCACATACAGCGGAGTGGACGCCTCCCGCACTCAGGCCTGCAAGCGGAGGCTGTCCACCTGATCCATTCTGAGCAGGGAGAAACTCAGAGGGCGCTGGGAGGGACTGAAGCAGAAATGGCTCCCCGATTTCTTTCCTAGGAACTCAGGCAGAAATGAGGTCCCTTCCCTCAGCTCTGCCTCCACAACAATGTCACAGGGCTGTGTATCGGCTGCGATACTGGACTCGAGATGGGAATCCTACCTTTGAACACGAACTCCGTGCCTCCCATGACCCTGGAGGAGAGCACGCCGCGGCTGTAGCGGCCCCGGGCGTAGATGGAGAAGGTGGGGTGCTTGCACACCGGGTCTGAGTAGTGGTAGTAGTGGCCCTCCCAGGTGTTGTTGTTGTCATGGAAGATGAAGTGGCGGGTGAGGAAGAGGACTTCGGGGCGCACCTCGCAGCGCTGGCTCACCCACTCCCCGTGCAGGCCGATGGTCAGGTCTGCCTTCGGGGGCAGGATGGGAGGGTGGTGCTCGTCTGACCGATAGATGATCCGACAGGCGATGCAGGCGTGGTCATGGTTCTGAAGCCAAGAAACAAACACACTCAGAGACCTCTGTCTTCCCAAGGGAGCAGCGCACATGTGCTTCTGGCAAATGGGGTCTCACCAGGTACCAAGTCACCATCACTGACAACCTCGACACCAAGAACCAACTGGAATCATGCTCCGGGCACAGACAGAGGTGAGAGTGATGTGTGCCTGTGTACTCAAAGTGCACACGTGTTTGCCTGACAGTACAGACCTACGCAGACATTTTAGATGTGATGTGGCCTCTTTAGAATCCTATTAAGTTTTCAGACCACATGCATTGGACACCTTATTTCAAAAAGAAATGATGGCAGCACCTCACACCCATTAGGATGGCTACTATCAAAAAATGCTATCAAAAAATCACAAGTTGGCAAGGATGTGGAGAAATTGGAACCCTTACACACAGCTGATGAGAATGCAGAACGGTCCAGCCACTATGGAAATCAGTCAGGTGGTTCCTCAAACAAACAAACAAACAAACAACAAAAACGAAACAGAATTATATGACCCAGCAATCTCACTTCTGGGTATGCACCCAAAAGAGTTGAAAGCAGGGACTTGAACAGCTATTTGCACACCCATGTTCACATCAGGGTTATTTACAATAACCAAAAGGTAGAAGCACCCCACGTGTTCACTGACAGATGAATGGATCAACAAAATGCGGTCTATCCACACAGTGAAATACCCTTCAGCCTTAGAAAGGCAGGAAGCTCTGACACCCGCTACAATAGGGATGAACCTTGGGGACATCGTGGTAAGCGAAATAAGCCAGACACAAAAGGAGACTGTATGATGTCACTTATATGAGGTTCCTAGAGTGATGAAATTCATAGAGACAGAAAGACAGAAAGTGGAACGGTGGTAGCAGGGGCTGGAAGTGGGGGGGACATGTTGTGGTTTAATGAATAGAGGTTCAGTCTGGGAAGATGAGAAAGTGCTGGAGGTGGGAGGTGGTGATGGTTGCATAATAACGTGAATGCCCTCAGTGCCACAGAACTGCACACTTAAAATTGGCTAAATGATACGTTTTACATTATGTGTATTTTACCACAATTAAAATTTATTTTAATAAAAAAAGTTAGGAGACAAAAAGAAAAAAAAAAAGGGCCAGCACTCCACCGGCTGTGGATGAAATGGAGTTGTGTAGGAAAGGCAAGGCCCTTTAGAAGAGGGAATGGAGGAGGCGGCCTGCAAGAAGGGAGAGCTGGAGGCCGCGGAGCAGCAAGCACACCCACACATTGCTCTCTCTCCCGGTCTGCCCGCCTCCGGGTTCAGAAGGTTTGTGTTCCTCCTCCTGCCTTCTCAGCTTCAAGCAAGACAGCCACAGCTCGGACCTTCCAGAAGACCCTGTAATGCCTAGTCTATTTTATCACAGGAACACAGCAGGGAACAAGGGCTGTCCGTGGCACAGACAGTCCTCTCTGGTGAGGGGTGCACACGTCAGAGATGCTGGAAGTCAGGGCACAGGGTGCCTGAACACAGTGCCAGTGCCTCGCTGTCTGACCAAGGTCTCCAGACACCTCTGAGCCCGGGCTGCCTCCTCCTGCACCTGGATCATCCCTCCGCTATTCTCCTCCCACCCAGGGGGTGCAAAGCTGGCAGGCTAGCAGAGCGCTGACCACTAGCAGCACGTGCCAACCGGATCAGGCTGTGGTGGGGAGATAGAAGTGGGTAGCTCAGCGTTCTGGGGACGGCTGGGCCACCCCAGCCCCGTGCTTCCATGCTATCAGTTCGTGGCCTCACATCTGCCCTGCGGCCAAGGCTGAGGGCTGCCCACTGACTGCGCAGGAACACACTTATTCTCTAGCAGTTCTTTAAAGTTGGAGATCTCAATCACCAGGGTCTTTGGGTTTACAGCCCTCACTCAACATGTGATTTCCTTGTGGTCGCTGTTTGGTTTCTCCGAGAGGGCAGGAGGAGCGCTCTCCCCGGAGAACAGCTGTGCTCGCTAACTTGCGCTGCTGCTGTGTGCGTTAAACGGGCATGGAGTTGCACTTCACGTGAGAGAATGTTTCCTTTGCTAACATGGTTTGTGGCTTGTAGACGATTGGATCAAATAGCTCCAGCATTGAGATGAAGGCCAAGTCCTGGACGTCCCCAGGCTCTACGTGCATTTGTTGGCCTGCGGTTTCCTACAGAGGGCTTTGGGGCACACGGAGAAACTGCCTGCAACCTGTGCTCAGCAGTGAGCTGCCCTCTGCAAGCTACAGGAGAAATAGAGAACCCCTGCATGAGGCCCAGTGATTAATTACGTGATGGAAAGATGGCTCCGGCCAGTTCCTGGGGGCCGAGGCCAGCCCCAGCCGCTTCACAGTTGGTGATTTTGGGCAAGTTATTTATTTCTCTCCATTTCAACTTCCTCATTTATACAATGGTGATCATGACACTTACTTGCATAACTGCTGCAAGAAATGAACAGCAGATGAAGGTGGTTCCCACTCAGTGCACCCACTTGGTGTGAACATTAAATAAAGGCCTATCTGCCACCCTATGTGCCACTGTCTTTCAAATGCACCTGAAGGTGAAGAAAATACAAACTGAGTTAAAGCATCACTGAGTACGGTAGGTTAGGCTTTATGTTTCCTTAGTCAACTACTATGGGGTAAAGGTTCTAGATTTTTCACCTAAACAAGGGTTCTGATATTCAAAACCCAGGATGGAAAGTTAATATGACATAGTGTGCCCAGCCCAGGACTCCTGCATAAGTGCTGGAACTGTCACCATTGAAATCAGGCCTGCGGTCCTGGTGTGGGGACCAGTGACACACCCTCTGACACTGGCTCGGAGCTTGGATTCAAATCATGGAAGCTTCACAGGCAGGAAGGTTGTGTTTTCCTGTGATGCCTGTTGTCAGAGACACAGGCTGTGCAGGAGCCGGACCCTGGCCCAGCACCACCTACAGCTGAGCCCAGCACATGCTGAAAATAAGAGAGGCCACTTGGAGCACTGGTTCCATCAGGGTAAGAAGTGTGGGGTCAGATCTTCCCCAATCAGGCGGGAGAAGCTGTGCACTCCTACCATTTGCAGCTCATCGCTGGTAGCGGCTGTCCCCTCCGCCTGGGCAGGTCCCCAAAGCCTAGCTGGCAGCCCCGCCTCCCTACACCCACCCCAACCTCCACCTCCCCTCTGTGCCATTCCCCACAACTTGGTTTGCCATCTGTAATTTGGGAATTTAAAAATATCAGTTGTTGACTCCTTCATTTCTGGTCACTCTAAGGAGGTGACAGTCTCAATTCCTGAAAAGATTTAATTCCTCAAATACCAGGATCAGTTCAGGAGGAGCTCAGAGAGCTTCTAAGTTGGGGGTGGGAGAGAGAAAGGAAACAAGGGATGTTAGTTCTTGCAAGAGATGGTTCTGGGACGACGTCGAGGAGCAACGGCCCTTTGGCTCAGACAAGGAAAAGGCTCGGGGGACGGGAGGGGGCCCTGCTGTTGCCCCGGCTGTTCCAGAACGGGTGTTTTCAGGGCTGCTTCCCTTTAGGAATAATGAGGCCGGGGTCCTGAGCTCCGAGATGAGGGCCCCGTGGGACTTGGTCACTTCAGGAAAATGATGGTCCTGGGCTGAAGTGTTGCTGTTCCACAGCAGAGAAAAGCAGGCCAGGCAGGGCTTTTGTTTGTTTGTTTTGTGGGGGGCACAGGCTCAGGGAGGCTTGTTTTCCACCAGGTGGGCCTGAGAATTTAGGGAGTGTGCAGGGAGTGGGAGAAACCTGGCTCTTGGGTATGGTCTTGCCGAATCCCTAAACTGGATGCTTGTGTGTATGTGTGTGTGTGTGTGTGTGTGTGTGTCAAAAAAATACCTAACATAGAATCTGCCATCTCAGCCATTTTAAATTATATTCACACCGTTGCGCGGCTACCCCTGGAACCTTTTCGTCTTTCCCAGCCGAAAATCTGCACCCAGTAAACACTAACGCCCCATTCTCCCTCCTGGCCCTGGAAACCCCCATTCTCCTTTCTGTCTCTATGGATTTGACTCTTAGAGGTGCCTCATCTGAGAGGAACTATCACTATTTGTCTTTTTGTGTCTGGCCTGTTTCACTTAGTATAAGCTCCTCAAGTTTTATCAACGTTGTAAAATGTGTCAGAATTTCCATCCTTTTGAGGCTGATATTCCTTGCATGAATATTCCACATTTTGTTGATTTATTCATGTTGATGGACATTTAGTTTGCTTCCGCCTCTCGGCTACTGTGATTGATGCTGCCAGGACCATAGGTGTCTTTATGTTTGTTCAAGTCCTTGCTTTTAATGCTTTTGGGTATGTATCCAGAAGGAGAACAGCTGGATCAATTTGGTAATTCTATGTTTAATTTTTTGGGGGAACCACCGTACCATTTTCTGGAGTGGATGAATCATTTTACATCTCCACAGTAATGTATAAAGTTCCAGTTTCTCCACATCCTTCCCAACACTGAATATTTTCTGGTTTTGATTGTTTTGTATTTTGTAATAGCCATCCCAATGGGTAAGTTGATATCTCATTGTGGTTTTAATTTACATTTTCCGTTGCCAATTTTTAAAAATTTTTTTATTTTTTGGTTGTTGTCTAGTTATCCTTTTTTTTTTCTTTTTTTGAGACACGGTCTCACTCTTTTGGAGGTGGGAGAGAGAAAGACTGGGGGTTGCCCAAGCTGGAGTGCAGTGATGTGATCTCGGATCACTGCAACCTTCACCTCCCAGGCTCAAGCCATCCTCCCACCTCAGGCTCCTGAGTAGCTGGGTCTACAGGCGTGCACCACCATGACTGGATAATTTTTGTTTTTGTACTTTTTGTAGAGACGCGGTTCCACCATGTTGCCCAGGCTGGTCTCAAACTCCTGAGCTCAGGGCAATCTGCCTGCCTCAGCCTCCCCAAGTGCTGGGACAACTCTTTAGCTGCCATGAAGAAACCAAAGTTATCATAACAAGCGGAGTTGTTTCTGGCCTCTGTGGACACTGTCAACAAGGGGGCAGTTTTAGCCACCGTTGAATAAGGAGATCCCTCTGTACTGTAACAAATTTTAAAAATATAATTTATGCTCCTAATTCTCATAATCTTTGGCCTGAATAAAAAATAGAGACCTACAGGCACAACTACAGAGAAGCAGAAATTAAAGCCTGTATATTGTATTGGTTCTAAAGTTTCTCTTTTCTGAGATGTTTTTCGGAAACAGTATTCTTCCAAGATGGATACATGGTAAGAGAATTACATATGCAGTTTTTAAACATGATGAGTGATTGGTACTGTGGAATGTCATTTGCTCTGTAAAATTATTCCCTCTTTTTTGGGGATCCATGTTCCAAGACATGACTCTCATTTGAGAATTGTCCTCTCCCAGGCTCACCAATTTGGCTTCCATGGCACCCCCTTTCCCCGAATCTTAGAAAGGGCTGTTTAAAGCCAGAGCTTCTGTACACAGAAGATTTGAAGGTTAAAGCAGAGGAACCAGAAAGTGTTTCCTTGTTGCTATTCTTTATACACACTATAAAAAGCGTCCATCAGAAAGGGGAAGGGAGAAAAAAGATCCTATGCAAATAATCTCTGGGAAAAAAATTAAGCTTATTCTAAAAATGCGAAAGAAGCTTATACTTTATAAATGAGCAATGTTCTAGGCAAAGAGTGGGGTTCTGCCTACTCTGCTCTGATTTCTGCTTAGCTGCAGGTAACAAGTTAAATAACTACAGTGAGCATTCACAGGGTATTCGAATCTCGGGGGCTCAAGTACAGCATCTCCTTAGACTTTACAACCTCCCAGGAGACCACGGCAGACGAGGCAACTAAGGCACCTGGAGAGAAACAGTCAGATGACTTTACAAACCCAAAGTGGAGCCAGGATAGTACTTTGGTCTTAGGACTTGCTGAGTGCTGCCTCCTGGCCAGAGTTGCCTCACAGGCTGCAAAGAACAGACGTTTCCCCAGCAAGGACTCCAGCCCAGGAAAAGGTCTTCTCCGGCCAATGACTGATGGGGATACTCCAGGCTTTCTCTGTTCCCTGCCAACATTTATTTCTGGAGAGGTGGTTCGTCAACATTTGCTGACAGTATCCGCTTGTTTTCGCCATCTTCCCAGAATGGAAGAATTTACTTGATGTGATCTTGTTGTGAACAGATCAACTACGGAAGCAGGCTGCATGAAACACAAGTCTTCAAAAGCACTGTTCCTTGAGCTAAAAGTTTTGTTCAAGAAGGAGGAAAAATGGGAGTAGATGATGGAAACTTCCTTTCCTAGGGTTTTGTTCCCCGGGATAAAAAGCACACGAATGTTTCTCACAAAGAAACCTGCAGCGGCCAATGGCCCACGTTGAAAGCTTTCTTTGTAACTGCGATGTGCCGAGTATTTGATTAAATTTCTGCTGTAGATAACCCTGCAGGTACATCCTTCTCGGGTCTTCGCTATTACTTCTTTGAGGCCAAGACCAAGTGTTCTCTCTTTGTCGTATTTCCCACGACATCCAGGAGAGAACTGCACAGGGCTTTTGGCTAACAGGCAAATGGAGAGAAAGCTGGCATTGGATATGTAAAGAGTTAAATGGAGTAGCTAGCATTCATCACAAATGATGGGCCCCCACCTCCCTTGTGGGAGGGAACTCAGGGTGCTTTTCAGATCTGGGATTCTAGGAGTTTGTGAACTCGGGCTCATTTTGATCAACTAAAGATAGCATGATGATGCCACTTTCAGAAGGAAGTGGGTGAAGAGCTGTGGCTTTAGGTACAGACTGCCCAGGCAGGCTTGCTGTCTATCCCACTGCAATACACTGAATATTTGTGCCCCCTCAAAATCCATGTTAAAATCCTTACCACCAATGTGAGGAAATTAGGAGGTGGGGTCTGTGGGGGGTGACTAGGTCATGAGGGTGCAGCCCTTAAGAAGGGGGTTAGTGCCCTTGTAAAAGAGGCTGAGAGTTATCCATCTGTCTTGCTGCCACATGAGGATACAGGGGGAGGATACAGCAGTCTGCAACCCGGGAGAGCCCTGACCAGGATTCCAGCCTCCTACTCTGCTGGTGCCTTGATCTTGGCCCTCCAACATCCAGAACTCTGAGAAGTGAATGGTTGTCCCCAGTCCATGCTGCTTCACTATGGCAGCCCGGATGGACTGAGGCACCTGCCGCCCAGCACCTGATCCCTGCAGGTGAGGGCAGCCCTCTCAGTGTACAGACCCCGTGCAGCTACCAGGATCCTGCCATCTCTGCCAGGATGCAGGCACCTCTGTGGGGCCAGGGGAACTCAGAGAGCCTCAGGGAGGCTGCACAGCCACCCCGGGCCTGTTACCACCATCCAGGAAGGGGCCTGGGCCAGGAGGATGAGGGAGAGAAGGAGAAATCAGGCTGCTAATTCCTAGGCCTGTAGTTGGCTACGAAGCAGAGGGGAGCAAAACTCAACTGAACACTTCTGCGTCCTGGAGTTCAGCAGGTGCAGCTGATAGGTCCTCAGGAGCAACATTAGCCTTCTGGAAATGGGCTTCTAAGGCAGCTTAGAATCCGAGACGTGAGCTCACAAAGTCCTTTTCTGTTTTAGTTAACATTAGAATCACGAAAAAGACGATTTTGCCTCCACCTTCTTATACATACACATGACCGCTGACCCAGCAGCTGGGGAAAAAGGACCCTAAGAAGATGGTTCTTTAAGAGAAAAGGCTTCAAGAGTGGTTTCCAAAAAGAATTTTCATTTATTTTTACTTGTTTCTTTCTTCCACTCCTATGCATTTTGATTCATTTAAATAATTAAAGTAGACTTATTAAATCTGCTGTAAATCCACTGGGCACCCCTGGCTGGCCCATCCTCTTCCTTTCTCCCCTTGGGGCTCAGCAAACTCTCCCTGGAGTAGGGACCTCATGCGTACTTTTCAAATGGCCATTTCCTGCTTTTGCAGGCTTTCCTCATGTCCTCGGAGCTTTCTTGCCTTTTAAGGGATAAAATGTTTACCACTTGCATTGTCCCTGACAACAAATATTTCCTGGTCCCCTAACTCCTTAAATAAAGCAACCTTGCATGCCTGTTTATCTGCTGAAATACTCCGGAGTCAAGAAATATAATGAGCTGTTTCTGCAATAAAAGTGTATATCAGCAGCCTAGTAGCCCAGCAATTGTGACACTGCACACCTCGGCCCACATGAAATGTCCACAAAAGCAACCCCTCAGGGTCAAGACCCCCTGAATGGATCCCAGTTGCCAGCTCCGTTTTTTATAGATTTGTGCAACATTTGCTGCCTTATAGGAAACACGTGGCTCCAGGAGCCGTCAGTTTTCGTCTAGGGTCCTCCTTCCTGTAAGACTAGTCCTTGAAACTGTCTTAGGTCACGACTTCTTGAACTTCTGGTCGTCCACCACCTCCTTCATCTCCCATCACCTCTGCAAATCCACACCAGCAGAAAGAGAAGTGGCATGGATTCTTCCACAAGCACTTGGCTCCTTCTATACACCAGAGACGCGGTCGCCCACCCACCCAGGAGCCACACCAAGCACATGCTCAGGGAGATGTCCCTCCATGCTGGCTCCTGCAGCTGGGCTGAAAAGTCCAGGCCCCAAGGCCACCTGACTCAACATCCCCATGGTGTCACTGATACCAGGAAGCCGCACAGGTCACACATCCTCTAACAAGCCTCTGAGAGGCCAGCTACCTCAAAAACATAAGCTGGCTCACAGCCTAGCGGCTCCTGAGGAATTTGAGAGAGAGCGCGCAGCATGCTGTTGTCCTGCAGTTCTCAGGTACTCCCGAAGTCCAGTGCTTTTCTTCCTCCCGTGTGTGGCTCCCCTGCTGTACGTGTGCTGGGGTTGAGTGTTTCAGATGCACGGCCTGGGGAAGGCTGTCTCGTTTTCAGACAGCCTCTTTGATTTACGATCCTGTGGTTAAATCAGTGCAGGATTTTGGAAAAAGACCAATTCCATTTGCTTACGAGTCTGATCCTGAGGCTCTGGCATCTCTAACGACCCTGGCAATCATTTGCTTTTAATTACCGTTTGATTCCATCCCTGAAAGAATGAGCCTGGCTTCTACCCCTCCAACTGCATGGTTCTGAAGAATCTCGGCAGAGGGTTATGGCTGCTCTGATGCTAAACTTGATTCAGGCAAAGCATCTTCTTTCAGGATTACTTTAGGCTGTCTTGACTTTTTTATAATGAAGAGTAGCCAATTCCATCCTGAACGAACTCTCCCAGCACACCTGAATCTCTTCAAACATCACTTATTTGCCAAAGGATTCTGGACCTCACAGCAAAGCTGTATAAAGCTTAGAAAAACAAGTTGACTTAAAGTTTCTATTTTTACACGGTGTCCTGTTTCTAGAGGGGCTGAGACTCGTGGTTTGAAACTCAATTTAGCATTTAAACTAATTTTCAGCTCGGTCTCTATGGACCAGCAATTAGGGAAGGAGAAGAGTTCAAAGAAGAAGGTTTCAGCCTCTCCTGGGCAGGCGTGTGCGGTCTTTGAAGACGCTCTCCCAGCCTTTCTTCCTGTCTCCGCCGGGCGGCCACAGACAGCTCGGACGACCCGCTGTGGCTGGGCCCGTGTGGGCACACAGTGCCCAGTCTTTCTGGTGCCTGGGTCTGGAAAGACACCAATGGCTGAGTCCATTTTGTTCCTTCTCACAGCTGTCCTGGGGAAGGATCTGAAAACTTCCTGAAGACTCCGCTGCACACTGCAGGCCAAGAGGTACAAGGCGAGAGACAAGAGAAGAATGGACCCTTTCAGCTCCCGGAGCCACTCGGCCTTCCACTGACCCCCCAGCCATCTCGCGAGGCAGCCGGGCTGGCTCAGGAAGCCTGGGTCCTCCTCCCAGCTGGGCTGCCACCTGCATCTGTGGCCACAGCATTCCTCTGGGTCTGGGAGTGTTCGCTGGCTTTTTTTTTTTTTAAATCTAAATTTTCCATGATGACTGTGCTTAGGTAATAGAAGATCACAGCACAAAATGCAAGAGGAACCGAAAGTGAAGTCTCTGTCTGACCATCCCAGATAGACAGCTGTCTCTTCCTCTGAGGCAGTCATCAATTTCCTCCAGAAATATCTGATTCCTTTGCAAAGAGTCCCTCTTCTTCTCCTTTCATTATTAATTTTATGCACATGGTATCATATTATTCATGCTATTTTGTAACTTCCTTTTTTCCCACTTAACAGTATGTCTCGTGTAGTATCTAAGGTCCTAAAGCTCTTTCCACCTTAATTTTCTGTCATCAAGGAGTCAGGCCTAGCGTTTAAAGGGTCTGCTTCTTAAGAATCTGGGTAAATGTTCCCACAACTGCCTTAGCAGAGCAGGGAGGAGAAAATGGGAGGAAGTGTTTTATGGCTAGGCATCATGAAACACTTTGATGTTCCCTGGTCAGTTGTCATTGTCATTCTCATTCCTCTCTGAGCCATTGGCCTAGAAGGGCGACTTACTCTAGGTTAAGAGAGATGGAGCTTTGCGTTCAGGCCCTATCCTGATGCCCACAGGATAACCCTATTGATTAACCCTATTGATTCTTATATTTTTGCCATTTTACAGAAAAGGAAAACGAAGTCTCCAGTAGGTCAGATAACTACCAATGCCACCCGGCTGATGACAGCAGAACTGGCTTCCAGGATCGGCTGCCGTTTCTGAAGTCCACATAACCTGCCAATTTGTCCAGAAGGTGTTGAATTCTAAAAAGGTCAGCTTTACAATTGCTGTCTTTAATTCCCATGCCAATAGTTAATCATTTTCACTTGCGGGGCGTTTTCCCTCCAGGAGCCACAGACAGGTCTGCTGAGGGGCACGGACGGGACTGAAGTGTCCCCTCCTGGAGTACCCCTGGGCGCCAGCCTTAGGAATGCTGGCTGGGCTTTCAGACTCCATCTGCGGAGCCACACCCCGGAGTGCAACGGGGTAGAGAGGCAAGTAAGAAAATAAACGTGGTTATGGTTAATTTTTCCCCAAGTGCTAAAAAGAGATCAGAGCCCACGCAGGTGCATGAAGGTGAGGAAAAGGAACCAGAACCCGAGTGAGTGCAAAAGACTAACCCAAGGTCAAGTTCGGAGCCTACAGCCCTGCGGACGCCGGCACAGCAAGTTCCCTGGCCGCACCTGCCTCCTCACTCAGACCTCGCACTCAAGGCTCCCTGTGCTTTTTGGTGTTTTGTGGCTCCTTGGTGTCTCTGCTAGGGGGTGGGCAGGCTCTTCCTATTCAGCAGACATTCACAAAGGCCCCGAGGGAACGACGGGTTGCGGGGATGCTCCTGGCTAACCCCAGGTTTCCGGATTATCTGGGCCATTTTTATTCCTGACATTCACAGCTTCCTCCCATTACCTGAGATCATTTGAAAGGCGGAGGCCGGTGGCTCCCGCCTGTAATCCCAGTACTTTGGGAGGCCGAGGTGTGCCGATCACCTGAGGTGGGGAGTTGGAGACCAGCCTGGCCAACATGGTGAAACCCCGTCTCTACTAAAAATACACAAACTAGCTGGGCGTGTTGGTGGGCACCTGTAGTTCCAGCTACTTTCGAGGCTGAGGCAGGAGAATCGCTTGAACCTGGGAGGCGGAGCTTGCAGAGCCGAGATGGCGCCACTGCACTACAGCCTGGGTGACAAGAGCAAAACCCCGCTTCAAAAACAAAAACAAAAACAAAAACAAAAAAAACCTTCCCAGAAAGATGGCTAGACTATACTCAGAGTGAGCCAAAGGAAGGTATGAAGCCCCTTCTCCTGCTGCTATCTCAAACCAAGTGGACCTGGCCAGTATAAAACAGGCGAAATGCTATGCAGCTACGGTGTCCAGTGCCGCCTTTGGGCAGTGCTGCCAACCAGAAAGGTCCCAAAATGTAATTCGAAGCCCGTTATTCCCACCCATTTTCCCAAGACACCCACTCAAGCCTGACCCGGAAAGCACACCCCAGTCCAGGTATCACCCTATGAGCCGATTCTCCTCCTGATACCTGTCCTGGGGAATCCACATGTTGAAGGGGCAGAACTTTGGTCTCCTTTCCCTGTGTCCCATTCTAGGAAAACCTCTGGGATCCCCCGACAGTGGCAGCAATGGAGCTGGCATCAGAGGCTGCCCTGCCTCTCTGCCCTAATTCATGTTGGCCTCTTCAGTGCACTTGAAACTTACAAGGCAGAATGAAATGAGCCTGGCTCCTGATCTGTGTTGGAACAAACCCCCAAGGGCATTCTGAGGGCTTCATCTCACACGCGGGGACACAGCCATGAAAAGATTCATCCCGAGGAAGCAGCCTCCACCAAGCGGGCTTTCTCAGCAGCTATTTCATAATTATAATAAAAGCCACTTGCATTGCACAAGCTCACAATAACATAGATAAAAAAAGGTAACACGGAGCAGTCTTTGGCAGAGGAAGTGCCCTGTGATACCTCTATTGGTTAAGAGTAGTCTTGGAGGACTAATAAGAAAAAAGATTTTAAAAAAATGAAGAAACCACCAAACAAAAGTTAAGCAGGGTTCCACAGTTACGGAGCCACTGTGCTAGAGAGTGTTCCACGAAGCCAACGGGGATGGCCGGGGAGATACTCCAGAGACCTGCCCACCGCCCAGCCCTAGCAGGCCCGGGTCTGCATGTTCACACTGCGCCCTGGGCAGGAGCCCACTCCCCTCCTGCCTGGGACTCCACAGGCTCTGCGGGGAGATGGTGGAGGCGATCGAGTTACACGTGGACATGTACTCTGAGCTTGTGGGAAGGAAACGCCTTGGGAATTCCAAATATAATTAGTAGAATATCATTCAAGGAAAAGACATTATAAGGTTTAATTGTTTCCTGCCCTCCTTAGTCCCCTCTTCTGATTATGGTGACTTTACATTTTCCTTAGTGAAATGAAAAGAACGTGGGGTATGGAGGAAGGACCTTTGGGCTCATGGTCCAGCAGGAAAACTCAGTAGCCGTGTGGCCTGCGCAGGAGCCGTAACCCCTGGGACCTCAGCAGGCTGTGCCGCCTGAGTGTCGGGACTCACCAGGGTGTCCTGAGGACTGGAAGCAGTGACTCTGGTGGATGGTCTCTGTGGAGTCTAACACGCCACACAAATCCCACTGTCACCTCCTTTTCTCTCCCTCCCCACCTCCTCCAGGGCCCGGGTGGCTGCTATTGTTTAGTATCTTTTCCAGGTGTGGTTATGACTTCACCTTCGCACTGTCCTCTTGGAATCACTGAAGAGGTTTCTGGGATGGGAGAGCTGAAAGGAGCCTTAGGAATTTTCTAGAACCATCATCCCACACCACCACCCACTTCAGAAGAGAACCGAGGTTCCAAGTCACAGGGCAAGTTGGTGGCAGACCCAGGTCTCCTGACTGGCTACAGTGCCCCCCAGCCCCAGCCTTCCCCGTCTCCTCCCACCTCGCTGTAGCCCCACTTGGCCTGCCCCGCCAGGAATCAGAATTCCCCCTTTCAAGGGTGCCCTGAAGCCCCCATGGCAAGCCTTTAAGAAGGATGACCCACTTTATTCAATAAAGAGGAGAGCACAGAGCTCTGAGGTACCTTGGCATTCTGCAGAGGGGGCTGGTAACTGGACGGCCGGTAGAACATCCTCTGGGTGGCATCGGTGTGAATGTCACCAAGGAAGAGCTCCTCGACCAGGTGGTCGAGGTTGTGGTGAAGGTACTGCTTCTCCACCCGGATGAGCTGAAGCTCATGCATGGCAAAGTTCACGGCCTTGGTGCACTCACAGCCATTCTCCTCTCGCCAGAGGTCATAGGCCACGTCGTGCACCCAGGGACCCCCGTCTGCGAGGAACCCCGGGCACGTGCGGTTCACCTGCTGGCCGAGCTTCTCGGCCACCGCCTCTGTGTGGCAGATCACCTGGACGTTGTGCAGCTGGTAGTCGGCTTCTGTGCCCCCTCGGATGATCCAGGAGGCCTGGCGGAGGCGGATCTTGCCCCGGATAATGAGAGTATAAGTGGGATTTGTGCACCGGTTGCTGCCATAATAAAACTGGTAGGCCTTGAAGGTGTTATTGTGGTAGAATCTGTAGGACCTTGTGATGAACTCTGGGCCTGACCTTACTTCACAGCTGGGAAAGGAAAGGGGAAGAAGAGACCTTTGTAAGCCCAAAGGTATGGGAAAGAGATTCGTTATGGTATGAAGAAGTTACAGAAATAATAATAAGCTGCTGCTGATGGGCCAGACACTGTTGTCAGCCCTTTAGAGATACCAACTCATGGACTCCTCACAACAACCTAGGAGCTAGTATTATCATCACCCACATTTTACAGGTGGGGAAACTGAGGTTAGGGAACATGCCCAAGAGCACATGACCAGCAAGTGTCAGAGCCAGTCCATGAATCCAGGCAGCCTGGCTCTGACGCTGTGCTCCTAATCACTGCCTCAGCCAGCCTTCCACCAGCTTCACGAGCAGGCCAGGAGGGCAAATACCTGCTGCCCTATGCGGGCATTTCCTTCTGGATAAGGAGGACGAGTGCTGTGCTGGCCTATAAAAGAAGTTTCCTTATGCTAGTTCAAAAACGGTCGACTCCCTGAGCACTTTTATTTTATGGACCTTGTCTACAGTAGGCAGGTGCAAAATGTCTGTCATCCCGAAACAGAAACTAGTCACCTGGCGTCTTCTTGTCCATTCAAAATTAATTTTCTCTCTAGTAGAAAAGTAAAGGGGCAATTAACTAAAAGCAAAGCTGGCACAACAGAAGTAAGGGTTCCTTTTAGTTTGTGATGGTTGCCAATGTGGCATTAGATGAATGCTAGGTTCCTGAGCCAGAAACACTAAGGCAGAATCTACAGAGCGTAACAGCAGTGGGATGGAATTGAGGGATTTCACATACGGCTCTGTCAGCCATTCATATAGACTAGCTGAGGCTGCAGCGGGGGGCACGGGGAGGTACTGAAAGCCCTGGCCAAATAACCTGGCCTTAGCCTTTTGTTAGCTCCTGGTCTCAGTTACGCCGTGACTTTCAGCTCATCAATTCTGGCCTTCCCAGTCTGCTCTCATCTGTGACGCTAACACAGGTTCTGGTTTGAACTGACGAAGCGTTGCTAAATCAAGCAGTCAGGCTAAAATGCCAAACACAAGTGGTTTTCAAGATTGCGAACACTTTAATTTGTTCGTTGATGGACTGGTGAAAGATAAGCATTATTTAGAAGGGGGTACCGTTGCTACGCAAAGTTTGACACCTGCTGTCGAGTAGCATCCTATGGACATAAAGCACTCAACGGTACCTGGGGTATCTGTAATCTTAGAAAAAGGAGACAGAAAACACCCCAGATTTCTCCCACAGGGAAAGAGAAGTTTAGTGTAAGCAGTGATTCATGTTAGAGTAGGTTTAGAAAAGAAGATCCCTTATGTTTAAATTTTTTAATCTAAGCATCAACAGTCTGTTGATTCTGCCTGCCACGTACAGTGGATCTCAGGACCACTCACTTCTCAATTGCTCCTGCAGCTCCTCTTACCTAAGCCTCCATCCTCTCTAACCAGAACGGTTGCAAAGGTCTTTAAACTGGTCACCCCCAAATCACTTTTTCTCCCATCCATTTGCCAAACAGCAGCCAGAATGCCCTTTCAAAAAGTTGAATCATGTTTTAAGCATGGCCCCTGCTGTAAGCTCGTCAATGACTTTTCAGTTCTCTTAGGTTAGAAAAGCTGGTCTGCAGGATGCCTTAGAGCTGGCCTACCCTCCCCAACAGCCTCATCTGAGGCTATCTGCCCTGGTTTACTGCATCCCAGCCACAGGGCTCTCAGCCAGCCGCTCTTTCAATCTAGCCAGCCTCTTGCTCACTCTGCATCTAGCCTGGCCTCTGGTTCTTTAAATACAAAGCTCTTCCCACAGTCTTTGCACAGCCAACAATGTCTCAGTTCAAGGGTCCCCTTCCTTGGTAGGCTTTCTGAACTCCACCCCGATTTTAAAATGGGTCCCCCGGTATTCTCTTTTAGCACCTGTTGCCTTCCCCACCCCTCCACTTTCATAGTGCTTCTTGTGTATTTACTTATAAAACCCCTGATGATAGGGACCAGGTCTGTTTTGTTCACTGCTACATAAACAAAACTTAAAATAGTGTTTGGCATATGGTAGGCACTCAATAAATATTTGTTGAATAAAATGATAAATATTTTAAAAGTATGTAACATGAAGGTTGTTTATGCAAATTATTTATTGTGGTTATTTTGAGAGACCTCATTTTTATGAAATAAAATTCTGCGTCTTCATCATCTTATACAATTTCTTTTTTTCTCTTCTCCGTATTCATCTGATCCCTCCCCAAGGAACTTGGAGGCTGCTATCCATATCCCAGGAACAGCGCATAGGGAGAAGTGATCAGATCCCAGAGTTAGTCTTGTTAATTCTCAGCAATTTAATGGGTAGAAAAAAAAATCGCAGATCTGCCTCTAGGCTATTTTTAAAAGCTCTAATGGAAGATAAGCCAGAGCTCAAACTGGGATAAATCTCAGCTTCATAGCATGGAAAAGAATCCAAGAACTGCACCCTGGCTAGCAGAGGTAGCTTTTAACTTACTCTTAGAACCCCAGAGCCATATATTAAATTACCAGAATATGGCTAGAATATTTACACCATCCGGAGCTTGCAAGTCATGTTTCAGGGTTGGTGAAACACAGACTCTTAATTTCACTTGCTAATGGTTTCTTTTTATACACAAGTAGTCCCATAGAGTTCAGTAAACAAGGATCTATTCACTCACACTGTGTGGTTAACAGGAGTACAATATAATCTCTGCTTTAGCATAAGATTTCTACAGTACTTAGCTCTTTTTCTTAACCAACCATAATTTCAAAGAGTAGTTTGGTTCTTCATTAGAACTTGGACAACACCTAAATCATTGTAAGTGATAAAGTCTCTATGCATCTGAGAACCCATAAGAAGGGTCTTCCATAGTGGTGTGCTCTCTGGCCTCTCCCAGACCCCACCTGTCCTCTTACCCTGTGGAGACCCAGTGGCCCTCGATTGTAGGTGGCATCTGCACGGTGATCCTTGCACCATTGTGGAGATGTTTGAGCATGTGATGGCACTGTGACTCCTTGAAAGCCCTCCAGGCACTTTTCTCTAAGGACCTAGGATGGGACCTGCTGTCTGGATGAAGGAGGGCAGAACCCTCTCCCAGCCCTGAAAAATAAAGGTGGAAAGTTAGCCAAAAGAAGAAGTAGCAGCAGACATGAATCAGGCCAAACAACCACCTCTGCAGCAGTCGGTGGCTGAAGGTGGGAAATGATTGTTTATTCTACAAAGCGTCATCACAGTGCACGCTCTCGTATAGGATGCACATTCCAAAGTGCCAAGTGTCATTGTAGATCAATTCCCTGGCGAGAAAACTGAGGTCCTTGTTGATCACCAACATAACTTGCTTGAGGTCACTTAGCTAGTTCCTGGCAAAGCCAGAGATCAAATCCACGCATCTGTGAAGCAACAGTGAAGGTTGTGCATCTAAGAAGGGTTTGTGCAGGGTGGCCAAGGGAACGTGACCGGCACTGTAGGAGAGAGAAATGAACATGTTTTGGAGTCACCAAAGTGGAGGAGGTGGGGAGAGGTGAAAGAGGTGTCATCAATAACGGTGAATTTACACAATGGCAGATCTCAGTGAGGAAAGGAAACAGCAAGGAGACCAGCCTCAGTGAAACTGCAGCCTGGGTAGTGATGGAAGGAGAAGGCCCAGGGGACTAGGAAGATTCCCAGCTGGGATCTGCTTGCTGGCTTGACTCCATCTGCTTACACCAAGCCTTGCATCTTCTGGTTCTCTGTCTTCAAGTGGATGCCCCCTACACGGCTGCTCACCAGGGGGTGTGAGCCTTGCACCCTCCTACAATAGGGACATGGTGTGACATTCCCCCCAATTATCTTCCAAGTCCAGCCCCTCACCCTCAAAAGGCCAGAAACAAGCTAAACATACAATATAGGGCTTTAAATGAAGAATAATGGCAATATTACATATGTTTATTTCCCAGGGGTAAAGAAATACTAGCAGTAAGCTTATCTTCAGAACGAGTCGTGCAGGTTGGCCACAATCTTCCCAAGCAAAACTACCACCAGCCTAATGTTCAGAATGAAGCAATTAAAACTAAACTAATGGAGTTATTATCCGAAAGCCACGGTCTCCTCTGATATTCACTCCCAAAGTGATTAACAAATCAACAGGCATTTATGGTGGACCTACTACGTATTTAGCCCTGTGTTAGCAGAAAAGACACTAGTTAGACAACGGTACAAACTTTTTAAAAATATAAAAAACAAATAAAATGTACCTGTTAGAATGCTACTGGTGAGGAAGTAATTATATGTTTTAATCAACACATAAACAGCTTCATAGAGAAGGTGTGGTTTCTGACAGATGATTTGAAAATGAGAAGTGAGATTCAGAATATAGTGACTTACAGCAACATGATGAAAATCTACCTGGATAAACTGAGACCTGCAGGATGATAACTTCAGATATCTGTTAAATATTCAGATATTTACCATCATGTGGACAAAACATTCAAAAGACTGAACTAGTTTTTGATGGAAAGTCTTGGTGTTGAGAAGACAGAAGTTTCTGTATCTGAACTCCCAGATTTTCCCTCTAAGTAGGATTCTGGCTTTGAGTTGGAAAGACAGCTTCTGATTGTTCTTACAGACTTTACATGCAATGGATGTCAGTGAGACAAATAAGGGTATTACTCAACTAAATGAAAATTGTGAAAAGAGATTCTAGACACAAGAGGACAGTGCCATGTTCAAATTTAAGGCAACCTCACTCAGCCCTGTTTAGCCAAGTCCCTTAATTCTGGCCTGAGCTAGAATGGGGCAAACTCTAAACATGAGAACTCTGCCCAGTGTTGTTATTATTCATGGTCATGGTTATTAAGCCAGGGCTTCCTTTCCTGAGGCCTCGAGTTCCATTGAGGGAAGGCGTCTCCATTGGGCATTCCCTCCCTGTCCCTCATTCTGCCCTCCCCTGGTGAAGGCACATGAGTTATGGAAGTGGAAGCAAGCATGCTTGACTCAGTCATTTTTTTCTTTTCAAAACCAGCCTATTTACCAATCACATGCATTTTGATCAGCTTCCTCAGGGAGTGAGGACCATGCCCCTTTAGTTGTTCAGCTGTGGCACTGGGCCAGATGGGAAGTCTGAAACATTCGGGGGGAACCATGAGCACTCCTGTCACGGGCACCCATCTACACTGTGTCTTCTGATCGAGTATTCATCACTGTGCTAATGTTTTAATCCCCATGTGCCTCACCCTCGTGTTGAACACGCTCTTAGTTCTGAACCAGAGTAGGGGAGAGGGGACTGCTCACTGGACCTCCACCAGTCTCAACAGCTGTAGTTATCTTGATAACTGTCAACATTTCCTCAGTGTCCCTGCTAGGCAGTCAAGCAATGAAACCGAGTATAACGTGCTGTCTGGTGGGTCAACAGTATGATCAATTTTGATGCGGCTAACTTAAAATAGATTTTAGTTAAAGTTACAAGGTATTGGGAGTTGGGGAAGATTCTGCTTAAATATGCTACTAAGCATTCAGTAAAGAAGCCATCATCTCACTATCAACCAAGCTGTGTTCTAAAACTTGATTTGTAAACCTCTACACCCTGCAAGTGTTTTCCCATGAAGATAATAAAAGTCAGGAGTGTAGTGGATGTGGGTAAGATCTCCAGAGTTCAGCTGCTTGAGTTTGAAACTAGATCTGCCACTTGAAGGATCGCATTGGATCCAAGACATCAAGGAGTGTTAAGATGTATCATCATTTTATTATCAGTGACAAAACATGCACATTTAAACAATGACATGATGCCTTAACAACAGTCCTGAGATGCCCATGAATTATTTGCAGCAGCCTCCGATGGCACTGACATTTCTGTATCTAGTCGAAGACATTTGGCAATTTCTCTTGCATTTGGTGGCACTGCTGCACGTGTGACAGGTAATCTGTTTGCTCTGCATGTATCTCAGCAACAACACAAAAACAATGCCTCATCTTTTTTGGCCTTTCTCCTTTCCAAGTAGTTGATTGATGCTGTGTGAGAAAATATGGAGTTGCAGTTATTCTTCCTGCAATAAATACTTGCTTCACTAATGTCAAATTAACACTCCACTGCTCTATTACAAGATCTGTCTGATTTTCACCGTGATTTTCCTTTTCAGTGCTGAGAGTATAACTTATGAGTGAGGGAGGAAAAAAACCAAGCATGCTGACTCAGATGTGTACTCTCTTGATGTTCAAAACCAGCCTATTTGCAATGAATCTTCAGATGAGTCCCAAGGATGAACATAAAAGAGGTGATGTGGGGACAGGATGAGCATCTGTGTTCAGGTTCACACAGGCAAAGGGAATGTCACCCCTCATGGCTACTGCCTGGAGGCCAAGGGAAACTGGGGCCCCCAATGACCGTGAGATGCACACCCCCTGCAGAGATCTTAAATTACGAAAAAGATGGGTATCTTGCAGTCAATAAAACCCAATATGAGCACAGTGACCTTAAACAAATCACTTAACTCTCCAAGCCTCAGTCTACTCGTCAGTGACGAAGGGATAAAAACATCACCCATTTGTTAAGGTTGGTTTCAGTTTAGCACCATGTTGGTTGGTATTATTTCAAGTAATGATCTTAGACCATCCTCAAAAAGTCCCCTCTAACTAACAGAACAGTTAAAATCAGGGTAAAGTCACAGGGAGGAGCCAGGCTCACTCTGAGCTCTGAAGAGGACGAAGTATAAGGACACAGGGGCTCCAGGCAAAGTTAAATGATGACCCTCAATGTAGAAGAGAGTGAGGCCCAAAGTGCCAAGCTCTGCGGTTGCTGATAAGTTCCACTCAGTTTAACAAATACCTGTCAGTGAGGCTGGGCACAGTGGCTCATGCCTGTAATCCCAACACTCTGGGAGGCTGAGGTGGGAGGATGGCTTGATGCTAGGAGTTTGAGACCAGCATGGTCAACATTACAAGACCCCATCTCTACAAGAAAATAACCGTCAGGCATAGTGGCACATGCTTGTAGTCCCAGCTACTCAGGAGGCTGAGGCAGGAGGATCACATGAGCCCAGGAGTTCAAGGCTGCAGTGAGCTATGATCGCGCCACTGCACTCCAGCCTGGGTGACAGAGTGAGACCCTGTCTCTAAAATAAACAAATAAAACATATCTATTCACCTTGACTTGCTAGACTTTAGGAGCCAGGAGCATAAAGACTAACAAAGATGTTTTGTGTTTTGTTTTGACTTTGAAGCTTTTAAGGTCTCACTGGCCTGGATGTCAAAGAACAAGGGTCAAAATGATGAAGGAGGTTCTGGGGAGGAAGCTAGGGAGTTCAAAGGCGGAGAGAGAGGGAGTGGTGGGTAGCACTTGCATGGGCCATTCATAAGACTAGAGCCACACAGGAAAGGAGCCTACAGCTATGTTTTTAACCAGTGATGGAAGAAATAAAATCTAAGAACCTCCAATATGCAAATCATTGGAAAGCAGGAAAAAAATGATATTAAAGAGCCCAGAGTTTCTAAAGATCAATATCCATTTCGCTATTGCTCACATTTGACAATGAGCACAACTCAGGAACCCAGCGAGGCTGGCAGTGCAGCCAGGGCACCTATGTGAGCGGCCAGATGGAGAACCCCAAGGCTGGCATAGCTCCCAAGGACACAGTGATTTCAGGCTCACACTCCAGGTTAATATTCTATTTCTAAGATGGAAAAATGGGGTTGGTATTTATTCCATTTTTAAAATTTCCCTTCAAAGTACCCAACATCTTCATTACTCTTAAGAAACAAAATTAATTTTACTCTTAAGGAGCAAAATTAAAGGGGTCAAGTGAAAGAAGTTGCTGTAAGGCAGGAGAAACTGACTCTTAGGCCTTCAGTTCACCACTGCAAGTGGTCTCCAGTGTTTACTTGGCTCATCTGATGTGGCAAATGTGGATGACTTTCCTGTGAGTACTACTTCTGTTAAATGGCTGGGAATTAAAAAGTCATTTGAAGCACCAATTTCAGCTGCAGCAGAGGCCAAGCATAAAAGTTAGACCGGTAAACCCCAAAGCTTCCTTCTCAAGGATCAGTCACGGTGTGCCCTCCAAGGACACTCGTCTTAGATTTCTGGTCAACTAAGGAGCTCCTGTGTTTGTTGCATCGCCTGAAGTAAGTCAATTCCAAATTCGGGACTGGAACTAGCGAATCATTCATTGATTGATTCATTCATTCATTCAATCAGTAAGGCTCTGAAGGGCCAGGCACTGTTCTGGACATAGCAGCTACAAACATTTCTCCCCCGGGAGTCTCCGTTGGACAAGAAACTGTAGGGTTGTAGAGGACTCTACACAGAGGGGGAAGGGTCTGAATTCTTCCCTGAGGGTTCAAGGAGAGGCATCTCTATCTTGAAGATGGAACAGAAGTGGTCTAGGAGGAGTGTGCTTGAGCACACTCAAGCATGGGGGGACAGGAGTGACAGATTCACCTAGGAGGCTCTAAGAGAAGGGACACAGGGTGACCTAGGACGAGGGGCAGAGGGAGGCAGGGCCACAGTTGAACGCACCACACATCTGTTATGCAGAGTGGGGACTTCACTGGAAAGGTGAAGAGGGGTCACCAAAAGATTTTCTGCAATGTCGTGGTGTGGTAAGAATTTCATTTTGGAAAAATTGCTTTTCTGGTTTTTTTGGAGGGACGTGGGGGACAGATTGGAAGCAGGAAGATCAGTGATGAGGCTACTGCAATGGTTCAGTCCTGCATGATTTCTTGACTGGATAAATGAGAAAGATAAAAGAAGGGAACAGCTCCCAACAAACTACACTAAATCTCTTTTGTAGTGTAGGAGAGGCATTGACCGTCTTTCGCATCTTGTGGGGGGAAGAATTACCAAAAAGTTATATTAAAAAAGGAAGGAAGGAAGGAAGGAAGGAAGGAAGGAAGGAAGGAAGGGAGAGAGGGAGGGAGGGAGAGAGGGAAGGAGGGAGGGTCACAGGAAGGAAGGAAATAGGAAGGGAGGGAGGGAAGGAAGGAGGGAGCAAGGGAGAAAGGAAGGAAGGAAGGAAGCTACAGTAATTTAGCACTACATCTGCATCTGAAAAGGAACTTTTGTAAAATATATACAGTCTCTTTTAATACATTTTAAATTGCATAAATCAATCATCCCACTATTTAGCAATGCAAAGTTCAAGGACCACACTAATAATAACCATTCCTGTGTGAGTACACCTATTATTTATAATAATAAATGTGCTTATTATATATAATGCTAAGTTTTTAAGCTCCTCCACTTAATTGGATTACTTGTGTAATTGGAAGTGTTGGTTAATCACAATATTCGGTTGTTGAAACTTCTGCCATTGTATGTCAAATGCAGTTTGACCTTATTATCTTTCTTTGATGATCCAGGTTCTTAAAAGTGCCTTAAGGTCATTATTAGGAACAACCATGCCTGTAAAGTGGGACTGTGGGTAGAAAGGAATGAACCTGTAACAATTCTGTGTAGACTGTGAAAAGCTTTTTCCTCTTATTATACATATAAAACAAGAGTTAGAAACCATATACTATATGTGAGAGTACACACACAAATAATGTCAACATTTTGATTAGCTGAAGATTCTAGATGTTAATTAAGGGGACTAGGGAATGGAGTTCCCATTCACTAAGATTTTGTTGCGAGTGAATATCTGAAAGGATCAAACAAATATTAAGAAAATGGCTGTGAGTTTTTGGTCTTCAAAGTGGTTTTGGGTAAGTCATCTAATGTATGCCTTTCTTTTTCCTCTATAAACTAAACATAATGATCACGATGATGATGACGAATGTTTGCATTACACTTGACAATTCACTTTATGTATATATCATCTCATTTGATCAAATGCTAGCTACTATACAGGTACAGAGGCACTCTTGATTGAGAATGTATAAAGTCAGTTCCATGGTACTATCTAAACTGGAAGCTCTCCAGGGACTGTTCCCAGTCCAGAGGAATTCTGAATAAGGTTATCCAAATGATTCCACCATAAAATGGTCTCAAACACTGGGGGGCCAATGGTCTGGGCCCTGATAAAATTATTATGGCAAAGGGAGTAGTTTCTTTCAAATGAATGTCAGAGAATAAAGTAGATTCTGGAAGGAGTGGTTCATCTGTTAGAAACAAATTAAGTCCTGTGTGCTTTAGGACATAATTTTATTGACGACCATGTCCAGAAAACTAAATGAGATCCTGGAGCTCTGGAGGGCTCGGTGGTATGTAAGTGTGTGCACCTGCATGTGTGCACTAGTGACTTACTCCCAAGGAATACATTACCCCACGACAGTAATCCTAAATGACTGCACAATGATTGTAACTACAATCATAATCACAATAGTCTACCGGAGAGTGAAAATTCCCAAAGATAACACGTTTTAAAAATAGAGTCACCTAAATGAAAGGAGGCACAGGGTTGACCATTTACACGGAGGTTTATGCCCTAAATAAAAGGTCTATGTGTCGGGTTAACTGTTCACATCCCCTGAATTCACCAGACGATGCACATAGAAAGCAGTCCTTGGCATAGTTTCCAAAGTGAGCACACACAGTACTTCTGCTAGAGCCCTCCACAGCAGATCTCATTCCTAAACCCATGGTGCTTTGAGCAAGCATGCCAGTGTACGCAGAAACCAAACAGAGCCTTTGTAGAGAGTGAGAGAAGAAAAAGGGTGGGGTGCCTGCTGGACTTTTGCAAGTCAACATTCATTCATTCAACAAATGGTTAAGTGCCAACTATGTGCTCAGGTATCTCTTAGGCTTGAATCATCGTGACATATACGGGAAAAAGTGAAATAGGACAGTATACTCCATGTCCAAGTCCCTGATTTTTCAATAAAGTTTTTTTTGCTTGTTTTTTTTTTTTTTTTTTTTTTTTTTTAGACAGAGTCTTGCTCTGTCGCCCAGGCTGGAGTGCAGTGGTGCGACCTCGGCTCACTGCAACCTCCGCCTTCTGGGTTCAAGTGATTCTCCTGCCTCACCCTCCCATGAAGCTGGGATTACAGGCATGCTTCACCACACTCAACTAATTTTTTTTTTTTTTGCATTTTTCTAAGTAGAGACGGGGTTTCGCCATGTTGGCCAGGCTGGTCTCCAACTCCTGACCTCAGGTGATCTGCCCGCCTTGGCCTCCCAAAGTGCTGGGATTACAGGCGTGAGTCACCACGCCCAGCCTCAACAAAGTTTTAACAATCTGAATTATCTAGATGAATATATTCCATGGTTTTTCACCTGCCTATCTATACTGACTGAGAAATAAAAAGTTCCAATCTATTTTACACATAATAAAGTGTAAGATTATTTGGGAAGCAAACAATAATTTTCAAGCACACTTGGGGCTAAACTAATCTTTGATCAGGTTAATCTCTATACATGTACTCTAAGGCTTAAGGGAAAAAACTGAACTTGAAAAAGACTAAGTATAATGTCAAAATATCAGCAATGATGGAGAGCTTAAAATGATTCTTTCCTTGTTCATTTTGCAAGTTTCTGTACTTTATATAATGTGCCCTGTATACTTTAATAATCAGACTGAGAAAAGTGTTTTCAAGTTAGAATTGTTGTGACACATAAAATGTGACTGATTAGATTAAATGCAGGTAATTACTTAGCCATGAAATTGCCTGCCCAATTAAATAGGCAGTCATTACTGTAAATGTGTGCTTTGAAGTGGGGGCTGGTAGATAAACTCCAGCACTGCTTTCCACCTTGTTGAAATAAAAGCATGTATGTATTGCAGACAGTACTGAATTTTACCACCATTGTGGTACTTGTGCTTATCAAGTTCTTGTTTTTATTTCCTTTTTTTTTCTTTTTTTTGCAGTAAGCTTGCTGCTTTTACCCATCTTGAAATCTTCATATCTAAAGGCAGTCTCTCTTTATGAGAAATGTAATAAGGTCAAGTTTTCAAATTCCTGGCTCCATTTGACTTTAATTGAAAACAAGTTACTTTTCTGTGCCATTTTCTAGTGCCATAGTCCTCAGGGTGGACACTGGGGCTGAACCAGAGGTTGCAAAGTTTGCATGTTGGATCTGCAGCTGACTAGTCACATCCAGCCTCTTCAGCACAGTTGTGGTGTGTGTGTGTGTGTGTGTGTCTGTGTGTGTGTCTGTGTGTGTGGTCTGTGTGTGTCTGTGTGTGTGTGTCTATGTGTGTGTGTGTGTGTGTGTGTCTGTGTGTGTGTCTGGTCTGTGTGTGTGTCTATGTGTGTGTCTGTGTGTGTCTGTGTGTGTGTCTGTGTGTGTCTGTGTGTGTGTCTGTGTGTGTGTCTGTGTGTGTATCTGTGTGTGGTCTGTGTGTCTGTGTGGTCTGTGTGTCTGTGTGTGTGTGTCTGTGTGGTCTGTGTGTGTGTGTCTGTGTGTGTGCGTGTCTGTGTGTGTGCCCGTGTGTGTGTCTGTGTGTGCGTGTGTGTGTGCGTGTCTGTGTGTGCGTGTCTGTGTGTGTGTGTGTCTGTGTGTGTGTGTGTGTCTGTGTGTGTGTGGTCTGTGTGTGTGTCTGTGTGTGTGTCTGTGTGTGGTCTGTGTGTCTGTGTGTGTGTGTGTGTGTGTCTGTGTGGTCTGTGTGTGTCTGTGTGTGTGCGTGTCTGTGTGTGTGTGTGTCTGTGTGTGTGTGTCTGTGTGTGTATGTGTCTCTGTGTGTGTCTGTGTGTGTGTGTGTCTGTGTGTGTGTGTCTGTGTGTGCGTGCGCGCGCACGTCTGTGGGATTCCCAGCAGGGAAAATAGTGCGATCAACTGCAGTGTGCCATCCACTCAGCTCTGAGGCTCTACATTCAGTTTTTCTTCTCTTCCCTCCCCTATATATTCTTCAAGAATCCTCAAGGAAGGGGGAACACTCCCTTTCAGCCACTAGACCTGGCAAATGGTGGCTCCTGGCACGTAGTAGGCCCTCATAGATGAACTTACTGAATAAATGGTTAGCTGAATGAATGAAACCAGAAAACCCTTGCAGAACAAAATACTCTTGATAATTTTAGGGTGATACCATATCCTTTCTCCAACCTTGAGATGTACATACCTATCACATGACTTTCCAGAATAATTTTATTCCCAAATTGGCGAGGACTAAGCAATGGCCTGTGTCCACAAAACCAACCCATTAAGAACTCACACTTGGAGGACAGTAGTGGATTTTTTCCTGGTTTTCCCTGCGATCACTTCAACTCCAGGGGGAGAGTCTACCCAAGACATGCCTGCTGTGTATCTTTCAACCGATGTAGACAATAATCACTAATACATCATCTTCTATTTCTGCTCTGAAATGTTTTATGCCTCCCTTTGATTGATTATATTGTCATCAGTCTGTCCCTAAATAGTAGTATGTAATTACACGGACATATCACCCACCTATATTTAGTTCTTTTCTCATTTAAGGGGAAAAAGAATGAACTTGGCTAGTATAAAAGAATGAAATTGGCTTGTCAATGTATTTAACAAGAGGATATTTAACATCTGTCTAAGACCCTTGCCCCTGTTGGGTACAGATGAATCATGCTTCTTTTCAAGATCTCATTTTCTTTTTATGACTAAGAGAGGGGAAAAAAGTGCAGGAAAGACAATGTTTCTTTGGCCACAAAAACTGTTCTTAGTAAAATAGTTTTTCAAAGATTTCTATTTAACCCTATATAAATGTTTCCTCACATTGTGTCAGTTAAACTCGCATCTGGCAACCTGCAAAGTTTTTAAAAGTCTTGACAGAATATGCTTTAATGAAAGGGGAGAGCTGAAAGAGCCTTCACCTCTCAGAAAAGTCAACGAATTCTACAAAAGTAAACAGGGTGTGGGAATAGAACATCTCTCCCAACGTTAGCTCCAAAACTCAAAATCAAATGTTTCCATTAGCAAAGAGAATCAGGCACTCTGCTGTGGCATTACAGCCACAATTATTCTGGATACCTCATGCTAATCTGTGTTTTGGAGCTGAATGATTTCTAGCATTTGACATCTGAAACTTTTGTGGCTTTTATCTAAGCAAAGAAAACAGTGATAATGGACATCTTCCAGCTGCATACCTTCATGACATTAAATAGGCTTTATTTGGATTAAGTATTGCAATTGTTTTCAGAATTTGAAGAGGAGGAAAGGAAAACTGACATGTATACTTTTATGCCATCAAATTTTGAACTTGGGTCTCGCACCACATTTGCAGTCTTAAATAAACAACAGGCTCAAGTCTTGCCAGAGCCTCATTTCAGTGATAGGATTTAGGGATGATTTATAAATTGCAGTGAATTGAAATAGAAGTAGCCACAAAACCGAACAAAGACTGGATGCCAAACATAATGGTTATCTGCTGCATCCTCACACAGCATGCACTTCTTGCACTTCTTAACCTGACTTGGTGGTGGTAACAAATCATCTCTAAATGATGTGTGAAACTAAATGTATTAAAGTGTGTCACAGGAACATTCAACACCCTAGAACAAATGCTTTTATCTACTAAGTTGACCCATAAATAGACAAATGGTATCCTATGATTAGGAAAATAAAATGCCTGTTTATCAGGAAAAGAACCACTAATCCATTCTAAGAAGATTTCAAGAATTGCCTTCAGATTTATAACTTCTATTTAAATATATGATCACGCTCCATCTGTTACTACAGACTTCTTAAATGCCTGCAAAGTGCCTACCAGTTGAGTAGGAATATTCAGCAAACCATTCCCTTGGTTGGGTTGAGTAATACCCGTTTGTTGTTAAAACTACTTCAATCAAGTAGATGTCAATGGGGAAAAGGGGAAAGAAAGAATATCCCATTCTTTCCTGGTGCTTTACATTATCCTTGCTAATTATGGCAAACCTTTCTTGAATCCTGAGGATTTATAACTCGAACAATGATTTCCTCTGTTTATTTTCTGCACTAGAGTCCGATACTCTCTGCTGGATCTAAGTAGATCTTTGAGCAACTTTAGTTTTAATAACTGTGCCACTGCAGATCCATTCTGAAATTGGATAACTTTTCATAGGTTTATCTATGTCATCCAACTCAACTTTGCAAACCTCCCTTTTATCTTATCTTCAAAATACATATGCACATATGTGTACACACACATGCACCCACACATACCAGCACGCACACGGTCTGGCTCCACTGTGCTCCCATTTATGCTCAGACTACCCTTCCCAGTTATTTCCTTGCTCCCCATCCCCCTCCCAACACCAAGGGGTCTGGGGAGCCCTCCTCCCCCGATCCCCAGAGTTAGGGAAGATTCCAGATGCACATTTTCAAACTCAGGAAATTTGGGGCTCCTGTCCCCATTGAGGATCTGCTTGGCTCTTGTTACCTGTCAGCCATTACTACCCCAGTTTGGACTGCTAAATAGGAAGTGTAATTACAACTCCTACCTCTCAAAAGAGGGAGAACATGTTCAGAGTTACACTAGGTTGCATCTCTGAGGATCACTTTTGTAGTTTAAAAGGCAATTATTTTACCCCCAAAAATGCTGTTCATGCCAAGCTTTCAAGTAATTTTTTAAATTTTAAAATCATTTGACCATACTATCTTTTTTTCTTCACAGATATTACAACAATTTAAGGGGGACAATTTTTCCTGTTTCATCTCTCTCTTTTTTCTTGTGTGTGTGGCAGCTGCTGTTTGATCTGTTCATTGGCTCTGATTTGTTTCATGTTTCAGCCAAAGATTAAAACTGCTCTGTAATTCTAAGCAGATGGGCCTAGGAGTCCAACCCTATAATTATACCTTCTCTCTTTTTGCCCTCGAACTGCAAGTCTTCTATCCCGACTGTTAAAATTCTGGGATCACTGGGGCTCTGAGTACACCTTGGCAACTGGACAGGTCTGGCCCAGCCAGACAAGTTCACAAAGACTGTGGAGCTATGCAAGCCATCCACCTGGGGCAGGACTACAAACAAAACAGCATCCCGGTGGCTTGTGGGTTAACAATCCCTTGACCCTCCGGAGGGAAGATCCTCAGCCTGACTTTCAGTCCTGGCTACCATGCATTTTGAAGCTCGAGCCCGCTGCAGGTTTGGGGTGGCTGCGGTGGGTGTTGAGGAAGGAGAGCCGTGAAGTCATGCTGTTGAAATGTCAGGTGTCTGACCATTAGGGGCAGTTTGCTCAGGACACCCATATCAACACGACGTGATCTGCCACGGCCTGTCAGGATTATGAACCCGACGCGCCATAAAAACCTGCCTTGTTCACCCCAAAGAAATTCTGTTTTGGTGTTTTCAGTGCAATTTCTGGAACCCGTTGAAAGGGCTGATGTTCTCTAGCTAAAGGTTTACTAGAACCCCTGGGGAAAAGTGGCACAGGAAGCCCAGGAAATGGGGCGTCAAGTTTGGGTGCACCTTAGGAGACTGGTTATAATGCTTAAATCTTGGCTAATAGGAGTCCCCTGTTTCTTAAAATTACACCCAGAGAACGCAGCAGTCCACTTAGGAGAAAACCCCACAACCCCGCCTCAATCGCGAGGCAAAGTGCAGGCAGACAACAAACACTAGTTTTCCGAAGGCAGACAGATGTGTCCTCCCAAATGATCAGTTTCTCTTTCCACTCTCCTAAAAGCTTCGAACACATCAAGAGCCTGCTGCATTCTGACCTTTTGGAAAAAGGCTCGCAGAGCCGGCGATTTCATGGCAGTGTACAGTTAGAAAATCCAGCAGAGTGGACGAAAGTTTCCCTCGGACTGGATGCAAAGGATTCTGGACATAAAAGGTGTCTGCGTGCGAGAGCTTCTACCCTTCCAAAAAGAACAGTCGCGCAGCAAAGAGCTCCGGGCGCCCTGGGGTAGAGGGCTCCGAGCCTAGGAAAGCGGGCAGAGCCCCCTCTCCCAGGGCTGACACAGTCGGCGCGTTGCTCCCCTCGGATCCGCCCCGCCGAGGGGACAGTGTAGACCGTGCCGCGATCCGGACCCGAAGCCTCC
>NW_012102665.1:1403892-1454490 GCF_000951045.1 Mandrillus leucophaeus | reverse complement strand
CCTCTCTCGCCTACCCCTCCTCTCCCAGCTTCCTACCCCTTCCATCCTCCCCTCCTCCTCTCCTCCCTCCAGGGCCCTCTGCCTCCCTCTGGCTCTGCGCACCCCTTTCTCTCCTCCCCGCCCCCCATTCCGGGCGCGCTTCCTCCTTGGAGGGGCTGGGAGCCTTCGGCCCCGCACCCCGCCCGCCAGGAAAGAGAATGCCGGGTCGCCCTCCCGCCTCCGCCGACGCCACTGGGGAAAGGTGTTCAAAGGGGCTGCGGGCGGCGAGGCTGGAGGCCTCGCGTGGGATCCGAGCAAAGCGGCCTGCTGAGCCGGGGTGTGTGCCAGCGCGCAGGCATGGGAGAGAGGGGAGGCCAGAGAGAGAGGCCTGCAGGGCTGCTGGGGGTGAGGACGCCTCAGCGCTGGGCCCCCTCGTGGGTGCAGGGCAGGTCTTCACTACAAATCGCCTGCCCCGGCGCAGTGCCTGGCTCCTCTGGGGAGCACAGAGAGCCTTGTCACAGGCCCCAACCTGCGAAGGGCACGGTATAGGCGGCAGGAGCCCGTTCACTTTTTCCTCCCGCTTTCACGAGGCAAATGACTTGTTGAAACACGGGAGAAATCTCCGAGAAACGCTCCCTGTCAGTCTAAGAACGTGCACTTAGGCCCCTTCGCCGAGTCCTCTGCTCTCCCAGGGCAGATTTAATCACCACGATCACGCTGATTTTATTTGTGTCCCGCGGTCTTGTGGGGGAGGGGGGACTACATGGGCGTTTAAGACCCAAAGGCAGGAAGAGTTTCCCCTGGGGTCCTTCGTTCTCCAGGGCGGGTACAAGGCAGTAGCCATCTGATTTACCTGGAAGGTCCCTCCCCTGCCAAGGGCCTGCTTGAGACCTTCGCCTCTCCCAGGAGTTTTCCCTCTCCTGAGGCAAATGTCACCTCTTCTCCACACTAGGATAGAGAGCAGACAGGAGACCCAGTGGAGTCTCGAGAACATTTCTGGACTCAACTCTGCTAGTGTTTTTCATTTAAAAAAAAAAAAAAAATTAAAACAAATGCCTGATTTCCCGAGAGAATTCTCTGCCCCTTTGAACAATGCAATAATTCAACTCCTTATGTGTTAGACTTTCAAAACTAGTTGGATCTTAGCAACAGTATAATAGTAACATAGATGAGAATACATTTGACAGTTTCCACTTTTCTTTTTTTTTAACCTGAGAAATCCATGGGTGTTTTCATGTGATAGTGCTGACGCTGTTTGATGTGTCTTAATTTTTATCACCATCATTATCATCTTTCCATCGTTAATACAGAGGATCATAACATGTACCAGCTGCTCAGCTCACAAGGACGTTGTGAAGATTAACGTGCTACTGTTTGCAAATCTTGAAGATGAAAGAATACCTGTGTGGGCAAAAAGAAGATCATGAAAGCGATGCCTATGAGCGCAGGCATTATTTTGCGTTAGTCTTCCTCTGCCACATCTTCCTGAGCCTGACTTTGTTCCTAATCATTCTCTCATCATGGTTGCTAGGCTTGGGTAGCAGGCTATGATTTGTAAGATTTGAATGTTTGCCAAGGACCAATGAAATTTTCATTTTAAACCAAGAACTTGACTTCTTCACAAATGTGGGGCAGTTGGAAACGATGTAAACAGCATACTTGGCTGGTTATGCAGAACAAAAGCCTTGTCACCAAAAACACATATGAGGCAGTGTTTAGTTTTTCAATATCTTTTAGTCATTTGATGCCTTTTAGTCTATCAAAGAATATTTGAAACAAGCAAATGGCGTAAGAGGGTGCTAGGGATGGTGCATTTTTGTATAAGCAAATTGGTTGACAGTAATGGAAAAATGTTTAGGTTATTCATCACATATTAGAAGAACAGTTAGGTCATGTATGTGCTTAATTTTTTGATTTTGTGATTAAAAAAAGGATAAAACCAATAGGTCAGCTGTAATTTGGTGTCATTTTGACAGTCAAGTTGCTTCAATTTTTGTTTTTCCAACTGGTTTTACTGGTGTGGTATAAACGTAGCCAGAATGAAGTCAGCAGTTTGAAATTTGTTTTGCCAGTTTATTTCCCCCATGTAGCGTCACAGATTTAAATACTCGACCCTCAACATAACATCCTGCCAGAGTGACTACTCCCTGAAAATGTCCCCGCAACATCCAACAGTCGAGAAGATCTAGATTTGTCCGAGGATAGGGTGCATTTTCTGCATTACTTTTTACTTCTGCTGTTAATGTACCTCCTTCTGGAGAAGAATAATGAAAGAAAAAGGAAGACATGTAAACTTGTCTTAGGGAGGTTATTTGTGGATATATGTTTAGCGTAATAGCTGGGAAGGAGGCATTGCTAGGAAGGTAATGAAGTGGCTGTTAAATCCAGCACAGAATTGGGACCCCTGAAACAAGCACAGGGGATTCCCCAGACCACTTATGAGAACCCAAGCCTCAAGCAGGAGCGTGTGGAGCCCAGGTCCTGGTGATAATGGGAGTGTCCTTGGCAGGGACAGCTGGACAGGATCCCCTTAAGAGCATCAACAAGTTTGTTAGAATATCCAGAGCTGTTCATAAATAGCCTTGGCCATGCTGATGAAGAAGAGGAAACTCATACGAGCTAAGTTCCCAGCCACACAACACATCACCAGTGCACTTGGAACGCCTGTAATTTGTTCAGTCACCAACTCACGAGGCCTCTCACATGTCTACCAAGCAGTCTTTTTCCACAAGCGCAGTTGCCCTAACTCTGAGCCTCTATAGTCGCCTGTCTTTGAGTCAGAATCAGACCTTTGCTCTTCCCTAGGAACGCTCAGTCATGAGTAAATTTCCTGGGATGTAGAGCTTGGGTGATCGCCTTAGCTTGATTTTTTTGGAGGGTGTCTTGATTTTCAGTGAGCACAGAGGAGTAGAAAGTTCTGTTTCATTGTTGTCCTGGGAGGCACAAGGACCAATGCCTCTTAAAAACCTGGGCCACAGTTTGGTTTTCTAACGCAGTCGTTGTGAAAATTGGTATAAAGTTGCACCATCGTGCAAGTCATTTAGTCATTTGGAATTTCTGAGATTCTAGGCCTTTTGGTTCTAAGAAGGGCCAGGGTATTTAAAATATGGATTCTAGAACACAGCGAACTATGAGTACGGTCGAAAGCATTTGACTACCCTCTGAGTCCTCAGAGCCTGCAAAATGTCACCAGGAATAGACCTTTCTTGAAATTTGTCAGATATCAGTTCGAAGCTTGTGAGGTTACATTAAATTCCCACAGACTGGAAGCGTTCAGAGGCCAGGAGTGGCTGAGTCATCACCGATCCGCTTTTAGCACCAAAGCCAGTATTTTCAGTCTTTTGCCCACAGCAGGACTTTGAGAAATGGTAGACATAAAATTTCAAAAATCCTACACAGCTCCCTCAGAGGCCAAGACGATGAAATTATCCCAAGGGGTCCTTAGAAGGGGGCATGTTTTTGAGTTATCATTTTTAAACACGCTAACTAGAACAAGCTCTATGTTGAAAATAAAATGCAGTTGAGATGTATCCCTGAGCAACACAACCTCTGAGGTTAAGAAATTAAATGTTACATTCCATTTTATACTCCTGGCATTTATCAGAGAAAACAAATAAAATGTTTGTGAGCTTAGCAAACATTCATTCATGTTTTGACCAACTGCTGAGTGTCAGACACATACGTACAACCACCTGAAAACAGGAACAGATACGTGTGAAGGGGATTCGGCTTCACTGTTCATTTACCCTCTGTCACAAGTCTGTTTGGGGGACTGATGAGAAGACTAGGGACCCTTCCCACTGGAGGAAGATATGAGACCTCCTCAGGGACAGGGGACACTCAAGGACCTCAATAGCGTTTTTGTCTGTACCTTCATGTGACTTAGAGATGACTCTTCCTTTTAGTGCCGATTGCCTTCTATGTCCAACTGCTTTATCTGCACAACTAAATTATTTGGCCCTTTGAAGGCAGGAAGAAAATCGGGTATTATGTGTGTGTCTCCTCCCCCCGTCACTTCACAAGTCCTTCTATAATGGGCATTTGTTGGACTCGTAAATGAGGCAGGATAAGATCAGACCATCAAAAAAGAGTCTTTATGAGCCAACACCACCCTAAGCCACTTCGGCACCCAACTACAGAAACAGGAAGATAAAAAAACTCTGGTATTCACTGCAAGCATGCCCGAGGTTGTTATGGCACACATAGCAACACTCAAACAAATGCGACAAATAAGAGGCAGCCTGGCACAATTCTAAGGATCCAGATTCCCTGGGCACAATCTCTCAGCTCTATGACCCTGGGCAAGTTACTGAATCTGGCTGTGCCCCAGTTTCCCCATCTATAACATGGGGATAATAGCAGCATATACCTGCACATAGTTAAGTGCTACATAAGTGTACCCTAAATAGTAATTCACTGACAATAATGAGTTTAGATTAGACTGTACATTCTCAATAATAGCAAAATTGCCCCCAAGGGAGCAAAAATTGGTTCTTAGTGGGGGAGGTGAAAAAACTTAGATATTACAATGATTTATAGCCCTTCAGAAAGACAGAACTTAAACAGATGTAAAGTGTATCCATGGTACTTACAATCTAATAGGATGAGTAGAAGAAAATGTTTAAAAAGCTTTCTTCAGGGGCAATAATAAAAAGGAAGTTTGAGAAACATTGTACAAGATGAAAAATTATAAGATTAGTCCTATTACAATTAATCATGTATCAAACATTTTAATAACTTTGTTCCTTTAATTCACTATGTTTTGATTATATGAAACCAAATATGTTTTACTTCAGCTGACCATCTGGGGTGGCAGTCTACCATCTGATTACATCATTGTAACATTACATTCAGTGTTGCTTATCTCTCATTGAGATAATTCAGCTATTACTAGTCTCTCTTTGCAGGTGGGAAAACTGAGGCCAAAGAGTAGTTTGCCTAAAAGTCACAACTTTAAAGGGGTAGTGTCACTGGGTTTTCTGGCTCTCAGTAAGGTGCTATTTTCAGCTCTAAGACTAGACCGAAAACAAACAAACAAACAAACAAAAAACAAGTAGAAAGTAGAAAAATTGATTTAGATGTGTTTTGAGACATTCAAGCTAAAGGGGAAAGATGGGAATGTTACACAGGCTATTTGGACATTTATTGCAGTTGGTATCTGGTTGGTACTACAGTTCACTATTTCGTGCATAAAATATTCAAACGTTTTAGTGTTTGAAACAGATTATTGCACTCTATAAGATAGGCAGGTGGACCAGCTAACCCACTAAAATGCTGTCCATTGCCATGAATGTCTGAAATTTTCAGTAGTAGGACTTGAGTAGTCCTTTTAGAATGTACACGTTTGTGTGTGTTTGCTTTGGGTTATGCATATTCAGGGAGAGGAGCCATATGAAATCACATTTCATCTAGCTGAAGGTTAGGTCTCTAAAGCAGAGCTAAGCGAAAACGAAACAGTCCTCTGAGCCACCAAACTCAACATCACAGAGTTCACATGATGCCTAATCTCCATAGTTGTGTAACACTTTGAAATGCTCAAAAGATTTTTCGAATACATGGTCTCTTCTGATCACCATGCAATTTTTTGAGGGTCAGAGGACAGCCAAGGCTGTTTTAATGTGGAGACGCAAACTTGAAGTTCAGAGAGTTTTGAGATGCCTCTGCAGGCGCTGAGAGTATGTACCTTCTGTTCTGCGAGAACATACCAGGCGCTAACTTACAATGTGTTTTATTTTCACATACAGAACTTGGTGACTTTGATGCCTTTGTCCTTACAAAAAGAGAAAACTTCTATAAACAGACACAAACCCAAGACCGGAGGATTGCTTGAGACCAGGAGTTTGAGACCATCGTGGGAAACACTGCAAGACCCTGTTTCTACAATTTTATTTTTTTTTTAAATCAGGCAGGCATCGTGGCACATGCCTCTAGTCCCAGCAACTTGAGAGGCTGAGGTGGGAGGATCTCTTGAGCCCAGGAGATCAAGGCTGCAGTGAGCTACGATTGCACCACTGCACTCCAGCCTGGGCGACAGACAGAGATCTTGTCTCAAAAAACAAAAACAAAAACAAAAACAAACAAACAAACAAACAAAAAACATGCCCCAGAGTCAAAAATAAATGAACCCTATAAACCTAAGAAAACCTTACATGCTTGTAGAGTTTATTGTCTTACAATGTGTCTCTAAATTTTTCATAGGCTTTAGCCCAGTGCCTAAATTAGTAACTCTTCACAGACCCTTGAGTGATGAGATGAAGCCAAATGTTCTACTGCAATAGACCCATTTGAGTTAAATGAACAGCCGCTAATATGGTGGCAAATCATAATGGAGAAGAGACTAGCATCATAATGTGCTCCATGTTAAGTTCAGCTTGGTGTGGGAACGGCTTAGCCTTACAGGAACGGCTTAGCCTTACTTGTGTAAAGCTTGAACCATCTGCTGCCTCTACTCCCAATCCCTGTGTTCTTGGAGAGCCTCCAAGTCTTTGCATACTCAGCACACGTTGCTCTGCGGTGGTAAGGAGAATTTCTTGAAGCAGGGTCAAGGACACCAACCAAGCTCTGGAGAACTTATAGCACAGAAGATCAACATGGCTATGAGCTCATCCAGAATGAGCTACAGGACAGCAGGTTTAGGAGTCTCTGGGCATGAGAGGTCAGTCAGTTGGCTGATCTTATGTCAGTGGGGATGGCCATACATCAGCGGGCCCGAAACATCTCCCCCAGTGAGATAGTTGGTTGAGCGCAGTCTCCATCAGATGTGGTGTCCACAGGTGCCCCAGAGATGCAGCAGGTGGTAAACTGTAAAGCTGTACTGCCGGCATTTAGACCAGACCTTTGTGCTTTTCTCTTGGAACTCAAGAAGGGTTGAGCAACTCCAAAATCATCAGTAGAAGTAGATGCAAGCAGCACTGAGGTAGAACTCTTCATCTTAGGGAGGTGGTGTCCACCCGTGATGGGTGGAAGAGAGCCTTGAGTCTCAGTGGAGGGTTTAGGGCTACAAGGAAACCGAGACCTCTTGAAGTCAGACCTTCTCCTGAGTATGAACGCTTGTTTAGATTCCAGGTCTCCTCATCTCATTTTAGGGCCTCTTCCACCTCCAATTCCACTTCCTCTGCTTCGGGGTCATATTTTATCTCTCGTAATGATTAAAAACTTGGAAAGCAAGGGCCTTATGAAACATTATGTGTATTCAATTAATTGTATGCCAGATGCCTGTTAAATATGAATTCCACATCACAAATTCCTTTCTTCATTGCATCAATTCCACCTTTGCTGCTTCTAAAGATATGTTAGGCTTTCCCGTTCTGGTATCCAAGTATTTGCTACTTCACCACAAGCCCCTGGTTTCTAAGCATTATACAATCTTTTAACACTGTAAACTGAGTCTTACCTGCGGTACTTGCGGGTGTTGTTTTGTGTTGTGTTCACCTTGCTCGTCCTAGCTGTTTCCTTTGTGCCCCTCTGTGGGATGGCCTTTGTGCTTCCATGAGGGTGAGCCATCGGGAGAACATTCCAGAAGAATCTGTTCTTGTTGCAGAGCAGGCCTGGATTGCCTGGGAGAGTGATAGACAAGCAAAGACATCAGAGGCCACATTCCCGTGTGCATTCTGCCATACTTTGCAGGTCCTCAAACTGTCTTTCCTATATTTTAACGCAGAATAAAGTACAGAAAACATTCTTTGCCACTGCATAGCTGGATGTGCCGAGTATGCTAAGACTAGTGGTCCTCCAGGAATACAGGGCGGGGACGATAAGGGCAGCACTTGGTTCATGCTTTATGGAAAAGAGACAAAGTCATTCCCACCCCAGGCTGAAATTAACTTGGTCCACCTTGTCACCAATTCCATGGAAGCCACTGTGGCAGACAGACCTCATGAAAGCAAACTCTCTTCAAGGTGAGTCGTCTTGCTATAAAGCCGTCTGAAGGTGGTTGACCCAGCCTATTGTACTGAATTCAATAGCTTGGGTTTTAAATCTTGACCAATCACCTGCACAACACTTTGCATTAAAGACCCTCCCCATCCCCTCCTACACACTCACCTCCCACTCTGCCAGGGAGAAATCCCTGCCATGGAACCCAAGCATTCATTCATGCGGGTCTGACCGCTGGGGAGTAGAAGATGCTGGAATGGAAGAACTATAAAGTGCTTCCAGTCAGGAGTTATTACAACTACCACCAGAGGACACATTCATGTATGTGTCGTCCAGCTCCAAGACCTAAATCCTCACCTTGGATCATAAGTGATGCTGACAAAGATGCTCTATTCTATCTGCCACTGGCCAGGTTAGCTCCAAGAGATAGGTGGCTGGTTAAGCATGGCCGTGGCCAGAGACTTCCGGACAAGCAAAAACTGAGATCATCTGTTACCAAAATAATTTGAAAATCAAATTATCTCTCTCCAGCCAGCCAGAGAATAGGTAGATCTGAAAATAATTAAAAAAAAAGAATAAGGAAAAGAAATGTTGCAGCGCAATCCTCGAAGAAAGCTGCTGTATACAGATAGCCAAGCAGTAAAGAGAGAGAAGCATGTCAGACCTTTTTTTGTTACACAAAGCTTTACTGAGAACCAAATCTGATTCTTCCTCTTACACATGTATGTTTTTGAAAATTAAGGTCTCTACAATGACAAGTATAGTCACATGTGTGTGGGAACTACTGCTGGCAGATACACTCTTCATTTGAAAACCAGTGGTTTTCCAGAATTGCCTGAGAGAATCTACTAAGTTATATCTAAGGTCTTGCCAAACACTTGTGATAAGAGCTGAAAGAATCATAATGGTATTTTCCCCTTTTCCACAAGAAGGGAGGCAGCATCACCTGTGGTTAAGAGTACAGGCTTTGGGATTTGTCGGAACAGGATGAAAATTCTGATTCTACCACTTGTCACCTGTGACTCCTTGGGCAAGCCAGTGGTCCTAAGAGCAATACGAGTTGCTGCTTAGAGTCAATGGTGGATTAGGGAAGTGGATGATGGAAAGTACTTAATGCATTGCCTGATTCCTGAATGTGCTTCATCCGTGGTCAAGTGCGGTGGCCGGAGGGGCTGCAGCTCCGATTGCCTCTGTTTAAGTCCTCCCACATCCTGTGCCACCTATTATGACTATTGCTTGGAACATGAACACGGGTTTTCCATGTCTACTTTGAGTCACTCATACATTCAATGAATATTTACTTAGTATCCACTGTATTTCAGGCACCATGCAGTCAGTACACCACTACTTTCACTAGGAAAGCACAGAAGAGCATCCGGACTGGATGAAAGACTTTCAGTGAGAAATACTTCCCAGCTTCTCTCACTCCCAGGTCCCTCGTGCTGTGCTCTGCTTTGCAGGACTCCACATTCATCTCTTTGGGCTTCTTTTTTCTGCCCTCATCCTCCCAAAAGATACCAGAGTATTCTTATGTCTTCTTTCTTTCTTTCTTAACAAAATAAGAATTGATGTCACAAACGCATTCGTGCTAAAATATAAATAATTTGTAAGTCCAAAAGCATTAGCCTTTATCTGGATTTTTGCATTTAAACTGCAAATGAAGCCCTGAGCCAGAGGAGACCTGGAAACGTGGAATTCCATGGCATTCCTGATGTGTCACTGTTACCTTTACCACCGGTGAACCACTGACCTGTGTTTCAGAGACCGCCCTCCCTCTCTGGGAGTGTGAGTTTGGAGGGAGTGGTGGAGACTTGGCTTTGCTGTGTTTATCTTGAGCCCTGGGCCAGCCAGATTTCTCTTTCATTTATGTTATAGCTGTGGTCGTTTTATTTATTGATTTTAGCCGGGGGTGGAGAATTTGGTAACGTCACTGAGTGTTGCCTTTTGGTTCTGTTCTAACTTGTAAATGTTATCTAGTTCTGTTCTGTTTTCCACCTTATGTAATATAGATCCAGTATCTCAATTATCTGAGCCATTAATCAGGTTGCAAAACCTTTCTCTTTCCCATGTGAAAGCAAAAAGGAAGAGTGGGACTTGTCTACAGATCGCCACCATACGTGTTAGTTGAATTTTTAGGTTTGTCTGCTTCTCACATGCAGTTCCCTCCTTCCTCTCGTTTTCCCTCCCCTTCCTTTCCCTCCCTTCTCCTCCTGGGAGAGAGGGGATATAGGTATTACTGAGAAAGACTTCACATGCAGGGCACTAACCAAAGACTACCAACTTTTTATTCCACACTTTGCCCTGATCTCTCTCTTCCATTTCCTAGTGGTGATTTCTCCAACACTAGCAAGCTGGGGATCTGTGATTTCTAGTGCTTGCCCCTGCTGGCCTGTGGCCCCACTCCCAAAGTCCTTTCCAAGAGATGAACAGTTGATGCATTCCACAGCTGGTGAGGGCTGGCACTGAATATGGTGATGATCCTCCGTATTGTCCAAGAACACTGTGAGATGGAAAAACCTGAGGATACCTGCAAGTAGCAGGCTGTGTTGGGGTGGATTTCACAGCCTCCAGATGGATCTCAAGACGTGTCAAGGGCCCCAAAAGTGGTGATAGTGGCCTGGGGCTGGGTGGAGTGAGGGGTGGCTGGCCCAAGACCCAAGCAAATTACTCTGGTATTTCACTATTATCTAAGGAAAAGATAAATAGTCTGTCTTTACATTTGGGACCTTGATCTCATAAATGTCTGCCATAACAAGCTTATTTATAGCTCATTATAAAAATCAGTGTACCTGGCTTAAATAAATAAATGGTACAGACCTTGACAGACACCATAGGATTGCTAGAGGTTTGCCTGTCTTGCAGATGAAAGCAAAGATATGTTCTTACCAGACTTCCCATGCAATTTTTTTTTTTTTTTTTTTTGAGACGGAGTCTCGCTCTGTCACCAGGCTGGAGTGCAATGGCGCGATCTCAGCTCACTGCAACCCCCGCCTCCCGGGTTCAAGTGATTCTCCTGCCTCAGCCTCCCACTTAGCTGGGACTACAGGCACACGCCACTATGCCCAGCTAATTTTTTTGTATTTTAGTAGAGATGGGGTTTCACCGTGTTGGCTAGGATGCTCTCAATCTCTTGACCTTGTGATCCGCCCGCCTCGGCCTCCCAAAGTGCTGGGATTATAGGCATGAGCCACCCTGCCCGCCGCCCCCCCATGCAATTTTTTGCACTTTCTATTCCATTTAGATACAAAACTCTTTGAAGTTAAAATAAATAGAAACAAAAAGACCAAAACAAACAAAAAACCTAAAAACATTTCTGGGGACTACAGCAAGCCTCATGACTCTTTAAAAGACATGGGAAATGCAAAGAGAAGTTTCTTTTAGTCCTACTGAAAGGTGTACTGTCCATGTTTATTCGAAATTTCCCCTTTGTTTATTTTCTTCTTTCGAAGTAGAACGACTTTTTCTAGCACTATGAAGATGTGGTGTCTTCAACCCATTAAGTTAATATCATTTCAAGTGGAGATACAAGTTCTTACAAAGTTTTTACAAAACTTGTGTTACCAAAGCAGAAATGGGATGGTTTAGCTTTCATTTTCTTTTTGGGGTGCAATTTAATTTAAAGTTCATAAAATACGCAGAGTGACTAAAATACAGTCTGAATTTACACAAAGAAAAAAAGGGTATTAAATGACATTGTATGTTATTACCCGAAAGAAGCCATCTTCAGGCAGTTGTTAAACAATCAAGCTTGTGTGTGTCTGCACGTGTGTGTGGCGCTCACTTCATACATTTACAAAATACACATGGTAATATGAATAAACTGAATAAGTTAGAGGAAATCAAAGCAGAATTGGACAAAGTTAATACTGCCAGCCAGTTTACAATCTTCTTTGAGCATTTTAACATGAATATTCATACAAAAGAGAACAATATTAAAACCATAGAGTCCAGAACCCACTCCTTTTATATGAAGTGGAGCCATGTCAGTAGATTAGACAACATGGCTTTGTAACACTAAAACAAACCATCTGTTCAACAAGACCTATGCACAGGGAGGCATTATTGGGCCTTGTATGTGCATTGAATGAGCATTCAGAGCACTGATTCTTGTATTGTCCCAACTCCATGACGGCCTTGCCCAGCTTCAACACAGATGACAAAAGAGAGTTTGAACGGGCCAAGGCAGAGAGGCAGCTGATCAGAGGCTCAGGGAAGATTCTGAGAGTGTTTCATGGTCTGGCAACGTAAAACCACTAGACTGTGTTATCAGTGATGCGGTGTTCGGCATCTAAGGCAGGACGCTGCAGCAGGCTCCCAGGAGACAGTGTCACAGACTGCCGAATGGTGGAAGAGCACTTTCTATTCTGTTCCTTAAGGCTAAGTACTCAACAGTTTTTTAGGCAAACTTTTTTTCAGTTACACTGAAGGTCACAGCTGCATTTGACATGACTTGAATTGGCTGTTTGAGGCGTATCTCAAACTTGTGCTTTTGGCAACAGAGGTCTGAATGTCTAGGTTGAAACCTGTTCCCCATTTTAAAATCAGTTCATGCTGGATCAAAGGTGAGACTCCTGTCAGGGTTAGCAACGAGTTGCTGATTGGCATAGTGATAAATAGCTCTGAGTTTGGGAGGAATGGCTGGTGAGACTGGAGTGCTGAAGCAGGTAGAAGTGCGGACGTTAGTGTCCGATGCGCTGCAGTGAAGTTTTCACTGTATCGGTGTGACTCTGATGCATCACTGGATCTCTCTCTCTCTCTTTTTTTTTTTGAGACGGACTTTCCCTCTGTTGCCCAGGCTGGAGTACAGTGGTGCGATCTCGGCTCATTACAACCTCCACCTCCTGGGTTCAAGCGATTCTTCTGCTTTAGCTTCCTGAGTAGCCTTGATTACAGGTGCACGCCACCACACCTGGCTAATTTTCATATTTTTAGTGGAGATGGGGTTTCACCATGTTGGCCAGTCTGATCTCGAACTCCTGACCTCAAGGGATCTGCCCACCTCGGCCTCCCAAAGTGCTGAAATTACAAGCATGAGCCACCCCTGCCCCAGCCCTGTCACTGTATCCCTTGAACACCTACTTTCTCCTTTGTAAAATGGTAGCAGCAACAGAGCTGATCTCTGAGGGCTGCTGTGAAGATTCGGTGAGATGACCATGGAAAGTTCAATCGTGGTGGTGGGTGAGCAGCCCAGAGAGAAGCTGAGCGGGTGAGCCCCTCCTGGTGCTGGTCTTTGCCTGGGCCCGTGTCCACAGCCAATTCTGAGAGCAGACTGCAGTACTCCATACAGCCTTGGATCCACTTACCAGATTGCACAAGCTAGGAGACCCCTCGGTTGTAAAGCAGCAGAGGCTAAGTTTGGTTAATTTAATCACAAAGCATAGAGCTGGGTTTGTAAAGACATAGTCACTGCACCATCAGACCAGACAGTGCAGATTGCCTCACAGACACCACTGACACTGGGCTCTGGGAATAGCCACTAGAACTATGCCCCTGTCCCCTCTGAAATGGTGGCCGGCTGCCCCTGCTGCCCCCACCCATAGCAGAAGGGATTCCTAGAGAACTCGTCTTATCGCCACGAGCTTATGATCCAAACTTAGGCTGGATGGACTGTTTGGCAGTGCCTAGATGTCATGCCTGAACCACCTGCGAGGGGGCAGGCATTTTTAGCTTTTCTGTGGGAGGTGGGCTCCTCCACTAATCACGTCCATGGAGTTCACGTGCTGGGAGGCCAGCAAAATTGACAAATGTCTACTACAAGGACCCTGGCAGATGTCCCTAGAGTTTCCTGTAGTTCTCTACTTACTGTCTGCACACTCAGATTGTAATAATGAACTGATTCCCTAGAGGCCGATGATAGACTGATGTTTGGAGTGTTTGACAAGGCAGAAAATTTTCTCTCATATCCTGGATTATGTTCATTGCCTTTATGCCCAATGTGAAGGGAGTACCATTTCTCACAGCCTCAGAAGTGGGAAGTGAGCTCGCGTGTTTAAAGACCTTCTACGTATCTGACAGTTGAGACAGAGCTGTGGATGGTGGAAGGAGGACTGGACAGAGTCAGGAGACCTGGTGCAACCCGCGCTATCATTTATTAGCTTTGTGAGGTTACTAGCTTTGTGGGGTCGTTACAGCAGATCTCTGGATGCCAGTTACTGTATCTGAAAAATGAGCATCATCATCATAACTATCTAATGGAACTGGAAGAATAAATTACATGACGTTTACGACAGTCCCTAGGACACAGTTGGCATTCGGTGCCCTCAGATGGTTTGGTCCTTGCACTTTGATTACCTCCTGAGATGACGGTTAGAATCACACCTGTGTTGTCGGAGGGTCCTTAAGATTCCTCTCCCATGGCCTCTTCTTGTACTTCTTAGCACGCTTGAAGAATAAATCCTTTATGGGAGCCATATGCGCTGGGTTTGGGCTTCCTGTCTCCCACAGAATCCAAGTGTTCTTTGATCATGAGAAAAGCTGTGTCCTGAGCCAGGAAAGAGGTCAAAGATAGGAGGAAAAGACAGAGAAGGCATAGAGTCTAGGCATGGGGACACGTGCCGGGAGGCAGTGGAGCTTAGTCAGGGGCTGGGTCTGTGCTACCACCTCACAAGACACAGAAATCAGAGTTCCTTTCCTACTCACTGCATTAGGCACAGGAGGACTCCCTTTGTGTTCCTGAGGGCTTTGCACCTTGAGGCCCCTTGAAATTACTGAGGCTTTCTGCATGACTGCCCCATGGGGCTGCCTGATTCTGCACTGGAGCTCCCCAATGGATTCCAGCCCCTGCAGTTGTGTCAAGAGGAAGCCAGGTTTGAAGACTGGCTGACACCTGGGCTCTGCAGGCCCACGTGTTTTCCTTTAACTCAACCCACCTGAAACTGCCTCCATCTTCTCTATAACTCAGAAGAAGGAAACTGGCAGGCCTCCTTATAGAAGGCATCTGGGAGATGAAGCCAGGGAAAACAAATTGGGAATAGAAAGTAACGTGTTGAGATGTGAAGATGGAAGACAACGCTGGACCTTGAGATGAGAGGGCAGACAGGAGAGCTGACTCAAATGTCTGGCACCTGGGACCGTGGTCCGGAGAAGTCGGGGATGCCTGTGTTGCTGGGAGGTGAGTTCAGCGTGTCATATTCATCGTCACAGGCTCAGGCCTGGGCTATCTAAGTCCCAGTCCTGTGTACTGAGAAAGGTTGAAGAAACTCCTCATGCCCCTGCCTGTACTCAGAGAGCCTTTACTCCTAGGTAAGCCCTGCCAGCAAAGTTCAGGGAACATCATCAAAGCTTTCCCCAACCCGGGTCGGTAGAGGGTGTTCTAGGGAGAACACAGACTTAGCTAGAGCTTTTTAGGGTATCACTGGCACGTGTTGATGTGACATCATTCAATGGAGCTATAGCTTTGCCTCTTCCCAGGCGGAAAGTAGGTTGGAGACTGGAGGATAGAACCACAGGGCATGACTGGGAAAGCCAGGGAGGTTTCCAGCATGGTGTGCGTGCGCCTGCTGCCTTAGTCAGGACAGGAAGGAAACAGCAGTACTTTGCCTTGTTGTTATTCTTATGTTAAAAATAAGAAATACTGAAGATTCCCTAATTTTTAACTCATAGGCTGGCCCGTCACCCTCAGTTGGTCTGTATGTCAGGAAGTCTCAAATCACATATCAAATGCCGTGAGCCCATGGGGACTCCCACACAGCAGGAGGCACCTTTTCTCCCTGTTCCCTTCCAGTCCATGACAGGTGGCATGTCATCTGCCTAGGGTGTCAGCCACTGGCTCTTTCACTAATAATTTTTTTTTTTTTTTTTTTGAGACGGAGTCTCCATCTGCACAAGCTGGAGTGCAATGGCGTGGTCTCGGCTCGCTGCAACTTCTGCCTCTCAGGTTCAAGTGATTCTCCTGCCTCAGCCTCCTGAGTAGCTGGGACTACAGGCGTACGCCACCAGGCCCGGCTAATTTTTGTATTTTTAGTAGAGACAGGGTTTCACCATGTTGGCCTGGCTGGTCTCGAGCTCCCAACCTCAAGTGATCCACCGCCTTGGCCTCCCAAAGTGCTGGGATTATAGTCATGAGCTACCATGCCTGACCTCACTAAGAATTTTGAATGGAAATACTTACAATATTTTGTAATGAGATTCTGAGTTAACATGAAAATATTTTGTACCACACGGAGATTTACTGCTATCTCATGGTAAAGCTCTTAGAAAAGTTGTCTAATGTACAAATAGGTAGTGCATTATTTCTCATTAATAAAAGGCAACATGTTTTAGAAATTCTGACCTTTTCTATAACAAAAACTCATTCTATGTCAGTGGAAAGCTACCTAGCAGGGTTTTCGTTGGGTGGTTGGTAGGAAGCTATCTCCTAGAAAAGCAAATCTCAAAAATAAGTAAAAAAAAGTGACTTAAAAAAGGAAGGAAGGAAAGGAGGGAGGGAGGAAAGAAGGTGGGAAGGAAGGAAGGGAGGAAGGATTTCAAAAGAAACACTTGGTGCAGAAAAGGATGAAAATAGATGTTCGTGATTATTTCAATCATTATATGATTTTGTTACTAAAACAATACAAAAACCTTCATATCTCTACTCTTTAAACAGTTGGAAAGAAAATTCTCTAAAATATCCAATTTAATGTCCAAAAATTAAAGTGCAAAACTTTCTAATTAGTTTGCAAAGAAACAGAACACTGCAAAATCTTGATTGAAATAAGGAAATGAAAACTTTGTACGTAAATTTCTAAAATGCTGATAAAATTGGTGGATGGGATTGAATAAGTGTTGTGATTTAGGGTGCTCGCAGCCAATAGAGTTTCTTCCATTTGTAGCTATGTAACGTGAGTCTTGCCATCTTCAGTCACCAAAGCCACTATAGCAGAGAATCAGATAAATAAGCTGAGAGCCAGATATTTAAATCACTTTATCACAAAGTGCAAAGGCAAGATTTTCAAAGAAGCATAGTCAACCATGCAGGAACAAGATTTCTGTATCATTGATAAGCTTTAAAATATTGCTTGGTTTACCTTTAGCTCATCATTTTAAAAATCTTAGTCTTCCTATATGTCTCCTTAAGGACATAGCAGTGTGACACTTTTTTTTCTTTAATCAATAAGACTAATGTGACAAAAAGAAATAGTAATAAGAGACTTCAGCTGTAAAGGTTTTATAAATTTGGAGAAATTTGAATTCTTTCCTTCAGGTGAGGCAAGTGGAAGATGATCTCTTCTCCATTGAACTTTCTTCTAAAGTTAGAAGGTGCTTTAATTGCACCATATAAAATTTAAAGCTAAATTTAAAACTTCATGGAGATGACTGAAATTTGCTAATTTCATGTCTCAAATAAGAAGTGAAGGACAAAGATTAACCTGAGAAAGTGTGTACAATTTTACATGTTTATTTATAAACATATTGACTGAGATTTTTAACATTACATTAATAAGCAAAGGTCAAAAATAGCTGTTAGCAGTACATGAAAAATCATACAGAAATTGTTGACCACTTGAATATAGTAACCTGTTTAATTGCGTTTGTCTTAAAAGGCTTATTTCCAGGCTCTAATTTTGATATATTTTAAATAATTGGTTTACTAAATAATAGCAGTTTTTTTTTTTCAAATGGCTAATATAAATGATATGCTCTAAAGTGGAATTTTGGTGACTGTTTACGCCACATTCACTGTAAATGAAAAACCTTTGAGTTTAAGTTCAGGAATACACGTGCAGGTTTGTTCTACAGGCAAATTGCATGTCTTGGGGGCTTGGTGTACAGATTATTTCAACACCCAGGTAATACAGGTAGGACCCAATAGGTCGTTGTTTGATCCTCCCACCCTCCACTCTTAAGTAGGCCTCACTGTCCGCCGTTCCCGTCTTTGTGTCCTTGTGTACTCAATGTTTAGTTCCCACTCGTTAGTGAGAACAGGCAGTGTTTGGTTTTCTTGTCCTGCATTAGTCTGCTCAGGATAATGTATGCCATGTTAACTTTATTGCAAAGATTTGCATATTCTGTATGTTCACTGAAATCTGGTTATTTTAACTGAGCTCTTTATGATTGCTATTTAGTTGATTTTAATTGCATACTCCTGTGGAGATAATACAGCAGCATTTGAATTTTCAGTCTATTTACCTGCCTACTTTTGATTCACCAATATATTGTCACTTCCAACTAGTTTCTCATTAATCACCACCCCAGCATCTATGCCTTTCGCGTTATGGCTTCATAAATATCTAATCCTAAAATATTTGGTCTGTTCAACTCTTGGGCACAAACTTAAGTTAAAAAGGCAATATAATAAAATATACTATCTGTCAGGAGTTCATAGTAGTTACTGAACAATTACTAAAAGATTTAATCCGCGGAGCATCTAATGGACCCAATCACTGCTTCAGTAACGAACAAGTAAATTAACGAATAAATGAAAATGCTTTATGATGAAAAAGATAGAACATTTTAAAGGTAGAACATTTCCTGGATTAACTATATTGTACTTAACTGCATGATTGCACATTGGCTTATTTTGTGTCTATTCAGCAACTGGGACAGCTAGGCTACTCGATTGAATGAAATCCAGTCAAAAACCCAAACTTTGTTGTTAATGGCTTTAAGATAATTTTAAAAATGAATCTTCCAAGTTATGACCTTACAAACCATTTACCTAGTTTTGACCCTGTTTCCTGAGTCCTTCGGAAAGCCAAGGCCCTGGCATAGCATTTGCTTCCTACTGAATACCGGGAAGTCCCGCCCTAACTGCTTCCAGGTGTCCTTTCCGGACCCATCTAGCCCTTCCAGAACGTTAGCCCTTGTCTGGTGGAGAAAAGAACCCCTTTGAATCAGGATCTGTTTTTCGAATGTTCAGTGCATGAAGATTGGCCATTTGATGTGGTCAAAATCACATTTCTTCTTATGTATTTGATGAATGTTAATTAGTTGTTTTAGGTTTTCTCCTAATGATTTACTTTTAAAAATCATGCCAATTATACGCTCTTTCAAGACAATACCATATAAAACCTACATCTGAGATGGCACATGTGGTTTGCTGAAAACAATTATGTTTCCTCATTGCAAGGTTTTTTTCCTTCTTTTTATTTTTCATTAGATTCATTGACTTTCAACATGTCAAGTAAAAATTCTAGAAACAAAACCAGTTAAATTATATTCACATGAACAATAACAAGCTGCCTCAGAAGGCAGAACTATTTGTTTGACCATAACATATAAATATCAGCATCAATATAAAATCAATATGAACACACACACATATGCATACATATGTGTATGTCTAGATGTATATCTTCAGACACCAAATGGCCACCATAAACTTTGAAGGTTAAGCCTATTTCAAAAAACAGAAAGAAAAACCTATAAAGGAGAAGAAAGCTTTGAAATATGACTGTAAGCCATGTGAAATGCATTTAGGATTTTCAAAGTGAATCGAAGCCTTTCAATTTCCACAGAAGTAAATTGCTGTCATTATTAATGGCAGACATGTGGTAGTGTTTTTAATTGAGATCAAAAGTGAGGTTCTTCCTAGTACAAAGACAGTGCAAACTCAGACTGTGAAATGCTCAGGAGTGACTGGGAATAGTCAGAGGCTTTTTTGTTTTCCACTTTTTGAAGTGCCAAAAAACTCAGTGTACAGCCTTAGAGTTCAAGGGATAAGATAGTTGGAAAAGTGGTGGCAATCCTTAGAGCAGGAGAAAGGCTGTCTATTGTTCGGTATTAAATGATAGCATCTAAGATCTGTGACTTTTATTGAGAATTAGGGCAACATTTACCCATACAGATACTTCAAGGAAGCATAGAAGCACCTGCTCCTCTTCATTTTCTGACAATCCTCTCGCTAGGATTACATATTTCTCTTTGACATGGTTTGACTTAGGAGACTAAATATAACTTAAGAAGCATGTTCCCTTAATAAAAGAGCTAATAAAACTGCCAAGGATTTATAAACATAGACTGATATTACCTGGAAAGCAACAGAACGTGGTAACACTGCAAAGAAATTGTAGTCGGACTGGGGAGATAGACATGTTAGCAGCTAATTGCAATTTAGTGGGATGGGTACAATAATAAAAATAGGAAACAGGCCCATGGTAATGTGTGGGGGGGACTAGGCAAATCTGCTTTGGGGAGCGGTCACTGCTCGGGGAAGGTTTTAGGGAGCAGCAGTTCTTAGGGAGCAGCAGTGTGCCCCCGAACCCCCCGGAGGGCTGTTTAAGCACAGATTGCTGGGCCCCACTCTTAGAGTTTGATTCAGTAGATCTGGGGTAAGGCCCAAGGATTTGTATTCCCAGAAAGTCCCCCCAGGGGCTGCTGCTGTTGGTGGTTGGGAGCCTGCCCTTTGAGAACCACTGTCCTAGAGGAGGAGATGCTGGGTGGGTTTTGCAGGAGGAATAAAAGGAGAGGACCATCCTAGGCATACAAAATGCCACGGGGGAAGCCCCAGGTAGGAAGCCTTTGTGGAAGTCTTATTGCTGCAGGGAAGGGCCCAGGTGGGGAGACCAATTTCCCTAGCTTGCCAGGGGCTGAGAGTTTCCCCAGGACGCAGGACCAAAACCAGGACAGTCCTGGGCAAACTTGGACAGTTGGCCACCTGGGAACAGCAAGAGGATGAGACCAGACAGGTGGGCATAATTCACACCCTGATTGTCCCGGGCCAGGTCAGGGGGCTTTAACTGGAAAGCCACTGGGAGCCATAAAAACGGCGGTAAACAGGGTAGATCACAAGGGTTTTTTTGTTGTTATTGTTGCTGTTGTCGGGGGCAGGTGGTGAGGAGACAGTCTCGCTCTGTTGCCCAGGTGGGAGTGCAGTGGCCTGATCTCGGCTCACTGCAACCTCCGCCTCCCAGGTTCAAGCAATTCTCCTACCTCAGTCTCCCGAGTAGCTGGGATTACAGGCGCCCGCCACTACGCTCAGCTAAGTTTTTGTATTTCAGTCGAGACGGGGTTTCACCCTGTTGCCCAGGCTGGTCTTGTACTCCTGAGCTCAGGCAGTCTGCCCGCCTCAGCCTCCCAAAGTGCTGGGATTTCAGTGTGAGCCACTGTGCCCGGCACAAGGTTTTTGTTTGAAAAAAAAAATCACTTTGAAAGTCATGTGGATGACTGATTAGAAGAGGGTGAGACTCAGGCAGGGAGGAAGCTCCTGAAGTGACCTGGGTGGGAGACGCCATGACTTAAGGCAGGTGTTTGGGCGCAGCACGCGGATGAGGAGGGAAAGAGGCAAACGATGCTGGAAGCCTGAGTGCACTGGACTTAGCAACCCATGGAAGAATGTAGGAGGACTCCAAGGCCTGTGGTCTGGGGCCAAGTGAATGGTGCTGACCAGATGCGCATTTTACAGACAAACACTGAGACCCTGAGCGTTTGTGTGATTTGCCAAGGCCACAGCGTCCGTGAGCGGAGGAGCTGTGTGTGACCGTACAGAACATTCCTACCACACTACTCGCTCTTCCGTGGACTAATCACATCTCCATGGTGCTTTCTACCTACACCTGTTAGGTAGGTTTGTCCAGTGGTCTTTATAAGTGGTGATGAGAAGCTGTTCTCAGCAGCTGTGCTCAGAGCATCTCTTTAGTCCTCAACTTCCTTTAACGGAGGCATCGTGCCTCTTTTTCAGGAGGAGACCACCACTTACTGCTTTTCATAGGTGGCTCTTTATTCCTAGTCTGACCCTGTGCGTGCCTGTTTTTTCTTGACTTCGTTCCAAGTTTCACATTAGTGAAGCAGTATGTGTACTTGGCTTTTGTAGTCTTTGGATGTACACTTGAGTGACTAATATTGGTTTTTAAATGAGTTTCTATTGCTTGATATTAATCCCTTCTCCCTTTTTGGCCCACTGTGTCATGATGCTGCCAAACACAATCTTTGAGAACTCTGTTGACACAGTGGGAGTGTTTCAAGGCTGCTTGAGGAGCACCTTCTACTACACACTGCACTAATTAGAAATAAATCTTGAGTTTCAGCATGTTTCAGCCAGCTTCACAGGACTCGGTGCAATTTCCATTCTGCTGCTGTGCAACAGGGGCCGGGCAAACTGTTTCTCCTTTTTGGCTAGGGCAGACCAGTTCACAATTGAGAAGCAGGTGAGGGTCTTTGCTGGGTGTGCAGAGTGACCAGCACGGATAGATTTCCTCACCCTGCTCCATGACAGCAGTGATTGGTACCCTGGCTGAGTTAGGAAAAGCAATCCCAGGGTCAGCAGATGGCGGGAGGCCTGTGGCACACGGAGGATGAGGATGGAAGCAAGCCAAGATAGTAGGCAGAAGCAAAACTGGCCAAGAAACAGCAACCCAGAGAGCCCAAGACTACATACAGCACAGAGGAGGCCAGTCTGAGAACCAAAGTCGATTAAGAGCCAAGGGAAGATAAGGTGGAAGAATAAATGTTCAGATGAGCTCCTTTAGGAGAGTTCCCTGGGCAAGAGTTGTTTGCCAGCTTCTTCTCTGGGGGGACCCTGGCTCACATTATAGGCGCAACTCTCCAATGTTGGTGCCTGAAGGGTGCAATGACAACATTAAATATCAGGCATGATCCAAGTGGGCTAACTCTGATGGAGTCTCAGTTGTAGCCTGGGAGGAGCAGGCAATGTCTGAGTCTTCACTGGGAGGGGGCAAAGCATAGCCTTGAAAAGTGTGTGTGAGGAGATGGGTGATGGGTGAGCCCCCAAAGTCAACCTGACATCTTAACACTTTCCCCCATATCCGGCTGATCTTGCCCCTGTTGAAACTGTAGGACACACCCTTTGTAATAAGCTGAGGCAAAGGTGTGGAAGAACCGATGCAAAAGGTATGTTCAGGTGGCAAGGGGCCAGCCTCCTATACATCAAAAGTGAGGGTTCTATAGATCAGCGTGAGGGGATCTATCCATGCTGGTCACTCTGCACACCCAGCAAAGACCCTCACCTGCTTCTCAATTGTAAACTGGTCTGCCCTAGCCAAGAGGTAAACAATTTGCCTGGCCGCTGTTTGCCTGCTTTGCGGTCTTTCAGCCACTAACAAGTTGGTAGGGGATTTGATCAATGAGTTCACCTCGATAGACTCATAGTTAATCATTTGAAAGAATGATCATTTTGTATAGACTGATAGCTTCTTGTGCCTTCAAATCACACAAAGTCAGGAAGTGGTTTCTTTGTCTTTCAGATTAGTTCTGTGTCTGTAGGAGAGTTGTTTAAACTGACTATTGGGGTGTACAGCTCTCTCCCTCCCCATCCAACTTTTCACTACCTGGGACCAATTTTATTTTCCCTTAATAACTATTTCATTCTTTTTGAAGAAACAATTCATAATTTTTATGAAAATTTAAGCAATGCAGAAAATCTAAAGAAGAAAGGGAAAAAGAATCCCTGACCTCAGGTGATCTGCCCGCCTCAGCCTCTCAAAGTGCTAGGATTACAGGCATGACCCACTGTGCCTGGCCTAGATATCCTTCTATGGTTAATAAAAATGATTGGGGAAACAATAAGTGGTAGAAATCATTGGCTATTTTACAATATGTTTCAGTATTAGATAGGCTAGATTCACCCCTATTGTGAACAGTGGGACATTTGAGTACTTCTATTCTTCCTGACACTTCTCTTATGCTTTATTATGATTCTTCCTAGTAAGTTTCATAACACATTTATTTCATTTATTACCACAGGTTGTTTAGCCTTAGCTGTACTTGTAAGTGGTGCCTTACCGTTTATTCTTTTACTGTGGCTGTTCTATTCCTTGTTTCTTTATTTTGATTTATCACTCGTTTGGCTGGATTTCATTCTTAAATGTTTGAAAGGAAAAGTTGGCTGGATCTCAAATTCCTGGATCACTTTCCCCTAAGGGGAAACCTTGTAAACCTTGTAAACTTTGCTGGCCTATCTTCTGGCATGAAATGTTAGTCCTCAGTTTCTCCATGTAGCCCCTGGTGAGCTTCATGTCATCAATACATAGTTTTGCAGAAAGGACTCAAGGGTGCTATATTTCCTGAGTTCTTTCATGTTCAGGACTTTTGACCTTTTGTCTTTGTACTTGAATGACATCTTGGTTGGGTGTGACATGCTTAGATCAGAGTTTCTTTCCCTTATAACGTTGCTCCAATGTATTTTGGCTGTGAAGATTGTTATGGACAAGTCTAAGGCCAGCCAACTAGGCCCCAGGAGTTTCTCTGTTTGGATGACTGAAGAATTCTTGATTTTTCCCTTGAAGGTTAATAACAACCAGGATAAGCCTTTAGAGTCATCACTTTAAAATCTATTTTCTGGAAAATGCACCTCTATGATCTGGAAGGCTCTTCTTCCTTCATTTCAGAAAAATGTCTTTCCTGATACGTCTTTGTATACTGTTAGGTTTTCATTTGCTGGCATTTTTCTTTTTTTAAGGACACTAACTTTATTATGTTCTCTTTGTTATAAGGAATTAATCTTTTTCCTTTGTATTCACTCTGATTATTTTAAGCTATTCTTTTATGTTAGCACTTTAGTTTTTTTTTTGTGACAGAGTCTCACTCTGTCGCCCAGACTGGAGTGTGGTGGCATGATTTTGGCTCGCTGTAACCTCTGCCTCCCGGGTTCAAGCGATTATTCTGTCAGCCTCCTAAGTGGCTAAGATTGCAGGCATGCGCCACCGTGCCTAGCTAATTTTTGTATTTTTAGTAGAGATAGGTTTCACCATGTTGGCCAGGCTGGTCTCGAACTCCTGACCTCAAGTGATCCAACCGCTTCGGCCTCCCAAAGTGCTGGGATTACAGGCATGAGCCACCATGCCTGGCCAATAATTGACTTCTGACCTTAACTATATATTTTGTTTCTTGCTGTTTCCAGTCTATTTACTGGTTCTGTGATGGTATTATTTCAATGCTCAATTTATTTCCTCAGCTCTACAATTCACCTCAATCTGTGTTTTTCCTCAGTCTGTGTTTTTGCCTCTTGTTTTATGGAGTTCTCGTTAACATTAGATTGGTGATTTTATGTGCAGAAAGGATTATTTGTGGGTTATTTGGCTTAATTTAAGTTTACCTGATTAAACTTACAAATCTTTTTTTTTTTTTTTTTTGAGACAGAGTCTCACTCTGTTGCCCAGGCTGGAGTGCAGTGGTGCAATCTCGGCTCACTGCAACCTCTGCCTCCTGGGTTCAAGTGATTCTCTGCCTCAGCCTCCTGAGTAGCTGGGACTACAGGCGCCCGCCACCATGCCTGGCTAATTTTTTTTTTTTTTTTTTTTTTTAATATTTTTTAGTAGAGGTGGAGTTTCAGTATGTTGGCCAGCTGGTCTCGAACTCTTGACCTCAGGTGATCCACCTGCCTCAGCCACCCAAAGTGCTGGGATCCACCACATCCAGCCACAAATCTTAAAATCTAATTTTAAGAGTTCAGGTTTAACACACAACTCTTACTGTTTTACAAATACGAATTTGATACAAATAATCTTATGTTTGAATTACTTTGTCTCCATATTCATTTTTTCAAGTTCTGTGTTCTTGTACATTTCCACATCCAACAAAGAGGAGTAATTTTACCTTCTCAACTTGACAAAGGGTTCTTGGGCCAAAAATTCCAGGCATCAGTGCGGTTGCTTATCAGCTAGGGATCTGAGCCAAGGATTCAGGAACCAGAGGCTACACGCTTGCAGAATTATTGCACCGAGTAAAGATATCAGGAGCAGTTGTGCCGATTGTGCCTCACACAACGGTATCTGCAAAAGGGCATTGCGGGAGCTGAAATCCAGCCTGCACTTTTGCCAAGACACAACTGGAAAAAGGACACTCGTATGCGCTGCTCTGCCCAGACGGCTTGGCTTTATCTAACTGGTACAGCCAGAAAAGCATCTTTTTATTCATCAGCATACTCTCCCAGAGCTGTGCCTGTTTCTAAATTGTACAAAAACACGTCATAGTGGTCAAGTGCTAATGGCGACTCCAAGCCGTGGATGAATGTGCTGAACCTCTCTGATAATCAGTGCTGGCTTTTAGGGCAGCCGCAAAGCCCCAACCCTCACTTTTAGGGAGATTTCATTTCACAGGCTAGTGCATCATATGCTCAGTGTTCGTGTTTCCAGTCCTGCTCTGCGGCAGGAGTTAATCCCGACTGGGAGAGATGGAATCCTGTGCCCTGCTCCTGCTGCTGCCAATTTATTTTGTGACCTGATAGAGTCAATTAACCTCCTGACTGCCTTGTTGGACTTGGAATTATTTTATACTTCTCTTGATTAAGTCTCAGCCTCACTATAGTCATTTATTCACATGTGTTTTCAAAATTCTATCGTCTAAAACACTTGGAGATCGTCTTCTTTCCTCAGGGTGTATTCAAATGTCTTCCATGTCCTCAGTTACGTCTTCTTAATCGGGTTCTTTGTCATCATGTAATGCTTCTTGTTTCCTTCCTTTCTCTCTTTCTTCTCTTTTCTTTTTACTTCTTTCTCTTTTTTCTTCTCATAATTTTGTTGTTGCAGATTTGCATACCAGCCAAGAGAAGGTTTTTTTTTCTTAATTAATAAAATGTATTTTCCTGGCCAGGCATGGTGGCTCATGCCTGTAATACCAGCATTTTGGGAGGCCGAGGCAGGTGGATCACTTGAGGCCAGGAGTTGGAGACAAGCCTGGCCAATAGTGAAACCTTGTCTCTACTATAACTACAAAAGAAAAAAAAAAAAAAAAAAAAAAACCGGGCATGGTGGCGCACGTCTATAGTCCCAGCTACTTGGGAGGCTGAGGCAGGAGAATTGCTTGAATCTGAGAGGTGGAGTTGCAATGAACTGAGATCATACCACTGCACTCCAGCCTGGGTTGACAGAGCAAGACTGTCTCAAAAAATAAAAATTAAAAAAAAATGTATTTTACATTTTGAGCAGTTTCAAGTTTATAAAAAAAATTGAGCAGAAAGTGCAGAGTTCTCATACACCCCCTCACAATCTGCCCTTCCACCAATGTCTCCTACTTTTAACATCTTGCATTAGTATGCTACATTTGTTACATTGGTGAACCAGTATTGCTACATTATTATTAACTAAATCCATCTTTTACACTAGGGTTCACTCTTTTTTTTTTTGTCTTGCTTTGTCGCCCAGGCTGGAGTACAGTGGCTGGATCTGAGCTCACTGCAAGCTCCGCCTCCTGGGTTCACGCCATTCTCCTGCCTCAGCCTCCTGAGTAGCTGGGACTACAGGCACCCGCCACCGCGCCCGGCTAGTTTTTTTTGTATTTTTTAGTAGAGACGGGGTTTCAGCGTGTTAGCCAGGATGGTCTCGATCTCCTGACCTTGTGATCCGCCCATCTCGGCCTCCCAAAGTGCTGGGATTACAGGCTTGAGCCACCGCGCCCGGCCCTAGGGTTCACTCTTGTGGTATAGATTCTGTGGCTTGGAGAAATGTACGCCATGTATCCACCGTTACAGTGTCATACAGAATAGTCTCATTGCCATACAATCTTCTGTGCTTCACCTATTCATCAGAGGAAACTTTTTTCATCTAGTTTTGGTGACCCAGTTAGTTATAACAGATGTTCACTGAGGGCCTACTTGTAGCATGAATTGTAAGTAAGCCCTGACACCTGGGAATTAATAATGACCTCCAAATATCAGCCATTCTACACTATGCTGCCGACAAGAGGTAGACAGACCTGCATAGATGGAGGGATTGACCTTGGGATGAAAAGTGTGAAAAGTGTGAGTCACTGTCATGGTCTCCTAAAACTGTAAATACATTCTAAGATGCTGGCAAAACCAAGTTGACAGAAATGAAATTGGTCTATGATGCATTTCCTGAGTAGAATTTTTAGTAAAATATGTTTAAAAATATTTAACTGAAAAGGAATGGTTCATGCAATTTACCTGCCCTTATTTATTGACATGATGGGAAGTTTGTTAAAAATCTACTAGAAATGTCATCATAAACGTCTGAAGGGGGAAGAAAATCCACCATTTTTCATGATTCTAATAACATGGTTCTTAAGACCTAAGAATTGCAGATAGAATTTTGACATCACTGGTAATGTTCCACCAAAACAGAGAGAAAGTGCCAAAAGTTTGGAAATGTGAAAATATGACCTCACCTTCCAAAACAGAGGAGAGAAGTTGATGGCAAAACTCTACAGCGGATTACTAATGAGTCAGGTTATGAGTATTTCTTAAACAAGGGCTGTAATGGTTCCACAGTGTAGCATAGATGTGGAACAATGGGGAGTTTTGAGTGTTCTATTTGGCGAGGTTTCTTGGCATTCTGAAACATCTCAAAAGGAAGTGTATCCGTGCTCTCCAAGCCTTTGGAAGCATCTCCTAAGTTGACCCTGTGTTACATGGCCTCCAAGGCCACAGTACAAGTAGAGTTTCTGCTGTCTAATTAGCTGTGAAGTCAGACAAACCTGATTTTGAATCCTGGCTGTGTCAGTTATTGGTTGAATTACCAAGGACAAGTTATTTAGCGTGTCTAACCCTCAGGTTCCCCATCTGTAAAATGGGGGTATTAGTGGTTCCTATCTATTAAGGTTGTAATGAGGACTGAGCATGAACTCACAGCACTTAGCGTGATGCATAGCACATGATGTGTCCTAAGCGAGTAGGAGCTGCGAGGAGTGTGCCAGACTGCATTTGCGAAAACTCTGTGTGGCCATGCCCTATACGCTTCTTCAGCTGGGAGTCCTCGTGCTTGAAAAGCAGATCCTGCCAGCTATCTTGTAGGCAGAATTCCTGAGTCGATTGAATGTTGGACTAGATGATCCACAAAACTCTTCCAGTTCAGAGTCTGATTCTTTTCCTTTTATAAGACCACAGTTTCCAGGCAAAGCTGAAATGGTACTGGGTCACAGAAGGACCTCTCCTTTTTCACCCATTTGGAAAACTTGTGGTGCTGTGACAGCCTCTTGTCTCGTTACCAGGTTTCTACACCAGGGGGTGAATCATGTTTTGGGAAATATCCCTGACATCCCTGATTGAAAATAGCATCTGGCTGCCTCTTGTGGAAATGGAAGTGGAGACTGGTTACCTGAGTCCCAAAGGTATCATGCACATGAGGAGGATGGGGCAGAGAGGACTGGACACCTGGGTCCCTAAATCATCACAGGCAGAGCAAGAACAAGGCAGACAGAACTGAACACCTGGAGCCCAACGTACGACATCCAGGAGAAGGACAGGGCAGAAGGGATGGGAGGCGTGGGTCCCAAAGGCATCACATGTGGTTGAAGGACTGGGTCAGAGGGACAAGTTCCATCCCGCCGTGCATCTCTGGAAGTAGGGCCTGATGAAGGCAGCTTCATTTTGGTCTTCCTTACATCTGTGGCTTCCTTCCCCACCTCACCTTCTATTCTCTTCTGAGTGACCCAGCATGTTGTGTAATGATAAATGTTCACAAGGGTGCCCCTAGAGGGACATAGCGTTTTCCATTGCTGCCTTCATTTGTGTGTTTGTGCATCCAACACTTTTTATTCATTCATCTAACATTTTTTGTTCATCCAAAAAATGTTGGATGAACGAATATGCAAATGAAAGCAGCAGAGGATAATGATTATATCCATCAACTCACCGCTGTAGTCCTAGTAAAGGGAAATGCTCAGAGATAGATGACTGCAGACTACAGTGGTCATCACGAGCAAAGATGCCCCAAATGGTGTCTGCCAGCAGGTTTGAAGCAATGAATATTTGAGGTCTCAATACACAGGGGCCAGTGGGGGCTGCAGGCGTGGGGCCAGCAGGTACCAGGAAGTTTTTCTGTTGCAGTTTCCTCACTTGGAAAATCCAATTGCCTCCATCACCATGTTCCTAATTGGGGAAGAAATTGTGTCTAATAAAAGATATTGAATCCTTTAGTTTTGAGAAACTAAGGACTTCCCAGGGTTCTAGAGAAGGGGGAGATGTCATCATCAGGAATGCAGTCGCACTGCAAGGAGGCATGTGGCTGTGGCTCTTATTTATTTTACCACACATGTTTATAAATGTAGATTTTTAGACAGAACAACCATTTCAGCATTTTAAGCCAGTGCTTGCTAGGTCTCTGCTTAGAAAGAATACTTTGCCCTTAAACCCCATTTCAACCCCAATTCCGAAAACAACAGAGATGAGAGAAATTTCGGATTTAAAGATTGTTAAGTGCCTGAGCTTGCCGTTGCAACATGCTTGAGAACATTGTAGCTCAGTGTCGGGAATTCTGGAAGAGGTCACAACTAAGGAAGGAAAAAATCAAAAGCAGCAGCATGAAGTGAGCTGAATATGGGAATCCTGCCAATGTGTATCTGTCCAAAGACATAAAACTGAAACAAATCAGTAAATGTGCTTAGTAATGAAATGCATGCTGCTTCTAACGCTTGCTGTCTTCTCTGGGACACTTATGAATTCTGAACTTGTGTGTTCATTTGTGGGTTTATCACTCAAGAGCATGTTGCTTCTGTGGCCCGTGTGGCACTTCCTGTGGTTCCACGTGCATTTCCTAATCTGGCCGTCCATGGAGATCAGAGACAGGGCTTGAGTTTTCCTGCCTCCCTCCCTCCCTCCGGCACCCTCCGCCTCACTGCGTCCTCTCTGAGCCTCTGCACTGAGAATGTTTTATCTAAAACTGAGCTTCAATTTGAAGTCTGCCTAAAATCTGACCTTCACATTGACCTCCTTCTGGAAGCAAAAGAGGTAAATTCAGCATTTTTATTTCACTGAGTATGGTAACTTTCTTATGCACTGCTTTTTAGAAGAACAAAAATAAAACATGAGGGGCATGACTAGTGTCACCAACTTCTCTCTCTCTCCTCCAGGAAATATTTATTAGAGATTGACTGTTCATTGGGCACTGAGCTGGTACAATGGGCATAATTCGAAGGAGGCCATCAAGGTGGATTTAAAACAATATCAGGTGACCATCCTCCTCACCAGGGCTGGTTTTAGGGTTTGCAGGGCTGTGGGCAAATATTTTTTGTAAGGCTCCTGTCTACACAATTTGATTGTAAAATATGTTACAAAATTCATGGGTCCGTGTGGGGTATAGTGATTTATCAATGGGGGTTTGCGATAGTGAGTGGAGAAGAAGAACCTCTGTATTTTTCTATCATCCAGTCAGTGCACATGACGTTCGTGGTGTCTGGGCACCATGTCTTCTTTTTCTTTATTGTCAAGGGCAACATTCCTGGTCAAGGTCATATCTCTAGGAAGAAAAGGTAGCAACGCTATGCTGTCATCACTCACTGCCATGACTGTCAGGGACCCGTTTGTACTGAAACAATGTAGACCTGGGACCATTCATGCACTACTGGTCACATCATTTGTGAGGCTGCAGTGTCCACCACAACTGGGCATGGCTGCTTCTGACTCTCAAAGTGGTTTATGTGCTTTGCTGACATGGACCACCAATGCCAGGATTACCCAGATGATTCAGGAAAATGCAAATGAAGATTCATTTTCTGGTCATGTGGTATTTCGAGTTATGTAGCATGAATGTAGAATAACCAATCGTCCATGGCATCATTCCTTGACTTCTTTTTTTCTGAGACAGAGTCTCCCTCTGTCACCCAGGCTGGAGTGCAAAGGTACGATCTCGGCTCGCTGCAACCTCCATCTCCTGGGTTCAAGCGACTTTCCTGCCTCTGCCTCCTGAGTAGCTGGGATTACAGGTCCATGCCACCACGCCTGGCTAATTTTTTTTAATTTTTAGTGGAGACAGTGTTTCACCAGGTTGGTCAGGCTGGTCTCGAACTCCTAACCTCATGATCCACCCACCTCGGCCTCCCAAAGTGCTGGGATTACAGGCATGAGCCACTGCACATGGCCATCCCTTGACTTCTTTAGGCTGACATCACTGCATGCCTGTAATGAATGGGGTCTCTTTGCCCATGGACAGCATCTGCCTTCCACACCGCAACAGCAGGAGGCCAGGTGAGAGGGCTGAAGCAGAACAAGGACAGGAAACCCATCCATACAAGATGGCCCATCCCTGCCAGTCATGGCTTCAGAATGACCCAACAGAGCAGTGTGGCCACATTGATGGGAAGTTTCATCAGGGGAAATGGATCTGGCCACCTCCAAAGGATGGCAAGTCACATGTGCAGAGTCTGTGGAGGGCGGCTGGTCGGTGGGAGCTGTGCACCATGAGGGACACATGTTGGCACCTACAGCACCATCCAGTGCTATAAGCTAGAGGGCACCACAGCCGGAACACAGGGGGAGGAGCCCATGCGTGGAATTGCACACAGGCTGAGACTCAAGGACCAGGGTCACCTTAACCAGGCTGTCAGCACCACTCTGATGGCCAGATCCCAAAGGATCTCCTGTGGCAGTGAGTGGGAGTGATGGCCATGCCAGGCTGCCCCCTGGAGCCAGAGTCCACCCACGACCCACATGACTCCACAGGCACAGGTCCCTCAGCTGCTCTCGGCACCTGCAAGGAGTGGGGCAGTGCATGGGGCCAAAGCACAGGCCCCTTCAAGAGGGGAGCCCTGGGCAGGGGACTCTTGCCAGGCCAAAGGGCCTTCACGAAGCCCTCCCCAGCTTCCCTTTGGCTAGGTACAATGACACCTTCCTGTAAGTTTCCACAGTGCTTAGCTCATCTCAGTATACTTCTGTTTCAGATTACAGTTTAATATTTGCAAGTGTATCTTCTCTGACAGACTGTAAGCTATATAAGGTAAGGGACGGCCTTTTAGTTATTTCTGCACCCTTCAGAGTGCCTAATTCAGAGCTTTGAACTGAGAAACAAAAATGAAATCCTAAGTCCTTCAGCAAACTGAATAGACCCCCAGTTGGCCAAGGGGACCTCAGATAACCCTTAAAAACTGAGTTGTGGCCATGATGGGAGGGGAGCTTAGACGTGTTTCACTATCCCCCCTCGCTTGCTGGCCCCATGAGGTTTTCTCCACTGGGGGCTGAACAGAAACCAGCCCTTTGGAAAGACTATTCCACCCCGATATCCACCAGCCGCCTGGCAGTGCCCGTCCCTTTTGCAGTTTCAAAACAACTGACCAGCATTCCTTCCTGATAAGACTCCCACTGACCACAGAGTGGTTCTGGCCACTCTACAGACGATGCACAGAGAGGGGTTTTTTTTTCTTTTTTCCTTTGCTTCACCTTTTGACATCATAGGGCTAAAGTCTCCATCCTCATGTCGTGCTAATGCCACTGTTTTTGGACCTGGGTCCCCAAGGAGAGGCACGAAGCTCAGTTGTACATGTGCATGTTTCTCCTTCCATAAATATGCACAACTCCTCCTAGAGGTTGTTATATATGTATACTCGGCCACCCCACTCCTCATACATTCTTGCTCCCTTTGCCCCTCCCTACGAATATGTTTCTGGCTTCTGGCCAGAGGCTACGATTTCCAGCCTATCAGAATGGCCACCAGCAGGCTGCCCTTCATGAGACATGAAGCTCTCTTTTCCAGATGTATGAACCTCATCATTCTTCAGTTGACAAAACCTTGCAACCTCTGTGTGTGGAAGTAACATAAAGTAAATTAAAAGGGCATTTTCCACAACAAGTTACTATCTTAATCAGAGTCTTCCAGAGAAACAGAGCCAATGGTGTCTGTAAAATCAGTAATTGGCTCCTGTGATTATGGAGGCTGAGAAGTCCCACAATCTGTTGTGTATAAGCAGGAGGCCGAGGAAACCCAGTGGTAATTCAACAGGAGCCAAAGGCTGCAGACCCAGGAGAGCCGACGGTGTAAACAACAGTTGAGGGCTGGAAAGATGAGACATTTCAGCCCCAGATGTGAGGCAAGAAGGAAACGGGACAGGTTCTTCCTTCCTTTGCCTTTGGTTCTATTCAGGCTGTCAAGGGGTTGAATGAGGCCCACACACACGGGGGAGGGCCATCTGCTTCAGATGCTAGTCCCCTGGAAACACCCTTACAGAAGTCATAGTTAATCTGGGCACCCCACCGTGCAGTCCAGGTGACACAAAACACAGTCAGTCAGAGGGGCCTCAGCAAGGGAGACAGGCTTGTGACCCAGGAGGAGGTTAGGAGGCTTCTCTTCAGCCCTGTTCTGCCTTCTTTGCCATCAAGGACATTTCTGGGGCACCCAGGATCTCTCTTTGCCACATAATTTACTGTCTTTCAGCCTTCTCTTGCCAACCTCCCTGGCTGCTTCCTCATATCATTTTTTTGCAGAATGTATTGTTCATGGCCATTATTATTATCTTAGAGGGAAATTAAATCATAGGTTACCTCTCTCATTGTGTTTACATTTCAAACTCTATGTGTACTTCTGGAGTGAAGAGCTCTTCACTCGTTAAAAGCATTTAGGGCTTTCACTGCACATTACAAAAGAGCACGGGGTTGGGAGTTAGAAAACCTCTGCCTCAGCCTCCCAAAGTGCTGGGATTACAGGCATGAGCCACCACACCTGGCCAAGACTGCAAATTTTAAAACCTGTGGAAGAAGAGTTTGAAAGAATAAGTCAGCGTAAATTTGCCAGGGATAATAGAGCTGCAGTTTTTCAATAAACTCTGTTTTCCCTGTAACTGTTTTTAAAAAAAAAAAAAAAAAAAAAAAAAGTAACCTTACAGAGACATGTGATATGGTCCTGCGGTCAGTGCCAGGCATAGGAGCAACCTCTGTCAAGTAGCATAGAGGGAAAATAGCAATGGGATATGGGGCATAGTTGGTCTGGGGCTAAGCACATTTTCTTCAGGCCAGGCCTAACCTAGAAACATGCTCTTTGAGATACAAGAGGTGGCATAGCCAACAATCAAGAAACAGCCCCTGACCTTTTGGTCAGTGTGGTGTGCTGTCCTGGGGGGGACTTGGGTTACTTCTTGAGGACACACTATTAGCTGGAACCTGTTGAGTGGAGCTGCTTACACAGAAACTTTCCAGCACACAGCTGCACATAACCAGAGCCCTGTTTTGTCAACCAAGACTCACGGTAGGAATGGCAATTTACGTCGTTACTCAGTACTCAAAAGGCTGGCCTTGGATGTAGTCTCATGGCTCAAGGATTTTCTCCAAGTTCTTCTCCTTGTCATTCTTCTGTCCATTACCTTAAATCTGAATTTCCCCCTTGTGCCTGTCTTCTTTAGTTTCTTTCGTCCCACCTCTTCTTTGGGAGGACTGCCTAGTTTTTAACTTTGGTTTTTACATAAGATGTTTTCTCTTGCTGGGTTCCCTTGTCTCCAAGCATCATAGCCCAGGGGCAAGTCCTTACCCAGCTACTACACCCAGTCTTGGCATGCAGACTCCACCCACCCCAGCTCAGGTGCAGTGCCCCAGGTCCTTGCCGTGTGGGAGGAAGAATCAGACAGGGAGTGACATGGCTCATGGGTGAAAATCTGGGAATCCAGTCCACGCTCTGAGTCAGCAGCGAGGCAGCAAGCAGGTTTTACGACCCAGAGCACGGTGGCTCATTTTTTGGGGCCTTTGCGATGGAGGGCACAGTAGCCAAGGATAAAGGTGTAAAGGTCCCTTGGAATGACCAGGGGAATTAACCACCATCCTTGCCTGAACCAAACTTATTCTACTTGTTGGTGTAGGACTTTCACGCTGCCTGTCTGCCATGGTTCACTTTTCCTCTGAGAGTGTTTCAGTGCCAAGCTGCTTGTAATTTTCTATTTACTGTTCATATACTTGTGTGCAAAGTTGACACAGATGTAGGTGTAGCTCTTATATAGCTCAGTACACACTGGATAAATCAGGGGCAGCATCTGCCCCGCTGGGGGCCTGGGTGCTCCTTCTCAACCCACCCACCACGGGGATACATGGGCAGCCTGGGATTTCTTGTTTCTTCCCTTCAACGGATGTTCATAAAAGGAAAAAATGTCCCACGTATTCATCCAAATTCCTTCTCTGAATGTGTAAAAGAAGCTTGTCCAACCCGCAGTCCATGGGCTACATGTGACCCGGGAGGGCTTTGAATTTAGCCCAACACAAATTCGTAAACTTTCTTAAAACATTAAAACATGAGATTATGTTGGCTTTTTTTTTTTAGCTCATCAGCTATCGTTAGAGTTAGTGTATTTTATGTGTGGCCCAAGACAATTCATCTTCCAATGTGGCCCAGGGAAGCCAAAAGATTGGGTGCCCCTGATGTAAAACAGCCCCCTTTGAATTCTAGGTGTCCCTTGTATTAATGAGTAGAGTAACTCCAATGCGTATCTAGCCATCTAAATTCGACCTTGGATTTCTCTTTGGGGGTAACCTTTCATGAAATGCCTTTCCTCGGTGTTTAAGACCTTAAATCTCCCCACAGTGAGCAGGTGACTGTCTTTGAGAACTATGTGAGGAAACACAGCATTTTGCCGTGTAATTGCGCCTCTGGGGCACGGTGTTCTGTACAGTTAGAACGCACTGCCCCGTGGAGGCTGTGCCTGTCAGGAGCGCCGCTCCTCTGCGTGGCCTTCGGGTGGGTGTGTACACTGATCGCGTTTTGGTGAGGAAAGGACATCTTATAAGCTGTATCGGCAATTACATCCTGTCTATGAATTGCTCATGGCTGAACATGATTTGAATTTCAAAGGATGCAAAAGAGGACGCTTGAGCTCATGAAATTCCCCCTTTCCATCTCCCCCCCAGCTCCACCAAGGTAATGAGAAATGCAGTGTTAAGTGAGGCAGCTGAAGCAATTGCTGAGACAGGAACTGCAAATCACAAGTCAGGCTCTGTCCCGGTTCTGATGATATGTCTAATGATAGTTTAAGATCTGAAACCTCCTTTTTCCTTAGTTAGCAATATATAGAAGCAAAGTAACTTTTGGGTCCCCAAATCTGCACAGTAACATAGGGAAGAGGATATATTTCTGTTGGGGAAGCGTGCTTTATTTTTGAATGTCAAAGGAATTGGGTATCCAGCAGGACACCTGAGAAACAGAATGCTGGGTGTTAAGACTTGAAGGCAAAAACACTGTTGTTATGATTGCGCATTCAGAACATATTTTCCACTTCTCAGTGAAATGGCCATTTATGTTATGCATCTGCATTTGAAAGCTAAGTTCCTGTGTGGGGCCAGAAGAGCACCAACATGCAGATTTCACATACAAGTTTGCAAATAAATAATTGTGCCTGTGTTGAGAGTGTCAGGTGCAGTGAAGTCTGGGGAGAAGGAGCCATAATGTTCTATATATTCATTCGTTCTTCAGAAAAGAGTGATTGTGTTCATGCCCCTAGTATGGTCCTATACACGAAGGATACAACAGGGGCCTGCTTTCCTGGGAGAGACAAGAACAGATGAATACAGAAAAGAGCGTGCAGTGTCAGTGCAAGGCGAGGACTGAGAACCGGGTGGTGTGGCTGCACAGCTGGGTCAGTGTGGACGATCAGGAAGGGGCTCTCTGATGGGCTGGACCCCATGATGAGATTTTTCTTTCTTTTTTATTTTCTTTGAAGATGGAGTTTTGCTCTGTCACCCAGGCTGGAGTGCAGTGGCATGATCTTGACTCACTGCAACCTCCACCTCCCAGGTTCAAATGATTCTCCTGTCTCAGTCTCCCAAGTAACTGGGATTACAGACGCCCGCCACCACGCCCAGTTTATTTCTGTATTTACAGTAGAGATGGGGTTGCACCATGTTAGCGAGGCTGGTCTCGGACTCCGGACCTCAAGAGATCTACCTGCCTCAGCCTCCCAAAGTGCTGGGATTACAGGCGTGAGCCACTGTGCCCGGCCCTGAGATTTGAAAAGCAAGGAGAGCAGCTACATGATGATCAGGGAAGATGAGTTGGATGCCACAAATCCTTTGCTCTATGAGTGTTGTTGGTTAAATCATGTAAAGAGCCTTGCAGGGCAAGGCAGCAGCTAGCTAAGGCTCTATGATGAGGGAATGCTGGCAACTTGAAGGAAAAGCAAGGTCGTCAGTGAGCTCCGGGGTAGCACGGAGACCAGGCAGGGCCACAGGTGGAGGACTGAGCCTCGGGGTGAGGAGTTTGAATTCTATGAGGGATGCGAGGAAGCCTTTACAGGGCAAGCAAGGGAAGGGCATGATAAACTAGATGTTAAGTGAATGTCTCTGGCTGCCAGGTGGAGAAAGGGTTACAGAGAAGCTGGGTAGAAGCAGGGAGACCTGCTAGACTCCATGTGTGGGTGAGTACCAGCAGAAGCAGTGTGTGCAGCAACAGGAAGTGTGGTGGCTCTGGACTCTGGGCTGCCGTAGCCAAACACTTCTTCTTGGCCGAGTGGTGGCATTCTGTCTGCCCCCCCTGTGGGCATCATTGAGATTCTGCTCCCCAGCTTCAGAAGTGCTCCGTTTTGGAAGGGAAAGTCAGCATCCCTTGCCTTAGGAGAATCCCAAGTACCTGGTGATGGAAGAACCTTTGAGGGAAGCTTGAGACTGGCCAGTCCAGGACCCTCTGCTTAACGAAGGGAAGGGCAGCACTTCTACCACCAGGAGATACCTGCTGTGGGACACAGTGCTGCTCCAGCCATGCAGAAGCTCACACAGGCCTGCAACAGTTATTCATCCATGTACAGCTGCCGCTGGCCAGCAGAGCCTGTGACGGGGCCTTCACAGGTAATTCCCAAGATCAAAACAGACTCTTGTACTTAAAATAATTGCTTCGCCACCATTTCCAAGATGCTTCTGAATGCTTCTGAATTCTGTTAATTTCAAAGAACCCACTTCCTCTATTTGAAAAATGGGTATTTTAATGTCTGCCAGGCTGCAGTTCCATGAGGCATGATAGTGTGCAGAATGTTCTGGAGATTTCCAGGTGAAAGATCTCTAAGGGCCAGAACTGACTAAAGTCATGTAGGCCACCTCTGAAAGAGGCAAGTCTCAAAGATAAATACCAGCATCACAAGAGAGGTCCTTTGGCATGATATGCCCCGTGTCATTCAGCTTTGTTGTGGCCGGTCATCATTGGTGGCAGCTGACTGGTGGCAGAATCACACCCACCGTGTGATTCTCTGCAGAATGCTGGTGATTTGAGGATGCATAGGAAGTTCTGAACTCAGGAACACCATGCATTTTCACAAGCGTTTTCCCTTTGCCTTAAGATTTGTAGAAGATTTAAGCGGGCATCCCATCATCAGCAAAACCTAACACCACCATCCTGAGATAAAAGCTAAGGAAAGATTTGTCAACCTACCTTCTAGATCAGAGCAGCAAACGTGATGCAGGATTTCCTGAGGCTGGGACTGGACCGAGACATTTTCCATCTTCTATTTTTGTTTACCCAGCTTCAACTGCCACCTTTTATGCTACCCCGGGGGCAAGGGGGCACCCATGTGAATGAGAGATACTGGATTTGGCCAAGATCATTAGGGAAGGGTGCCCTTCCCACACAGTGATGCCTTGCAGGCACAAGGATGGAAAATTATGCCAGGAATGCGATACTGCCAAGCCTGAACACAGAGAGGACACGACGTTGGCACAGGCCTGCTGGGTCTTGACTTCAGCTTGCAGAGGAGCTGGAGGAGGCTGGCAGACTCTGCTCACTAATGGGAAGGCCCAGGTGCCCATGGCTTTTCCTCTCTGCCCATGCAACACTTTTTGTGGGGAATATGTGGACACAGCTTGAGGCTTTGTATCCACCCCGTCAGTTGGTGAGATAGAGAGGAGATGGGCTGATGGTTATTGAGGCACTATTGTCCAGATGGGGCATCATTGGAGCCCATAGATGGGGCACTGTTGGAGTTGTAATGAGAGGGGTTGCCAGTGGCCCCTGGAGCAAGACACCTGGAGCTTCTATTCAGCTTGCTCTTCTTCAACGTCCATGCTCCTGTAAGATGAGATTTGTACTGTGCTTTCATTTATATATTTTATTATTATTATTATTTTGAGGTAGGGTCTTGCTCTGTCACCCAAGGTGGACTGCAGTAGCATAACCATGGCTCACTGCGGCATTGACCTCCCTGGCCCAAGCAATCCTCCCACCTCAGCCCCCTGAGTAGCTGGGACTACAGGCACACACCATCATGCCCAGTTAATTTTTAAATGTTTGTAGAGTTGGGATCTCACTGTGTTGCCCAGGCTGGCCTCAAACTCCTGGACTCAAGTGATCCTCTTGACTCAGCCTCCCAAAGTGCTAGGATTACAGTCATGAGCCAGCACGCCCAGCCACATCATCTTTTTAGAATGACAAATTTGGGCCGGGCTCGGTGGCTCGTGCGTGTAATCCTGGCACTTTGGGAGGCAGAGGCAGGTGGATCACCTGAGGTCAGGAGTTCAAGACCATCTTGGCCAACATGGTGAAACCTCGTCTCCACTAAAAATACAAAAATTAGCTGGGTGTGGTAGTGGGCGTCTGTAATCCCAGCTACTCCGGAGGCTGAGGCAGGAGAATCACTTGAACCCAGGAGGCAGAAGTTGCAGTGAGCCGAGATTGTGTCACTGTACTCCAACCTGTGCAACAGAGCGAGACTCTGTCTCAAAACAATAAAAAATAAAAAAGAACTAAGAAGGACAAATTCAAATAGGTCTAGGGGAGAGGCAGAAAAGCTGCTTTATGTTAGGATCTGGCTTGTATAGAGGGAACAACAACTGCAAATGTGGAAAACTGATAGGGAAAAAGGGGATGAGACTGATTTTGTATCACTCTAAATGGTAACTAGGCTGACAAATGGAAATATCAAAGGAAAGTTTCCACTCAATGGAAATGAAATGTTTTCCGATAACTAGAACGGTGAAAAAAAAAAAAAAAAGAGCAGCTCCAGGTGAGAACACCCAGTTCCAATTCCAGGTCTGTGACTGGCCACCTCTGTCATCACAGGCACATTTGACAATGACTCTGAGCATGTTTTCTCATCTGCGAAACACGTATGCTTTTGAGGATTTCTTATTGATCACCAACTCCATGCCATGTTCTAGAGACACGTTCCACCCAAGAGTGGAAAAAAAGCGGGGGAAATAAGTCCCGCAGTTTTCATTCTAGTGGGGAAGAAAGAATAAAGAACAAAGTGAAATACCCACTGCACGGTGATCAGTATGATGAGAACAGCACAGCAGGGATGGGCAGAGGTGTGGGTTGGGTGTGGCTGTGTGAGAGCTGGTAGGAAACCTCTCCCTTCTAAGGTGACAAGATTGAATGAAAATCACACATCTAACACCATCCACATACAGTAAACAACAAATTGTTTTGGCAATGGAAAGGCTATAGAGAGAGGCACTGATCCCCTGGCCCTTTGGTGTCCCATGGCTCTGCCATGGCTGGGTGGACAGGTTATGTGTCTCATCTGTAATATTACCTTAAGAAGTAATAAGCCAATGTATGCAGTGCGCTTAGAGCAGCACCCTGCGCGTAGCAGGTGCTGTGTGATTGACAGCTCTTCCTGTGATCGCTTTCCCTCTGATTGGCAGGGCTCCCACAAGCACCCCCAATATGGAACACCAAAATGATCTCATTGCAGGCGGTGTTAGAATGCAGAACCAGCCAAAAGGAGGCACTCTCCAGTGCATCCTTCTCATGCCCCGAAGACCTCCTGGGCAGTAGGAGGGGCCTCTCCCTGGCAGAGGGCTGGATTTGTTGACCATATGACAGTGGGCCTTTCAGGCCATCTGAAAGCAGACAGCAACAGGAGGCATGGCCTTGCTGGAAATGCTGTAAGGACGAACCCATTAAGCACATCACAGGCAGGGGATTTATTGCTCAGATGGGTGGTGACTAAGGTGTGAACAAGTGGGAAAAGGTTTCCATGAGCTGACAGGCCTCATTGACTAGGAGTGTTGGTTTCTCTTTTGTATGGATTAAAACAGTCACCTGGATCATACTTAATCTCTGTCAGCTACTTGTTTTGTTTAACATAAGTTTCAGCTGAGAACTAAGACAAGCTGACCAGGGCAGGCACTCCTGCTCTCTGCTCTTGGCTCCACTCTCTGCACCGTGAAGCCTGAGGACTGCATATGACCTTCCAGCTCTCTCTCAGCTCAGACACTGTACAGTTCTCGGACTTACGTGGGGTCTGAGCAAGGCGAGTGGCTCTAGGATGAGAGTATGCTGGAATGATCCATGGGGGAAGGGTGCCTTTCACTCTCCAGATGGTCCTTAGAGCAGCAGTTTCAACGTCAGCACAGTGACACGTCACCGGGCAGGTGGGTCAAAACTGCCATGCTCACACTATGGCCTCCTGCCTTGTTTCCAGCAACGTCAGACCAGCGGGACTCGGTTGGCTTTCACCACCGGGATGCCTTCTGCCGCGCTCGACACCAGCCCAGGAGCTGCAGCTCAGCTCTTAGTGGGGCTGGTCAGGGATTCTCCTCAACGTCTGAGAACACTGTTCTCCAAAGAGCATGGGTTTCTGGAAAACACCTTTATCTATTTCTTCTGCTGTCCTCCCATAAAGGCGACTTCCCACCCACAGCTGAGTTCCTTCAGCTCTTCTGAAACTTCTCTAGTCTCTGGGGGCTCCGGTCAGAGGGGGTATAAAAGATGTCTTGCTTTCTGCCTAAGCTCCCCTGTCCACCTCTGAGTTCGGTGGAGAGCAAGCAGAAGTGTCAGGTCGTGTGATATCAACGTCCTCCCCACATACTCTTCATTCCCTGGGAGAATAACTACTGGAGAAAAAATAATAGTGCCTTTTACAAGAACTGAGTCATTGTGACGGACTCTGGGCCACGTGGCCAGGAGCTGTCGATGGGGTCCGGTCAATAGTTAGCGACAAAGCAGAGACCCCAGTCCCCTTGTAGCCACAAACAGCTGAATTCTGCCATCAACTTGTTGAACTCGAGAGACTACCATGAGCTGCAAATGAGATCCGTTGCATGACTGATGCCTGACTGCACTTTTGGGGGACCCTGAGCAGAGGATCCAGCTAAGCCATCCAGACTGCCGGTTGGCAGAAACGTGAGGTCATACATGGGTTTTGTTTTATGCCATTAACTTTATGGTACTTTGTAACTATAGTGCCCTTTGTTTGTACAGTGATAAATAACTATACAAAGGGGAAAAAATCTCAGCCTCATAAACAGATGGTTACTTTGAGTTCCCTAAAGGGGTATTTTTTTTTTCTGTGAAAGTAGACAGTTCCAGTGAGTAAAGATGCGCCTTGACAAGATGCACATTTAACTATTTTCTTTTTTTAATTTTTAAATTATTTTGTAGAGATGGAGGCTCTCATTATGTGGCCCAGGCTGGTCTCAAACTCCTGACCTCAAGCGATCTTCTTGCCTCAGCCTTCCAAAGCGTTGGGGTTATATGCAGGAGTCAACACGCTCAGCAATTTAATTACTTTCTCTTTTGGAAAAAAATTTATACCTGCATGAAGGTATAAATACCTTGGATGATTTGAGTTCTCCAACAGTAGAGAAGAAATTTTGCAAAGGCCGGGCGCGGTGGCTCAAACCTGTAATCCCAGCACTTTGGGAGGCCGAGACGGGCGGATCACGAGGTCAGGAGATCGAGACCATCCTGGCTAACACGGTCAAACCGCGTCTCTACTAAAAATACAAAAAACTAGCCGGGCGAGGTGGCGGCGCCTGTAGTCCCAGCTACTCCGGAGGCTGAGGCAGGAGAATGGCGGGAACCCGGGAGGCGGAGCTTGCAGTGAGCCGAGATCCCGCCACTGCACTCCAGCCTGGGCTACAGAGCAAGACTCTGTCTCAAAAAAAAAAAAAAAAAAAAAAAAAAGAAATTTTGCAAATGACACATCAATTCCAATTTAATATTCCCATGGAATATGAGAAACGTAAAACAGAAAACAAGAAAAACCAGTGAAACTAATCAGTAATAGAAGAACCAATTTTAAACTCGTGTCCAAAGGTCGAAGTTTCCATGCAAACATTTATTTAAGATGGACATATGTACATTTAATAGGAACTAAGGGCAAATAATCACTGAACTCTCTTTTCATCAGTTCTGTTTTACTTCTTACTTTTATCGTTGTCCAGCCATGTGTTTTTCTATGCTACATCCTACATTTTAATTGTGCATCTTTAAGTAATGTCATTTCATGTTCATAAGCCATTCCATATCTCATTGCAATCCACTGAGGTGTGACTAAAGAACACGAATTCTGCATCATAAAACTTGGAGTCAAGTATGGGATCTGCTTCTTAACAGTTGTGCTCTTTTTAAGCTGGTAACTTAACAGCTCTGAGCTCCCTTTTCCTGAGCAGTAAATACCCAATTTAGAGCTGTGAATGTCAAATCTAGTGTGGATGTAATGTATCTCAAGCCTCATGAATTGGTAAGAGGTCTGCAAACTCTTTCTCTCAAAAGCTTGCAAATACATGTAATAGGCCCAGAATAATTTTAGCCCAACAAGGCTGTATCAGGGCAGCCTTGCATGTGTTTCCATAGCTGCCGCTACTGCCGAGAGATTCTGGGGACTCGCCTTGGAACAAAGACCCTCATAGCCCTTTAGAGAGTCCTCATGCAGGGCGGAAGAATGAGCTCTTCTGTTCAGGTGCAGTCTTAGCCTCCGGCTCGCTGGTGGGCAGCCTCTTTCATCCAGCATGTTGGATAAATTCAGCCAACCTCTCTAGACCCTCAAACAGGGGTGCATGCCCTCTGGGGAGGTGGCTGAGATGACAAGTCTTGTCATAGCCTGGCACTCACCACTGCCTGTCTTCATCAGATTTGAACCCTTCTTTATCCCTGGACCTGTCTGCCCAGCCTTGGGCACAGCTCAGCCACTCATCCCGAGGAGCTGACATAAGACGATGACCAGACCCCAGAGCCTGAGGCCGCGCTGCCCTGATGAGCCCCACTGCTCCTGACCCTGACATTCCGGACTCCTTCCGTCCACTTAAAATCCCTCCGCTCATCAGCCATCGCCTCAGCTGTTAGTGGTGCTTTCCCCATTGGCTTAGATGTCTTCTTCGATCCGGGGCAGTAAGCTTTCTCTTCTGCCGCTGGCTCCCTGGGTATACCTTTCTCCTCCTGCTCCAGCTAGGGGAGAATTGGAAAAGGTACAGTGTGTGCACCTTCATACTGCTTATTTATTACATAAACATTTCTAACAAGCGTATCGTATAAGCTTGGCAATTTTTTAGGACCTTCACTGAGGTTAACTCATTTAATCTTCACAAGACTTTAGAAGATAGGGGCTATTATTATTCCTCTTTCTCAGATGAGAAAAACCTAGGCACAGAGAAGTTGAGTTCCTTCCCATGGTCACACAGCAAAGAAGTGAAGGCCACATTCAAAGGCAGGTATGCTGGCTTCCATGTCCATGCTCTTAACCGCTGTACCACACTACCTGGCACTGCCTGGATTCTCCTTCTGGGTGGGTGAGTCCTTCCTACTTTGGGCATTGGAGACTTAGACATTATCTGAGGGGTCTGGTGCAGGTAGGCACAGCTTCCTTCACAAATAGACTCCTCCCCTGATTCAGTTCATTATTTCACTCAGACACATCGTCATCTAACCACATCCCGATTCTTAAACGTTTGCTCTATCACTGCTCTGAAAACTCTAAAACATTACCTTCAGGCAAATAATTTGGGGGACATTTAAGTTGATCTCAGTTTTCCTCTATCTTTGCACAAAGCACTTAATTTTTTCATAGATTAGCTTTTTGTGGGAGGTATTCGGAACGATGAGCACTAAGTCTGAGCAGTGAGCTTACGGCACCAGAAATACTGAACCAATTCACATTGCCATGTAATATTGAACGGCTTACTCATAATCCCAGTGAAACTGGCTGTTATGATTTCTATTTTTTATTAGGTTTGTAATGATACTTAGATATGCTTAATTCACATTTCTTTTACTGTTAGTAATATTGTTAGTATGCACTTCTATAGGTGACAATTTTACTTTTTGAATTCATGTCTTTCTGTGCTTATTTAAATTGCATGATGGAATTTTAAATATCCATATCAATCTGAAGGACACAAGGCACTTTATCTTTAAATAGGCCATGCTATCCCGTTCCATAAAACAGCTTTGGACTTTAGGCTACAAGAAGCTGAAATATGGGAGGTAATATCAGTATTATGTGTATTTTGTGAGCACTTACTATGTGCTTGTTAATCAGTTGACTTACAAAGTGTTTTCTAACCTTAGTTCTGTGCATAACAATTGTGCCTCATGCCCGTTGCAAAGGACACATCTCATCCCCTATGATGGAGGAGGCAGGAGGGAGGACGGAGCACAGGTGGGAATGTTGAAATGGGAATATTCCAGAGCTGCTGGAGTTCAGAGGTGCCTGGGGAACTCCTCCTTTCCTCTGCGTGTTTAAACTTGGAATCCAGTTGACTTTACAAACGAACAATGGACCCCAGGCTCATGAACATCCTGGCTGAAAGTGCTGGGAGTCAGAAGAAAGCCCCCAGCTGGGGTGTTTCTAAGGAGAGCCCTTGATGTCAGGACTGCGTGGGGCGCCTCCCCCAACCTTGGAGGAGGTTTCCTGCTGCTGGAGGAGGTGAAATTCTGATGATGGGGGTTTGGGGCTGCGCTGAGCTGGAGATTCAGCGGGCGTGCTCGCGGGGAGAGGGAGGAAGCAGCAAGCATGCCTCTCGAACCGGGCTCAGGCTGATGGGCACTTCTCGCTTGAATAAGGTCGAGGTAATTATGGGGGTCACTCTTGCTGCGACAGACATTTACACAGGTGCCAGACGCTGGCCAGGACTTCTCGGTTCCTTTGTTGAGATCTCAGCCAGCATTTCCTGGCCACATCCACAGATGGTTCTCTGAAGCTGCCTGGGGAGGAAAGACCTCTTGATAATGAGCTCTCTCTCCCTCTCGTGTAGGGAACTTGCATTCCTCACAGGGAAGGATGGAAGCCCTCTGACCTTGCCCTTCTGCCTGGCTGATGTGATCTGGGGCAGGTAAACGGGTGATACGGGAAGAGCGGCTGTCCTCCCAGCACAGAAATAGTCTCATTGCCCAAAGTAGGACTACACATTCTGAGTGCCAATTTCTGTGTGCCACATCTAAGTGCCAATTTCCAAGTACCAAAACCAGTTTTGGATTCACAAAGAGAATAACTATCTTGTCAAAGGTTGCTACCCATCTTCGGTTGGTGGCAGATTCGAGGGCAGGCCTTCTCTGTTCATAATGGGGTCTCAGCCCTTAGATCACATGGTTTATAAGGAAGGAGGGAGTCCCCTGGATGATGGAACTCCCTCTCCTGTTTAAATCATTTGATTTAAGGGTTGAAACCCCTTATAAATCGTTTGATCTAAGCCTTACTGCTTTGGGGGTTCCATTCTCAGATAGGTTATTCTGGTTGTTTATATTTTCCCTTTACAGATAGCAATACTCCAAAAGTCTGGTTTTTCCACGTAAACCTTCCAGTGCCATTGAAGATATACAGCTGAGACTTGGCCTTACTTCTTACATACAATGGAGCCAAATTTCTTACCTTCCACTGATTAAAAAAGTATTGCAAATGCCATTAAATTTAAGGAAACACAGTGGCGGCAGCGTTCAGCCCATGTCCCAACCCCAGGAGGGCTCACCTTTCCTTCTAGATCCTGCTCTTCCTCATTAATTACTTCCTGTTCATTTTGATTTCAAACATTCTTCACAGTCAGTTGATAATGAATTTGAAGAGCATAATGAATGCACATAAAGGATGAGGTTATTTAATGTTTTCCAGATGCAGGCAGCTGTCAGGAGAGCAAAGGGAAGGGAGAGGCTGGGTCCGGAAACTCTGCTGCTCTTGCGACAAGTGCTCCAGGTCCAGGCTGTGATTTCCACAATCTGCATCCAAGCCACAGAGTGAAGCCGAAATTGGGTGAGTGATCGGGAGTGCTCAACCTCAACCTCAGGGTGAGCGGAGTTCAACCACAGTGTTACCACGTTTTATTCAAATCTCGTAGTCCAAAACAGAATACCACACCCTGTTTCTATCTCGGTGCAGAGTGTTTCATTTTGATCAAAATTACAGTTGCATAATTGACAGATGAGAGTGAGTGCTTGCAGATGTGAAGACGGGTGAAATAACACAGGAACAACACCCGCAAGACTGGGTTAATATCGCAATACAAATTCAGTCCGCTTTCATCTCCCAATTCATTTTTCCTTAAGAGATGATAAATTGTCTTGAATTCCAAATTCATTTCTGAACCAGAGATGTAGAAAGACCGCAAATCCCATGTATGAAGTTTTAGTTCAACTGCAGATTCTACTTTTGCAATATTGTGGAATTTAACTTTGTTTCCAGGCCTAAAAAGGGCCATTTGAAAATTGATCGTACCTACAAATATAAATCTATTTTAAGATACTTTTGAAGGATGGCAAGTTTTTAAACTGTTTTTTCCAATTACCACATTTGTGAGGAACAGGAGAAGTTAGGAGATTCTGGGAACCTCGTACAATTTAACAACTAGAGTTAAAACTCGGCACCTTCAGTTTTCCTAGTTTGCCAGTAGAGCTGGCGGTGAGACAAAGTAACAAGAGCCTGCAGCCTTCACAGTGGGTGAATCCCCTGTATGATTCTCCTCTCTTCCGTTTCTGCTTGTTTTCGGCATCACCATCTCTCCGCCCTGGGTGTTTCATCCTCTCAGGGTCCCATTCTCTCGGGTTGCCCTGAATCTCTGAGAAGAGAGGAAGGAATTGGCTCTGATTGAACCATTTGGCAGGAAGAGCAGACTGGGCTTGTGATCCGCTCAGGACTTCTGTGCTCAGCACAATGGCGTGGAGAGAGAATGGTGGGCTCATAGGCACCAAGCTGGTGGGAGAGAGCTGTGTGCTGGGCCCTCCCTGTCCCTGCAGGGACACACGCTCCGCCCCTGTTGCCCATGTGCCAGGCTGGCCCTGGGGCTGGTGAGTTCAGAGCCTTAGCATCAAAGCTGCTTTGAACGTTAGAATAAGATGATACTCTCAAAAGCCTCATCAGAAGCTTTCATGGGAGTCAGTGGCTTTTAGGCAATAAGGATCTCTCTGCGTATTCTTTTCATTTACTTTACTTCTGATAAGCCAAAGGACTCTGGAGTCCCTCCAGTTTCCAAAGGCAGGCACTCAGAACATTTCCAGGACATGCAGCCTTATTACCATGGTGGACAGCAGCTCCCGCCTTCATAGCCCCAGCGAAGGAAACCCCCTCAGTAAATCAGTCACAGACTCAGTGCCGGCGCGGCACAGCTATTCACACCCCGTCATGTGTCACGTGTTTCAGCTGCTCTTTCTCTGCCTGCCATGTAATCGCTGAAAAAAATAGAAGCTTTTTTGTGTGCCTGGGGTGGGGGTGGGGACCGGCTTTGCAAATCCCCCTGCGTGGATGCAAAGCTGGACCGCAGTTGCCAGGGAGTTGTTTCAGCCTCTGCGGAAATTAAGGAGCTCATGGAAGGAGCTTATTCCCCATTTATAGTGAGTTCAAGTGGGACAATGGGTCTGTGTGGCCGAGGATTACCCGGCCAGCCACAAAAGCATCAGGGCCTTTTAATCTGAAAATCAAAATTGTGCATCTAGTGACCCCACCTCAGACGGAGAGAAAATGCCAAAGTGGAGGAATGTTTTTTGTACCCTCATGATGGCAAAACTTTCTCAAGATGCAAATATCACTGTTAAGCTTCAGCCAGGGCCTTTTCAGAATCTAGGCTACAGAATAACCTTCCCTTGGGATTCACCAAGGAATGGCGAAGGCTGCTCTCAGTGGTGACCCAGGCCCATGGTGCAGAGGTGACAGAGTGGTGAGCTGGGCTTGGAGGCAGGAAGGATGCCCTGCGGAGGGCTCCAGGTGGGGCCAGAGAGTCCTTCTCTCCAGGCACACTGGTCCCTTTGAAGACGGTGACAGGGATTAATTTTCCCCACCAGTTCACTTCTGGCCAGTTTTGTTTCTTTCAACTCAAGGGGATTGTACTCTGAGGAAGCCAACGTATCAAAGTAGAAGTAGAAACAATAATAATAAATTATAGTGTTTCTCAGATGTATTCTAACACCAAGTGTTCATTCTTGCTGACTACTTTGTTGGCTAGCAGCCGGCTGTCCCTAGGTTCCTTTGTATGGGCAAGAGTGCAGTTTCCTATGTCAGGGTGGCATTAAATCTTACCAATGGCACTTGCACCAGAGGGACATTCAGAAAGTCTTGAACTTATTTGCAGACACATTTGCTTTAATGCGTATGTCTTTTAGTGAGCAGGACACGAGGACGCTCCCTCTATGTGCTTTGCTAAATGTGCTTTGCTAACCTAGAAATCTCCAAGGCCATCTCCCTGGGGTTGCAGAACTACCACCAGCAAAGCAGAAACATACTTGTGGGCCTGATCATGTGTGTTCAGAAGTTTATTTTTATAAGATATAAAGTATCTGTTGCCTGCCTTAAGAATAAATGTTTGCCAAAAAAAAAAAGGTAATAAAAATTTAAAAACACAAGTTTACCTATATAACAAACCTGCACATGTACCTCTGAACTTAAAAGAAAAGTAAAAGAATAGGTATCTGCCAACAAGACCAAGGCTGTGATCTCAGGGCCACCATGGAGGACCGAGAGCAGTGTGGCAGATGAGTCTTTGTGTGCAAACTCTAATGTCCTTGGGGGAAGAGATTCTTCTTAGAAAATGATAGGTGGGCTCTGAGCCTCCCGTCCCTGTTTTACTGCAAGAACGACCCCACGGACTATTATATAATTTGTGCCCTAAAGTCATCAGCCCGTGCTTCTGCTGTCATCCGGAGGGCCCACTGAAAGCTGACCATTAGCAGGAAGAGCGCAAAGATAGGACTACCACCCTCCGTTTGAACAGCGTCTGCCTCTGGCACCCCACGTGGCTCTGACTGCCACATTTCGCGGTACTGCAGAGAGCACCTAGGCTGCTGCTCCCTGGTAGAGAATGGCAGGGATGGCGGCATTATTCCACCTGACTGTCATGTCCTGTGCCACCGGAACAAAGCCCGTACATTGTCTTCATTGAATCTGATGACATCCTGGGAGAAACAGCAAGATAGATACAGCTGACTCCATTTTTCATAAAAGGTTATAAAAATGGTTTAAGTGACTTCCAACATGACAGAAGCTCCCCACAGTGGTGGCAGAATTCTTTCAACCTTCCTCCTTCAGTGCTGTGGGTCTTTTCATTAC
>NW_012102665.1:1373521-1403842 GCF_000951045.1 Mandrillus leucophaeus | reverse complement strand
CCTTGTTCTTTTGGTGGTTGCATTGTGTGACTGCACTGTGATATATTCAATCAATCCTTACAAATGGATATGGGTTGTTTACGTTCTTTTGCAGTTACAATGAGGTCTCATGAGATCGTTTTGAACATATACTATTTCTCATGTGTACTGCTATATGTAGGTATATTCTTAGAAGTGGAATTTCTGGGTCAAAGGATAGGTGTATTTACAATTTACTAGGTATTTCGAGATAGTCATCCTCAGTGGTTTTACATATTTACAAACCTTCCAATTCTACATGAAAATGCTGTTTTCCTGACAGCCTGACCATAGTTGTTTCATCCAACTTCTTTTCTTTCTGCCAAACTGCTGGATTAGAAATTGTATCTTAGTGGAATTTTTACTTAGCATTTTTCTTACTATGAGTGAGACTGTGCACTTCCTCTTATGTTTAAGATGCACTTTTATTTCCTTGTTTCTGTCATCTCCACTTTTGAACTCATTAATAGATGACAGGTAATGTGCTGCTAAGAAGTGGGCTGTTCTGAGGTCACACCGCAGCCCTGTCCGAGTTTGATGTTAGAAGGACGCGCGTGACTGTGCCAGCATCAGTGCTTAGTACACAGCTGTGCACCCTGAGGGAGCGTGAGCTTCAGCCACAGAAGAGAGGAGTGACCTTCTTGGCTGAAGGAGCAGCTCGGCACCGATGCAGAGCTCTGCTGGTCCGTGGCTTGTCTGGAAAAGAAACATGCCTGTATGACAGGACCCTGGGTCCCGTGACTGGAACGTGGGACTAGGCAGTTAGCATGGAGGGTCTTGAGGGCTGCGGTACAGAGCGTGAGCTTTGCTCTGCAGGTTGTGGTTGAAAATGCCAGTTACCGAGTAGAAAATCAGGACCTCAATTCCCCCAACTGCTAGTGCTGTGTGCACTGCTGTGTGCCCTGGACATAACATTTAAATTCATATTTACGAGCAGTGCATATTAAAGCATCAGTCACTAAAAATAACATTAGTTGCTAGGGATCCTGAGAGAGAGACATTAGTAGTGGATGGTATTGTGGTCCAAAGTCTGGTGTGTGAGTCGTCTGGCAGGTGCCAGCTTCGATCCTAGGTCGCAGATCCTACTTCACGCCCCGACACAAGCTGAAAGATGCTGCTTGCTAGAATTGAGGCTGGAGAGAAGGGAGATAGGATCTGCCGCCATCCCCAACCTGTGTCCGGTTAGAGGGCAGAGGGATTGTCTCCAGGGCCCACTTCTTCCCAAAAAGGATTCACTAAATTAGGAGAAAAAGGAAAGAGGAGAAAATAAGAGAGAAATTAGGCAAACTGAAGTCTAGAAAAATGAGGGGTTTTCAAATCTCAAGATTTTCATTTTCTGGTCATTCTTCCTTGAGGTGGTAAGGTCCAAAATTCATCAATATTTCCTATTTTCATAGATATTTACAGCGTCTTTTAGTAGACAGTCATGCCTCACTTAACAATGGGGATACGTTTTGAGGGATGCATTATTAGGTGATTTTTATCATTACGCAAACATCACAGAGTGTACTTACATAAACCTAGATGGTGGAGCCAACACACCCAGGCTATATTATATGGCCTATTGCTCCTAAGCTACAAACTTGTGCAGCATGTGACTGTACTGAATACTATAAGCAGTTCTAACACAATGGTAAGTATTTGTATATCTAAATGTAGAACAGGTACAGTAGAAATATGACATCATAGTCTTATGGGACCACTGTGATGTATGTGGTCAGTTTTTGACCAAAAATATCATTATACAGGGTATGATTGTATTTTAAACCTACATATAACTTGCTTTTGAATTAAATAATTTAAAAATTTTTCTATGTTACATGCTTCTTATAAGTGTGAATAGCCCAAGTTGATAAATGTATTCTGATTTCATTCTATGAACAGGCAGTGAGGGAGGACAGGTGGTTCTTTAATATTTTTGAACTCACGTATTTGTCTTTTGTGCCTCTGACAAAAGGGGGGAAAATCCTATGGTCTCTGTTTCAGGGGATTTCATGTAGAAATATTTTATAAGCTTGACCATTTTCTTGTAAAATACCAACTTTTGTGACATTTAAATCTACTAGTGAAAATGAACAGGTTTCATTTACTAAGGGTCTAAGACCATAGAAGTCGATTTTATTGTTGAAGATTATAAAAAGAAATCATAAGAAGAAATGTGCCAGCAGAGACACACAAGACCATTTAGATAATTCTGATCCACATTTGAACAACCTGATGTGTATGAACAGGTGTGTGTGTGTGTGTGTGTCTCACGACCCACATAGCAAAGAACTGCTGCTCAGTGACTTCTCTGTCCCAAGGTTTTCCTTCACTTAGCATTCTTTATTACCCTCTGTCGCCCTAAGGAGACAGATGGGCTCCAAACTTGTGTTTTGCCAGAGATCATTACATCAAATTCTCAGAGCTCCAAGTCTGTGCCTTTCACAACTGATGGTGAGGACTCCCTGGGTGGATGAGTCTGTGAGAAGTTGGCCTTCAATATTAAAATAATGAATAGGCTTTAATGTGATTCTTAAGAGCCATTCAACCAGGAAATGTTGGCTTAGATGCAAGAAACAGTTTTCAGTGAGTTCTCATTTACATATGGCTTTCCAACTGCATTTTCTTAGGAACACGGAAATCTAGCGGCTTGCCCAATCATTGAATTTAAACAATTGAATGAAAAACTTTTTCCCCTTGTTAATGTTAGGTACTCTGTACCAGTCAAACAAATACCACTCTTCCTGTGCCTTATAATTTTCTTCAAGGCCATAACCTCAAGTTAACAGATGAAAAGGAAATTAATGAACTCAGGGACAGGGCTGGGCCATTGCAGTGTATTCCTTAACACTTAGCAATCATAGTCAGTATAGTAACATAACTATGTGTTAGCTTATAGAATGCAGACTGAAAACATGTCACTCCATTCTCATGTAACCCCAAAACTATTGATAATGGTCTTTTTTCAGATGCCAGTACAATCTTACTGAGTTTCCCAGGATTCCATAGCAGCCACTAGTGCCTGTTGTAGGAACCGCACCACCCCAGTGTGTGTTACACATAGTACCAAAGTTTAAGCCAGAAAGGAACATTGTCCCCACATTTTTCTTGCATACATTTAATTCCCATTCAAGCACAGTACCCTTTTGTACACATACACTGTTTTATTAATGTCCAGAGCCTAAAAGTGCAAAGTTATGCCCATTTTCAGATGAGAATCTATTAAGGTCATCATTCCCATGGAGCCTTGCACCTGCTTTCCCCTGCGGTGAGTGCCTCGGTGCTGTCTGCTTTCATTCTGAAGATCTTTCTCCTTTATTTGATTTTTTTAAGCAAAAGCATATGCAAACACCCAAATACAATAAAATACAGAAAAAGTTAACATGTAGTCATTTTTTTTGTTCCGAGTTTTATTAAAATGGAATATGTAGAAGACAAAGCTGCATCCATCTTTGGCACCCAAGTGCAAACTTGCTCACCTCCTTAGAGAACCAGTGTCGTGAATTTGTTGAGTGTCCTTCTAGTTTATTTTTTTACATTGTAATTGCATATGTATCTATAAACAATATGTAGGACTGCTCTCTGTGTTCTTAGATTATATAAAAATAGTGTCATCCTGGAAAAATCACTTCATTTCTTAAAACTTAATATTATATTTTCAAAATCGATTTATTTTCATTCATATAATTAGCATGTAGCTGAATTTTAAAATTTAACCTTTATTTTTTTAATGCGAGCTAAATTATTTGATAGTTAATTTGACTACTGAATACAGTTGTACTTATTTCTGCAATTGTAGATCTGTTTTCCATTTATCAGGTTTTTCTTTGAAACAACTTCTTACTTTTGTTTATTACATTTGTATGAAGTTAAAATTCATGAAAGGTATATTCCTGAGCTTGTTTTCATTTCATCGTCAAAGCAACCATTCTAGTCCCATTTTTGTCATTATTGTAAGAACTTGTGTGTGATCCTGGGCAAGTTTCTCCTTCCCTGCCTCTCTTTCCTCGGTCAGTTGGCCTCCCTCTACGGCCAGGGGTTTATTCCACGTGCCAGTCATCTTTAATAATGACACTAACCACAGCAGTAATGACACATCCCTTTATTAAAAGACTGCTATATTTTAGACAGCATTCCTGAAAAATAATAGGCTGTGGATAAACACTAATTTCTAAACCAAGTGCAAAATATACCCAAAAGTCAGACAAAAGTCAGTCTCGCTCTGTCATCCAGGCTGGAGTGCAGGGGCGCAATCTTGGCTCACTGCAAGCTCCGCCTCCCGGTTCATGCCATTCTCCTGCCTCAGCCTCCCGAGTAGCTGGGACTACAGGTGCCCACTACCACGTCCAGCTAATTTTTGTGTTTTTAGTGGAGACAGGGTTTCACTTTGTTAGCCAGGATGGTCTGTATCTCCTGACCTCGTGATCTGCCCACCTCGGCCTCCCAAAGTGCTGGGATTACAGGCATGAGCCACCACGCCTGGCCAGAAGTCAGATATTTTTTATTGCCCTGTTAGCTGGACTAATACTGTGTTATAACCAGCGTCTTGATTGAGATTTCTTATTCCTTTTTTCCAAGTTTAGATGGGAAGTAAAAAAAAAAAAATATATATATATATCTATATATCCAATCATACTGAGAATCTCTGGTCTATGAGCTTGGGAATACCCTTGAAACTGTCATCCCTCAGACAGGATAGAGGTATTACAATAAAGATGTCTTGCTCTTGATTCGTGCTTATTCTGTTACTGTGGTGAGTTAACCACTTTCAGATTCTTACCACTGGCAAGGTTCAGCTGTGGATATGACACTCTGAGCTGATAACTCATTAAGTGCCCAAACAAACCACCAAATGCACATCAAATCATAGTCATTCTTTCCATCTTTGATTAGGATCCAGAACATTCTGGTAAAACCAACCTACTGCTTGTTCAGCTTTGATAAAAACGAAGAGAAAAATATTTTCTAAATTCAAGCAAAGAAATGTTTGAGCAGGTTCATTTGATATAATAATATCTCTTGAATGTGTGGAACTTGAAAGAACTAGAAATGCACAAGCTTGAAATAGTAACTAGCTCTCAGTTTCAGAAGATTTTCCCAGAACTACTAGTGAATTGTTCTCTTCTAACATAAACATTTAGTGCCATAAATTTCCTCCTCAGCATTGCTCCAGCTGCGTCCCGCAAATTTTCTTATGTTGTATTTTCATTTTCATTCAGCTCAACGTATTTGACTTTTTTTTTCCTTGACACTTCCTCTGTAACCCATAGATTATTTAGAAATGTGTTATTTAGTCTCTAAGTGCTTGCAGGTATGTCTGTTATTTTTCTGTCATTTATTTCTAGTTTGATTCCATTGTGGTCAGAGAAGACAGCCTGTATTACTTCAGTTCTGTTGTATTTGTTAAGATTTATTTTGTGGCCCAGGATATGATCTATCTTGCTGTCTTGGTTCATTTGGTGTTGCTATAACAAAATATGCAGACTGGGTAACATATAATAAACAGAAATGTATTGGCTCACAGTTCTGGATGCTGGAAAGTTCAAGATCTTTCTGGCATGTGGTAAGAGCCTTCTTGCTGCTTCTTAACATGGCAGAAATCATCACATGACAGAAGAGCAAAGAAACAATGAGAGAGAGAGAGACAAAAAGGGGCCAAACTAACCGTTTTATAAGAAACCCACTCCCATGATCACAGCATTAATCCAATCATGATAATGGTGCCTTCATAACCCAAGTACCTCCCATTAGGCCCCACCCCCCAACACTACTGCATTGGAGATTAAGTTTATCACGCCCGGACTTTGGGGAACACGTTCCAATCACAGCACATAGGAAATGCTTTGTGAGCGTTAGAGAAGAATGTATATTCTACTGTTATTGAGTGAAGCGTTCTATAAACTACTGAGTTGTTCTGCATATTTTCTGATTTTCTGTCTAGATGTTCTAGCAGTTGTTGAGAGAGGTGCTGAAGCCTCCAACTACAATAGTAGATTTACCTATTTCTTTTTTTGGTTCTATCAGTTTTGGCTTCACATATTGATACAGAAGGGGGGCAGAGAAGTGCTGAGAAGGGAAGGGCGTGCTCCCTAGTGAGGGCTCCACCCCCAAGCCTGCGCCCATGGATCTAGGTGAGGACAGGTATTTCTGTTTTCCTACCTAAATGTTGCATTTCCCACGACCACCCTGGCCTGCCACGCCCTCATCCTGTGCCTACAAAGACCCCGAGACCTTAGCAGGCAGGGACACAACCAGCTGGACATTGAGAGGAACACATTGACAGAAGAACACACAAGTGGCAGGACGTCGAGAGCCCGTCCAAAGGAGCATGCCAGCAGAAGAGCACAGGGACAGACACGGGCAGGCCATGGACTGGTGGAACAACGTGGAGTTTGGCTGGGTGGTTGAAGGAGAGCTGGCCCGACGCCAGGGGAAAACCACCTTCCCACTCCATCGCCCTTCTGGCTCCCCCATCTGCTGAGAGCTTCTTCCACTCAATAAAACCTCGCATTCATTCTCCAAGCCCACATGTCCTCTGATTCTTTCGGGACACCAAGACAAGAAACCCTGGGATACAGAAAGCTGTCTGTCCTTGTGATAAGGCAGAGGGTGTAATTGAGCTAACACAGGCTACCTACAGATGGCTAAACTAAAAGAGCACCATGTAACACACCCCACTGGGGCTTCAGGAGCTGTAAACATTCACCCCTGGGCACTGCTGTGGGGTCAGCCCCATAACCTGCCCACCTGCATGCTCCCCATAGGGGTTTGAGCGGCAGGGCATGGAAGAAGGGAGCCACACGCCCATCACACACCCTGCAAGAGGGACAAGGGAACTTTTCTCATGTCAGTATGTTGCAGCTCTGTTGCTTGATGCATAAATGTTTAGGATTGCTATGTCCTCTTCGTGGATTGACTTTCTGTCATTATATAATGATACATATTCTCTGTATATATCATATATATATATTCTCTCTCTATATATATACGTATTTTATATATATATTCTCTGTACCTGGTGATTTTCTATACTCTGAAGCATACTTTTTCTGATTTATAAAAAGAATTCCTGTTTTCTTTTAATTAATGTTTCCATGGTACATCTTTTCTCAAACTTTCTATTTTTTGAAATGGAGTCTTGCTCTGTCTCCCAGGCTGGAGTGCAGTGGCGTGATCTCCACTCACTGCAAGCTCCGCGCCTCCCAGGCTCACGTCGTTCTCCTGCCTCAGCCTCCCGAGTAGCTGGGACGACAGGCGCCGCCACCACGCCCGGCTAATTTTCTGTATTTTCAGTAGAGACGGGGTTTCACCTTGTTAGCCAGGATGGTCTCAATCTCCTGACCTCATAATCCACCCACCTCGGCCTCCCAAAGTGCTGGGTTTACAGGTGTGAGCGACCGTCAAACTTTCATTTTTAGCCTACTTATATTGCTGTTAATAAAAGAAAGTTCAGACAGTAGATAGTTGGGACATACTTTAAATCCACTCTGTCAATCTCTGTCTTGTAATTGGTAAATTCACATCATTTACATTTATTGTAATTACTGATATGTTCAAGTATAAGTCTGCCTTTTAATTTTCTTTGGGTTTTTTCTATGTTTTTTATTTCTCTTTTCTTATTTTTCTTGCTCACCTATGGGTTACTTAATTTTTTTAGAATTCCATTTTTATGTATTTGCAGTATTTTTGACTATATGTGGATGGATTTTTAATAATTCCTCTAAGTATGATATTGTACATATACAACTCATTAAAGACTGTTGGTGTTGATATTTTACCAATTTGAGTAAACTAAAAAAACTTTACTTCCTTTTAAGTCCCTTTGCCCTCCCCCGTTTATAATATAATTTACTAAGTATTTCCTCTGCATACATTTGGAACCATACCAAAAAATTTTGCCTTGTAATTTTGACTTAATTTAAAACATAATTTAGAAAACTTAAAAATAGAAAAAAATCCATTTACAAGTACTTTTTTTCTTTTTTGCCTTTTCCGTGCTCTTTTATCCTTCCTAATGTTACCAAGATTCTGCTTTTGATTTCCTTTCAGTTTCAAGAACTTCTATAGCCATTCTTTTAGGATAGGTCTGCTGGTGACAAATCCTCTTTGTTTTTCCATATCTGAGAGTGAGTTAATTTTCTTTTTAATAAGTTCATTTCTAAAGGCTATTTTGGCTGAATATAGGACTTCAGGTTCTTTTCTGTTATCACTGGAAAGATTTGTGTCACATCCTTCTGGCTTCCATTATTTCTGATGAGAAATCTGTCATTTAAATTACGGTTTTTTTTTTTCTCTTGCTGCTTTAAAGATTTTTTTTGTTCGCATTTAGTTTTCACAGATTTGATCACATTGTGTCTTGGCAGCTATTGCTTTGGGTTTTTATTGTTTGGGATTCACTCAGCATCTTAAATCTTTAGGCTTATGTCTTTTGCTGAATTTGGAAAATGTTTAGTCATAATTTGTTTGTATACATTTTCAGTCCCACTCTCTTTCCTCTCTTCTTCCCAGACTTTCATTACATCAATATTAGAAATTTTGTTATAGTACCACAAATCTCTGAGGCTCTGTTTATTTTGTTTTTTTCAAACAGAAATTTTTTTCTCTATTGTTAGAATTGGGTAATTTGAATTGTTCTATCTTTGATTCATCTGGTTCTTTCTTCTGTCTTCTCCATTCTTCTGCTGAACTCAGTTATCATATATTTCTTTTTTTTTTTTTTTTTTTTTGAGACGGGGTCTTGCTCTGTCGCCCAGACTGGAGTGCAGTGGCCGGATCTCAGCTCACTGCAAGCTCCGCCTCCCGGGTTCACGCCATTCTCCTGCCTCAGCCTCCCGAGTAGCTGGGACTACAGGCGCCCACCACCTCGCCCGGCTAGTTTTTTGTAGTTTTAGTAGAGACGGAGTTTCACTGTGTTCACCAGGATGGTCTCGATCTCCTGACCTCATGATCCACCCGTCTCGGCCTCCCAAAGTGCTGGGATTACAGGCTTGAGCCACCGCGCCCGGCCCATATATTTCAATTCTAAACTTTCCACTTGTTTCTTCTTCTTTTCTTTGTATTTTTTCTGTTTCTTTGTAGAGACTTTATTTTTTTTTATTTGTTTAAAACATGTTCATAATTTTCTGTCAAAGCATTTTTATAATAGCTTCTGTAAAATCCTTGTTAGATAATTTCAACAACTGTGTCATCTCAGTGTCAGTATATTTCAATTGTCTTTTTCCATTCAATTTGATATTTTCCTGGTTCATGGTATGATGAGTGATTTTCATTTGTATCCTGGCTAATACATTTTGGGTATTATGTCATAAAGTTCTCAATCTTATTTAAATCTTCTGTTTTAGCAAGTATGAATATTTAAATCCTCTGTTGTAGCAAGTATATGCATACACATACACATATATACATGCAGATAATATTGTATTACTTCGTGCTATTACTGTCATTTCTTTTCTGTGTATGTTATAAGCCTCACAACACACTGTTAGTGTGTTTGCTTTGTTATTTGGTTCTCTTTTAAAGATAAGTGTCTACTTTATTTAACTGTATTTTTATTTGTTCTATCACACTTTTTTCTTTGTATACATGTAAATTTCCATCTGCTATCTTTTTTTTTTTTTTTAAAAACAGAGTCTCCACTGTCACCCAGACTGGGGTGCAGTGGCATAATCTTGGTTCACTGAAATCTCCGCCTCCTGGGTTCAAGCGATTCTCCTGCCCAGTAGCTGGGACTACAGGCGGTCCCAGCGCTCTTGGCTAATTTTAGTATTTTTAGTAGAGACAGGGTTTCCCCATGTTGACCAGGCTAGTCTTGAACTCCTGACCTCAAGCGATCCACCCATCTCAGCCTCCCAAAATGCTGGGATTACAGGTGTGAGCCACCGTGTCTAGCCTCCATCTGCTGTCTTATTCTTTCTTTCTAAAAAAAACTTTCTTCAACATTTTTGGCAGTAAATTCTCTCAGCTTTTGTCTGTCTAAAATCTCTTCATTCTGCCTTCATTTTTCTAAGACATTTTCACTGGATATAGAATTCTTGGTTGACTGATGTTTATTTCAGTACGTTAAAGATGCCTCTCCATTTTCTTCAGGCTTAGTTAAATTCTGATGAGAAGTTGTCTGTAATTCTTATTTATTTTTTCTCTGTGTGTAAGCTGTTCCTTTTGAAGCTTTCTGGCTGTCTTCTAGATTTTCTCTTTCATTTTTGGTTTTCTGCAGTTTGATTGTGATGTAGACAGGTATATATATTTTTAATCCTGTTTCAAGTTTCCTGAGCTTCTTCAATCTGTAATTAGTTGACTCTCATTAATTAAAAAATAATTCTCAGCCAGTCTTTTTAAATATTTCTTCTGCCTATTTTCCTCTCCACCTTCTCCAATTTTATATATTTTATGTTGTCCCATTGCCTTATATCCTTTGCTTTATTTTTCTCTTTGTTCTTTCTTTGTGTTTCCCTTTGTTTAATTTCTATTTACCTACCTTCAGGTTCACTGATGTTTTATTTTGATATGTCCAGTTTGCTGATAAACACATTGAAAGAGTTCTTCATCTCTGATACTATGTTTTTTATTTCTAACATTTTCATTTGACTCTTGTTGTAGTTTATATCTCTCTGCTGACATCCACCATCTGTTCATGCATTATTGTCTGCTTGTTGTACTATAGTCTTTAGCATATTTAACATCTGTACTTATTTATTTATTAAAATATTTAACACCTTTATGATAGTTCCAATATCAGGTCATTTCTGGGCCAAGCTCTGCTGAATGCTTATCAGCACTGCTACAGCAAAATGCGGTGGTGTAAATGCTGGCCATCATTATCAAGAAAGGAAAATGCAGTGTGAAGATAGAAAAGGAAGAGATAAACCTATCATATTTTAAAACACTATGATCATACAAAATTCAACAAAACCCAACAGAAATAATAAGAGTTTTTGGCAAGGTCAAATTTCAGAAAATTAATAGCATATTTCAAAAATTAATTCATAATTCAAAAATTAGTAGTGTGAACAATCAGCTGGAAAATATTCTTAAAAAATAAAATGCCATTCAGAATTGTAACACTATCTGTAAAGCATCAGGAATTAGCAAATAATAAAAGCAATTTGGAAAAATGTTAAAATTTAATTCAACTTTGTACAACAGAATCTAAATAAATAGAGAGTTAATCATGTTCTTGGATGGAAAGACTTTTTGAAAATGTCAATTCTCCCAACATTGTTTCATAACATCAAAACGTGAATCAAATGCCAGATGTATTTTTAAGGCACTTGTTAAACTTATTCTAAAATGGTTTAAGGCATAATATTCCACTATGTAGTAGTCTACGAAGGATTAAGTCAATTTTAAAAAGGAAGAGCACAGAGTGGGATCTTGCTCTATGAGCCACTAAGACAAGCTTCAAAGACACAGTAATGAAAGCAGTATGGCACCAGACAAGAATAGACAAACAGGCCAATGAAATGGCATAAAAGGTCTCAGACAAGATCCCTTGTATATGGGAACTTAATATATGATAAAAGTAGCAGTATAGATCAATAAAGAAAGGATGATTCAGTAGACATTTCAATGGTGTAGTGGTAAACCAGTTCCCTAAAGGAAAAAACACTTGATTTATTGCTAATTCTCATGGCATAAAAATTCCCAGTGTGGACTATTTCGAACTGCCAACAATTTAGCAACCAGCTTGCAAAATTCAATATTTAACAATTGGCTCTTGCCACCTGGCACAAGTTGCTCCAACACATCCCTGGGTGGCTTTCATTATGGAGGAAAATAAAACCAGATTCTTACCCAACATCATTTAGGAAGAGGTACTGTAGATGGGCAAAAGACCTAAGAAATGGAGATATTAACTATAAAATAATCAAATAATGTAGAAGAATGCAGTATTGACTTCTGAAGGGGGATAGGAATTTTAAACATAACCTTAGATCCTTTTATGGATCATAAGCATTATGATAGATTTTTCACACTAAAGTGTGAGATGTGCCTCCTTCAAGCCTTTTTATAACATTGGCACATTACCCACTGAAGGTGAAAAAACCAAAACATAACATTACCTTAAAAGCAGAAAACCATAAGGCACAATGATTGTATTAAAATTAAAAATTCATGTCCAGTGAAGGACGCCATGGACAAGCAAGCAGGTACGAAAAACATAAGAGAGGATATTTGCAATCAATACACTAAAAAAAGAGGCTAATATCTCTGTTAGCTAGGAATCTATCAAGAATAAGTAAAAGACAACCCAACTGAAAAGTATATAACAAGTAATTTATGGAAGAAAAGTCCAAAAGGCTGACAAACATACAAAAAGATATTCAAAATTATTAGTGATTAGGAAACCATAAACTAAAATAACATTTCTTTGCACTTAAATGAGAAATGTCAATTGAAAAGTGAGAAAATGAAAATATTGGTAAAAATGTAGGAATATAGGAATCTCATGTGTTGTTGGTGAAAATATGGACAGGGCAGCCACTTTGGAGATTAATCCGGAAGTACTTAGTCAATCTAAGTATATTTATACCCAATGACCCAGCAACTCCACCAGAAATACGTTTTCTAGAATATATACCACTTCTGGATATGTATTCTAGAAAAATTCTAACACACTCCTATAAAATAACATGCATTAAAACCTGTGATTTGCATAGGCATAAGAGGCAAAGTAGGTGTTCATTCCTGGATTAATAGTACAGCAACATGGCTATATATTAAAAACATAACTGAGTGAAAAAAGTAAAAAAATACCATGAGCACAATCCCTTCATGTAAATTAAAAGTGTATGCACACAAAACAACATAGTTTTTATGAGAAGACATACAAACAATCAGATACACATAAAGCACCATATAATTGCGGCATACGGAGGAGGGAGGAATGAAAGTGTGGAATGAGATCCTGTGCAGGCCAATGATACCATGAGAACTCAAAGCTCTACACCTGAAGTCCCATTAGACAAAAGAACCATCATGCACATGATGGATTAAAATTGTTCTATGTGGTTCCGGGAGAACATAACTAGAGTAAGAGGCTAAATATCTAAGGGATCATAGATTTTTGCTTAATAAAAAGAAAAGAGGTTTCTTGATGAAGCAATGAGTTCCTCCATATTGGAGACGTACATTAGTTGCTGAATGATCACTTAGTAGATGTTTTGGACCTAAATCTTGTGCACCTTCTCGGAGTCCCATAACTGCCTCCTGCTGTCCAAAAACACTTCTCATTTCCTGGGGCCATTTCTGCCATGATCCCTGAGCAGATTGGTGTCTGAGTTGCTCCCTGGGCTCCAAGGCCAAGCCCACGCATGTCAAACTGCCACTCCTCTTCCAGATACGAATCAATGTAATCTCATGTGCCTTGGACTTTCACCAAAGAACCAGTGTTGCTCCTGGAAAGTGTGAAGGAACTATCTTGCCTCATGGTGAACTTTGACTAGTAAGAACTGGGAGAAGGGAGATAGCTTAGCAGGCAAACTTGCTTGCTTGCTTTCATCTGTGAAATACCCCCAAAGAAGTCATTAATTTCAGCATCCTCTAGGAGAAATGCTCTGGGCTTTGTGGACACACCTGCCAAGCCACCGCTGAGTTTCTTCGTGGCTGTGGTGAAGCAGCAGCCAGCACACCCAACCGTGTGGCTCCTCTCATTCCCTTGTCTTGTTTTCTTGTACACACCTCTGGATTTTTACCTCCCAAGTTAAGGGTTAGTGCTTTAATCCTTGACTGTAGCTCTGCTTTCTAGAAGACCTTGCTAAGGAGCAAAAATGTTGTCTGGTGGACTCAAGCTGGATGTGGTGATCTTTGAGGTCATTTACACCTCCAGGGGTCTAAGACTCTACAACTGTGGCCTCGTCTTCTGAACAGCAAGGTTTCCCACAGGGCTCCTAACGCAATAAGTCTTTTGCAAAACTGTGAATATAGGCTACCCATCTCCACTTTCCTTACCTCAAATCATCAAGCTCTTCTTTATCCTTTAGATGTTAGGGACCAAGTGAAGCTTTCAATATTTGTGAAGAGCGATGACCAGTGTGTTATTACATGTAGGACTCCAAGATCCTGCAGCCCTCTGGAAGAATGATGAAATATTTAAGGATCAGTTTTTGATAATAATACTTAAATAAGAGTCAAGACAGTGGATGGCTCTGTATCCACTGATGACTAAAATGTGTTTTTGGATAAGCTATTGAGTTCTTTGTTTTTTCTGACTTTAAAACTAATCAACATAGTCCTTGCCTAAACATATCATAGAATCATAATGTAGGAGCTAGAAGGCTGCTACCTCTGACAGATGGGGCCAAGGAGAGGATTGTGTAACTTCCAGAAGGGACTAGAGAGATGCAAGGAGTGAGAAGACAGGAAGCTGGCAAATCTGAGCTCCAGGTTTTGATCTAGAAAAGAGGCTGAGTTTGCCTGCACACAGAGTGGGTGAGAAAATGTGTGTTAAAATACCTACAGGACACTTGACAGATGGCAGGTGTTCACCAAGGAATAGTTAAATTTGATTCTATGCATTTTTTTTTTTTTACAATAAGGAGGAGAGATAACATGTATATGACCTTGTTCAGCGAGTGTTGGAATAAAGATGCAGCTGTACAGAGCCTTAAGGACTTATCAGGCCAAGATTCAGAGGACCTCAGCACAACCTTCTGGGGAAATCGCTGGGGAGAACCTCGATGATAAAGATGTTAGAAATTGCTTGGAGGGATGCTCATGCCATGGTTCTGCTGATAAGAATAGAGAAGTGTGTCTGGACCTTTGATTGTTTAGCAATGGAGCAAATTATGACTTGCTTTGAAGGAACTTGCGGGTTGAAAGCTGCTGGCTAGACTTCTTAACCACGCTATGAAATGGGACAGTGGTCCTGATCTGATGAGGAACTTGAGAGTAAAACAGTTACTGGGGACAAGATGATTGCAACTTGAGTTTCAGATTCTTATATTTCAGACAACACTAGACAAAATGTAGAGAAACTAGGAAGATCACACAGGAGGCTGATTATTGGATTCTTCGAGAAAATGGTGGTTATGAATTCCCTACACAGGGCACAAGCCTTTTCTGCAGAAGGATGAGATTTCAAGGATTGGTTTTTGAAAAGAATATTTAAATGGCAATCAGGAGACTGGAGAGTTTCAGATCCATTGCTGACTATCGTGTGTTTCTAAGTCACTGAATCTTTGTTTTTCCGTTTTTAAAACCAGACAACATAGTACTTGCCCAAACATATCAGAGAATCATAACATAGGAAGGTAGAAGGGTGCCACCTCTGGCAGATGGGGCAGAGAAAAGAGAGAACAGATCTAAACAGATGCAGTTGTTACAATAGAACCTCCAGGGTGTGGGATGTATGTAGGTCAAGGAAGCTGGGCCTGTGTGTTTCACTATGAACCTTGTCTTCCAAAGACAGTGGTTCTGGGAAAAATGGCGACGCTGTCCAAGCGGCACTGTAGTCCTGACTTTGTGTTTAGTTGCTTTCCTTACAAGCTCACTCCTCAGGGATCAAGTGTTGCTGGGTTCTGGTTGCCTTTATATCCTTCCTTCCCTTTCCTATTCCCCTCCCACCCGCCACCCTTTTAAAAGCTGCTCTGGGAACAGGACGTATTTCCAAGCGATTTTGTGTATATCCAACCTCTTCTAACATGTTAGATCGTTTTTGTTGGGCTCAGTTTGGGAAGCTTTTCAGAATAAAAGAGTCGTGTCTCCTGTGTAGTTCTGCTCTCAGAGCAAAGAAGGGAGGCCCTTGCTCTCTAATGATGAGCAATTCCTGTTCCAGAGATTTCGTGCCCAGCAGGAGAGAAATAGGAACCCCCTGTTAGATAGCCTGGGTCTGAAGGGCCGAATGGGGCCTGTTCGCATTTGTGTCTCCAGTTACCTGCAGAATGTCTGGAGAAGACCTTCAGTAAGATGAGAGGTGTGCACTTTACTACCCACATTTAGAGAAATACGTAGGAATTCTTTATAGGGCTGTGACTAATAATCTGCCAATCATGTAAGTGGGATTGCGTTTATTTAAAGCAAACGTTTTAAAAACACACAATAAATAAGAGAAAAAGGCACAATCACCTTCCTAATAATACAATGAGCAACATTTAATTACCTATATTAACATTGGCTATTTAAAATGAACAGTATTCACATGTTCATTTAACTTAAGACTGGTTCGTTTAATTTATATGTATGAGTATATTTGATTGAAGGTAAGGGATACGTGGCTAGCTTTTAAGAGGGGAGCCAGGGAATGTTTTGATGCCTCATGTCCCAGGAGGGAATAGAGCAGACGCCTCGGAAACAACGCGGACAAACATTCCCAGCCTAGTGGCCTCGGTACCATGTGGCCACAGTTCATCCCCTGCTCAGGACCCTGGGTTTGGGCCAGGAGGTGGCCCAGAGGGTGGTGAGACAGCCTGGGTGGGACCGAGCTTGAGGCCCTCACGACCAGAGGCTGAGGCCTGAGCCCAGGGTCCCAGTGGACTTTAGCAGACTCCACACCCAGGGCTCACTAACGCCAGCAAGGACAAGATCAGAGGTGAGGCTGGGCCCCATCTAAGGGTGTAGGGTTGTGGCTGACGGCTGCTGAGTCCCCTAGTAATGACCACAGCCACTGCTTCAGTGCTGCTGGCCATTTTGGGGACAAATTTTTTTTTTTTTAAAGTATAACTAATTAGGATTCATTGCTCCCTCTCTCCCTTCAGTAATTACATTTTATGTTTTCCCTCCCCACAAGATTCTGGAAGATCCTGAAGTGGATGCCATGAAAAAGCAAAAACACAAAAAAGATGATCAGACAAAGGCTCCAGTGGGCAGACCTCAGGTCTTTGTCGTGCCCAGGGGGTGAGGGCCATCGCAGAGACGCAGCAGACAGTGGGTCCCAGCACAGGTGAACTCTGACTAATGACAGCAACGGCTCACGCTGGCTGGGGGCTTCCGTGTGCCGGGCACTACCGTGATGGTGCTATGCACAGTCACTCATTTAATGCCCCCATCAAAACTTTGAAGTGAGCATTTTTTGTTGACCCTGTTTTATAGGTAAGGAAGCTGGGGTGGAGAGGGTAAGGGAACACACCCAGGGTTATGATTCTTACAAGAAAGGGTGAGCTGTGACTGGAACCCACAGCCGACTTGAGAGAGCTAGATTGCCGACACCACCCAGCACTCCTTATGCACATGATAGTGGGGTATTATGCCATGTGCTTGCTCTGTGACCCAAAGCAAGTCGCTTACTCCTCCTGTATCTTCACTTTCTCATCACTGAAAGAAGTGGGCAGGACATAAGAGAGTGTGTGGGCTGTGGAAAGGGCATGAGCTTGCTGCTGGGCATCTGCCATTCAATAGCTGGGTGGCCTAGAAATTGTCGATACCTCTCTGTGCCATATCTCAGTTAATCTGCACAGATCCTGGGGAAGGTGCTACTAGTATCTCTATTTTATTTATGAAAATAGCAAGGCTCAGAAATGGGAAGGGAGGTCCAGCAAGATGAGGTGCCTGTAGTTGTCTAAATTATTCCAAACCCCAACATCTAAATGTGAAACTATTTGGCCTCTTCTAATATTCTTCTGTGATTCTTACATCTGTTAAACCTACTTTGAAGAATTGGTAGGAGGATTAAATGAGGCAATACTATTGAAAGAGCATTGAAACTAAAAATCACCATGCAAATAGGAGATCTAGCTGTGGCAGAGAAGGTGCATCGTAGCTCTCCAGCAGCTGATGAATTCGCACGTGTTCCAGGGCCAGAACCACTCAGCTCTAGGTGGGAGAAGTAAAGGAAAGCAGATACTCTGCTCAAGTTACACTCCACATGTTGGGGACCTTCCAAAGGAAAAGAATGCAAAATTATGAATACAAAATTGTTAGGACTCTTCTTCAGGCTTTGAAAGGAGCTCATGGAAGTGAAGGATTGTGAAACTGAAGCTCCATCAGCTTCCAGATATCCATGTTTGTGGATTAAAATAATCAATGCTGTTAAAATGTCCACACTACCTAAGGCAATATACAGATTAAATGCCGTCCCTATCAAAATTCCAACAGTATTTTCACTGAAATAGAAAAAACAATTGTAAAAATTTGTATGGAACCAGAAAAGACCCTTAGTTGCCAAAAAATAAAAAATGTTGAGAAAGTAAAACAAAGTTGGAGGCATCACACTTCCTGATTTCAAATTATATTGTAAAGCAACAATAAACAAACCATATGGTACTGGTATAAAAATGGCACACAGACCAAAGGAACAGAATAGAGAGCCCAAAAATAAATTCATGCATATACGGTTACCTAATTTTCAACAAGGTGACCAAGAAGACAAGATGGGGAAGGATAGTCTCTTCAACAAATGGTGTTGGGAAAAATGAATATCCACATGCAAAAGAATGAAAGCCCCTTATCTGACACCACACACAAAAATCAAAACATAAGACCATAAAACTCTTAGGAGAAAACACAGGGGAAAAGCCCCTTGCTATTTTCCTTGGCAAGGATTTTTTTTTTTATCTCACCCAAAGCACAGGCAACAAAAGCAAAAATAGACAAGTGAAGTTGCATCAAACTAAAAAGCTTCTGCACAGCAAAGGAAATAATCAACAAAATGAAAAGGCAGCTAATGGATTAGGTGGAATTACTTGAAAACTATGTATCAGATGAGGGGTTAATATCTAAAAAATAAAAGCAGCTCAAACAACTCAGAAGCATAAACACAAATAATCCCGTTAATATATGGGAGAAGGACTGGAATGGGCATTTCTCTAAAGAAGACGTACGAATGGCCAGCGGCTATATGGAAAGGTGCTCAGCATCACTCATTATCGGGGAAATGCACATCAAAACCACAAGGACATCTTGCCTCACACCTGTTAGGATGGCTTTTACCAAAAAGACAATAGATGAGTATTGGCAAGCATGTGGAGGAAAGGGAACCCTTGTTCTCGTTTGGTGAGGAGGTAGATTTGTGCAGCCCTGTGGAAAACATATGGAAGTTCTATGAAAATGAAAAATACAACTACCATATGACCTAACCACTCCTCTTCTAGGTATATACTCAAAAGAGATGAAATTACAACCTTGTAAAGGAATCTGCACTCCCGTGTTCACTGCTGCACATTACTCACAACAGCCAAGATATGAAAGCACAACCTATGGGTCCATCAAGAGATGAATGGATAAAGAAATTGTTATACATACACACACACAAATGGAATATTATTCAGCCTTAAAAAAGAAGGCTGACTCCATAGATGAACTTGGAGGACACTATGCTAAATGAACGAGCCAGGCACAGGAAGACAAAGACTGCAGGACCGCTCTTTACATGTGGAATCTAAAACAAAACCAAACAAAACAAAACACCTCAAATACGTAGAAACATAGAGTACAACAGTGGTTACCAAGGGAAGGGGATGGAGAGATGGAAATCAAAGGATACAAACCTGCAGTTTTATAGGATAAATAGGTCTAGAAATCTAATGCATAGCACAGGGAGCATAGTTAATAACATTCTATTGCAGACTGGAAATTTGCTAAGAGAATAGACTTTAGGTATGTTTACTGCAAAAATAAAATGGTTAGTATGTGAGATGATGGATATGTCAGCTTGAATATAGCAACCATTTTACTATGTATATGTATATCCAAACATCATATTGTATACCTTAAATATATACCTTAAAAAAAATCCAATCTGCTAAAGAAAAAAAAAAAAAAAAAGCTGATTTCAAGGTTTGCAATGACTCATGCCAAGAGCCACACATGGAAAGGAAGAGGAGATGGTTTATCCCAGAGGTGGGGCCGCTGAAAGCGCCATGCAGGGAAAATAGGAGGCCCCGGGCTGAGAATGTTATGTACGATTCTAAGAGAATAAATTCGATTTTTGAAACCAAAATCACTTTAGGAAGTGTTATGCTCAGCCCAGCCTTACTTCCATGGCTCAAAACTTCCTTTGTGGAGAAACTATAGACCCTAAAGTGAGTTCTGTCAAATGCTAAGCCATTCAACACTGTGAATGGCATTGAAATTTGTGGTATAAAATAAAATCATTTTGAGCTGAGCCTAGTGATAAAAGTAGGTGAACAACGTGGCTAATAATAATTTGGGGCAAAAAAAAAATGAAAGAAATAAGTATGAAGTACTAAACAGATTTTCTTTTGTGGTTAATATACTCATTCTGATAATATTTTCCACAAAGGGACAGAGGTCAACTTTCAGAAGATATCCAGTAGCTCCTAAAATTGCTCTGCGCATTTGGATGCCGCTTCTCTGGTGTGCTTCCTTAAAAGGGAAGTAACAGTGTGACATTTAATGAGTTACAAAACTATCCTAATATTCCATTTCCTTGTAAAGATGTAGTGTTAATAATACTACCGACTCCTAAGGTTGCCATGAAGGTTAAATGACAGAATGTATGTGAAGCAGCAAGCACAGTGCCTGGGATCTATTAAGTGCTTAATAAATATTAGCTCATTAATATGTTGGTGTTCAGCACCTTCCATTTTCAATTCACTCTGCTGGGAGCATTTCAAAATTATCTTATTTAACATGCTCATAAATATCCCAAAAGAGATTATAATCTACGTTTTGCAATGAAAAACTCAAGTCTTGGAGATGTTGAAAATCTCCCCAGTATGAGGAGTTAAGTGGTGAGCAGGAATTCAGCCCTACAGAGGCTCCGTGTCCAATGCTCTTTCTGTTCTTTCTCGTGCATTGTTTTTGAGCTCTGTCCAGCGTAGATCCATGCGACTCTGTAGGTGCAGATGGACGAGGTGTTACTCTCTCACATGACAGAGGAGGGGTTCCCCTCACCTACCAAATTGGGGAACCTAAACTTGAACCTACATCTACTGCTTTCCAGTCAAGAAAGCACCTACTTTCTAAAGTGGTGTGCGCACTCTCTTGGAGCTGAGAACGTTATGTGTGATTCTGAGAGAATAAATCAGATTTTTGAAACCAGAATCACTTTAGGAAGTTTTTTGCTCAGCCCAGCCTTGCTTCCATCTCTCAGAACTTCCTTTGCAGAGAAACTGTAACCCTAAAGTAGGTTCTGTCAAATGCTAAGCCATGGCCAGTACGGCCAGACCAAGTCAACAAACAAAGTTCATTGCTGGATTTCCAACCTGAAAGTCACAATTTGCAGTCCTCACTTATTTCCTGAGATGTAGTTCCAAAACATTCATGCAATAATAGGAGAGGCTGCATGGAAATTTTATTTATTGGGAAATCTTTATGATGAGCAGCAAATCATTTGGCAAGATGTCTTATCATCAGGATCCAATGTAAATCATTTCTGGAAAATGAATTTCTCTTTAGAAAAGAACTGCCAGTATCATATGCATGCTCTGGCTGCAACTTTCCACTTCAGATTTCTATTCTTCTATATTTATTTAGAGTCTCTTCTGCTCAGAAGGCAATGATCTTTGTTTGATGATGAACTGTGTGAAATTCTCCCCAAGAAGTAGTCTTCGATGGAGTCACTTCTGCTCTGTTAGGAGGCACTTCACCATGTCTCTACTACTGTACTTAGACAATGATACCCGGGTAACTCCTGGTAACAGGTTATTTGCAACCCACAGATTATGACATCTCTATCGCCCACAAACCATGGTATATGATTCTTCCATTATCATAGAGGTGAAAAATTTAAAGTCACTGCTCATTTTTAAGTCCCTGTGTAATGATCCCTGTGCACATGCTTCTAGTGTTTAGACTGTTGGATAAATGGTTTTCTACTCTATTTACTTTCGGAGACTGGAGTTCCATCTGGTGAAGATGGACCTCATGGCCACCCTTCACTTTCCAGTGGCTGTTGTGCCTGTTGAATTAACAATGACCTAGCCCTATATGTATTCTTGTGATTCTTACAGGGACAAGTGTCAAGGTGCGTGTGTATACTATGGGACGGTGCCACTGGGCGTTTTTCATTAAACAATGGCCTCTATCTTACGTTGCTCTCATGATGCACTGTTACATTTCTCACTACGTCTCTCTCCCTGCTTACCTGGAAGGTACACGACTTTGTTACCATTAGTTTCTATAGTTAAGAATTAAGACAAATGTGGACTTTGGTTTTTTTCTTTTAGTTGATTAATGTTTAAAACAACTGGGCTTAGATATTTGAGCTGAAAAAGGAAGTTGGTTTGGTTAGTCAGTGCTCAGGGTGAGTGCATTCATTAGTAAGCACATATTTACATAAGTTTCAGTGGAAACACATTTGTTTGTACAAATATGGAACAGAATAGGAATATGTTTACAGCATTCTCACTTGGCAACTCAGAAAAAGACGCATTCTGCAGACACACATACAAATCAATCCTCTTCCTCCCCTCCCCCGGCGTTCAGCGTGGAAAGCCGGCCGCCCTGGTTCTTTATGGCTCATTTCTAAACATCAAATTCACCTCTTACGTGGAAACTTGGAGGTCTTCTGGTTGAACGGATCCAAATTAGACGTGTCTTCCCTGGGATCCCTGACAGATGAACTTCCTGAACAAGGTCAAAGATGGCATCCGTCCTTCTTAGAAGATGACCATTGCTTTTCTGAACAACTGTTAGAATGTTCTTTTCATGGTGATGCAAAGTCTGGGTGTTTAGAACCTCTTCCTGTCTGTTCTAATTCTATCCTCTGGCACCAAACAAAGCATTTCCCTGTTGCCCACAATCGTGCTTCAAACATTTGCAGGAAGCTCTGTCATCCACCCTTTGTTTTTTGCTTCTGGCGAGCACCTCATTCTTTAAGCAGTCATTTTAAGACGCGGTTTCTACTTCTGTCACCTCCCCAACCCTACTCTGGCAGCCCGGCCTTGACCTGGAACTTGGCCTGGCACAGAGGCGAGGACACCTCCTCACTTTGCAATATCCTTTTGGATTTTCTCTGACAGACTGTAAAAACAATTAAAGTCAAAAAGTAATTATTTTTGAATATAAATGTAATTACTAGGAAGTTATGAAAATGCATGTGATCTGCTGGATGTGATCAGTCAGTAGGTTGGGGAGAGCTGTGTCTTTTGAAGTTTTATGTACTTTAGTCACTGCTCCTTCTTTTCGGCAGAGGTGAAGTCTATAACTCCAGCTGGCTTTCTGCTAAGGCAGGGGTTCTCAGGGAGGAGTGGGAATAAGCCTGAAAAACCTCCATCTCCCCAGAGGGGCAGAGCAGAAGTTTGGAAAAGGCTTCCAGATGACTTTGAGATGCACATATCCCTTTTCTAGAATTGAGAACCACGGCCTCAAGGACCTCTCTGTGCTTTGGGGAAAAAGACCTGATTTGGTCCTCCTGGGTTCCTGAAAAGCAGTCCTCTTTACAGCCCCAGGTGGACCCACTTATGCTCATTCCTCCACTTTCTCAGAATCTTTAAGAAAAAAAAGAAGTGATCTATCCACTTTTACAGCTGCTTCTGGACTCTGATGTCCACACGCGAACCGTCTGTTAGGAATGCATGTCCCATATGGAGCCCAGCACCCCGGCTGTCTATGTTCCCACTCAGCAGGGACTGCTGTGTCCCCTCCTGGGATGCCCTGCCAATATGTCCTTTGATGTTTCCAGGGGACCCAAATGATGTCCAGACCCAAGTCCAGAAGGGATTACAGTCAGAGATCATTTTGAAGTTTAATGTCTTGGAACATTTTTTATTTCAAATTTGTTATTTTAAGTACACATTGTGATTTAATGACTGTTTTTGGGATTTCAGTTTGTGGTTGAGGTCTGAGAGTTGAAGAATGCATGTTTAATTTTTTTCATCCTATAACCAGTGTTTCATCTTAGACTAAATAGATGCACATTTTAGAAATCCCGCAGAATCACTGAGAAAAACACTGATGTTTACACAAATGCTTGCATGTTTGAGTGAATTTAACTAAAGGAAACAATCAGATCTGGTTCCAAAGACTTTGTGGGATCCTACTAAATCCTTAATTTCTCCCTCAGCATTAAATTCTCCCTCATTTCTGTCTTCACGGGACTTTATGTGGGTGTATAGTGCTGGCTTTATTTGTGGGCACTAGGGTCTCCTCCGTTGACGCTGGTCTTTGTGGCTTCAGCTTGTAGCACAGGGAACATTTTCTCATTGGAGGGAGACTGAGCTCTGGCTGAGTTTTGACGAGCAGGTGGAATTTTCATCCTCGCTTTGGAAGTGGTGAAGAGAACTGGCTAGAGCTGGATGGATAAGGAGGCAGAGAGTATGACGACGGAACTTTGAGAATCCAAACCACACCCTTCCCCAGGAAGGAAGGGCAGGGGCAGAGCACCTGTTCAGTCTCCACCAAGTGTCTACTCAGGCAAGGCTACAGTTTCACTTGAAGAAATGACTCTGAACACCAGAAAGGTAAAGAACATTGGCCACGCAGGACAGAATTGTCTAAACGCTTCTCTTTTGTTGGCTGTGCTCAGTTTCTGGAAAAAAAGCCCACATATTATTCATCTCTGGATCAACAGCATAGAGCATGCCAACCACTACATGCACAATAAAAGTACATTACATTTTAATGAACGAAAAAGTGAACGATTGAATGCTCAGGGCGGGTTAGAGGACACACAAGGGTAGTTCCCGCGGACTTCTCAGTCAAACCAGTGAAATATACATATATAACAAGATGCACACGAATTCCCAGTCACATGCACAGAATTCCCAGAACCAATGATTTCTAGTCCCACTACTGGGCATGAATATGCAAAAAAGTGGCAATATTCCCCACATGGATGTAGAACATATACAGAAAGTGAGACATTCCTGCTAAATAAATACATTTCAGCTGGAACCTTGATTTCCAAGGTAGAATACAGCCACACAGAGAGACTGTTTTTAAAAGAATTGGTGAATTGAACGTCTGGAGATTTTTCCAAGTTCAGTGAATTCTATGACAATTGGAGGACAAATGTATTTTTTGGCACAATACGACTGTGGGAATAGGTGGGGGAGAGGGTCAGTCCCAGGCCCAGCAGCTGGCAGGGGAGCGCGAGCCATTTTAATGATAACGGAATGGAGAGCTGTCAGGGTTTCCAAGGGATTTTAATAGTCGTGCGGTCAGAGTTCCCTGAGTAAATAGCTTCCATTTCCACTCCTGCTGCCAGCTGGCCAAGTCGGGGACCACCTAAGTCGTATGCCCCCAAAGGAAATGGAAAAGCAGGTTCTCCAATCTGACAATTCTCCACCCCCAGCTACTGCTTCTCCGCTGCCTGAAATCCCACCAAGAGAAGGATGTGCCTTTACTCAAGGTTTGTTCCCGGTGAAAATTTAAATATTACTTAGAGGAATAATATTTCAAACCTCTGTCACTCCTTTCAAGCCTATTCTTACTTACGAATGGGCTTTAGAAAATCTTTTGAAAATAGATATCGAGTGAGAGAAGACAGGCTCTGGGGTGAAGGGACCCCGAGACTGTTTGTGGCCCTGGTCTCGCCCCCAGCCACGGCCCTTCCCATGTGCCTGTGCAGCGTCCCATCAAGAGGTGAAGGATGTTTTCCAGCTCCTTGAAGCTGAGCTTGGCATTGTGACTTGCCTGGGCCAGTGGGACAGGTGATACGCAAGCACAGCCCTGACAGGCACCTAGGGGACCAGGCCCGATGGCTCTCACCCCTTTGCAACTGTCACGAGCACACGCCTGCACCAGCCTGCCGGAGACCAAAACACACCCAGCCCAAGCCGAGGGGCAGAGGCTGTCCTAGGGCAGCCAACAGCTAGCCAAGCCCTGCAAAGGGAGTGAATCCACCCAGATGAGTTGAATCCTTCAGGCTCATGAGCTAAGCAAGTGTATATTTTTATGTACTGCTGAGCTTTGAGGGTTGTCTTTGTACAACATTACTGTGGTACTAAATAGATGATATACTGGAGGAAAAAAAGGCCTAAGATGGATAAACCTGAATACCATCATGGCAAAATATGCCTCCCTCACAATTACAAATCCATGATCCTGCCTTCACATTTGGGCTGTGGGAAAAATAGCAGAAGATGTGAACAGGACAGCAATGCTGAAGTCGGCCTGTTCTTGACAGCCAGGGGAGACTGGTGTGTCCTCCCCCAAATACAGACATGTAGCTCTGTGTCTTTGTGTCTGCCGTTGAGGGGCCTGAGAGGGCCAGGAGGAGGGGATCAAGAGTCATGTCAGGGCCAGGGTATACCAGCGATTGTCGCATGGGTTGCCTTTATGATCTCAGCTGGTAGGCCTGGGAGTCAGGAGCCTTCTTCTCCATTCTACAGATGAGAAGACTGAGACCTACAGAGATGAAGTAACTTAACCGTGTAAATCAGGGGCTGGCAAACATCTTCTGTTGAGGGGCAGAGAGCAGGTATCTCAAGCCTGTGGTAGTCTCTGCCACAGCAACACAGCTCTGTCACTGTGGCATGAAAGGAAGTGTAGACCACACCCCGGTGAATGAGTCTCCCCTGGTAGAAAGCATGTATGAACACTGATGTTCAATTTCGTATACTTTTCACATATCACAAAGTAATATTCTTTTGATTTTTTTTCCATCATTTCAAAAAGTACCAACCATTCTTAGCTCACATGCTAAATACAAAAATAGGCAGCAGGCCAAACCTTGCCAACCCCTGAGGTAGACATCAGGGCTTAGATTCAAGCTTATAAAATTTTGCAACTGACTAGGAGGCCAAAAAAATCTTTGCAGAGTTTGGACATGTCTTAGGTTCCATTGCCTTCGTTACTGCTGCCTAATACCCTTCTATATAAAACGTCAAGTAGATATCCGCCTCTCCTCTTTTGTAGAATGGTATTCGATGCAGTGTCCTCAAGTGCTGACACTTTATTTACAGTTCTCTGGGAATTAACCGGATTCACTCAGCATGAGTATGAGTGTGCATGTGTGAGTGTGTGCTGAGACAGATTTCAGTGAACTCCTGGCACGCCGTGAAAGATCGCCTAGGTGAGGTAGGTACGCAGTGCTGTTATCACCTCCACGTTGCAGTTGAGGAAATGGTGGCTTGAAGGGGTTAAGCAGCTTGTTCAAACTGACTCCATACGGGGAGCCGCCGAAATCCAGACGCCTGCTCTCCCAGCTCCAGCACCAGCGCTGCCAGCACCACCCCTTCCTGCTCGCAGCAATTCTGGGGAGACAATGAGCTGTCCCGTGAAGCCCTTGCCTGCCACCAGCGCCATCTGAATCATGCTTCGCCTGAGGCTGTCCCATTTGAACAAAACAGGAACATAAATAGTCATGACAGGATGAAAGGAGCAGGCCAGGCTGTTTAAAATCATGCATGCAGAGAACACTTTGCGCAGGCAGTTCAGCTCGCTGGCCTCTGTGCCACGCTGATGAAGTTCTGATGCTTGGCGGACCTCATGGCATTCCGTGGTCCTCTGATTTCCAAGAGGGAAGCTGATCCCTCACCATTGTTCAACGTGCTGTCGTGTCCCGAAGCTAGAGTTTCACCTAGAGACAGGCCAGCAGCCACTTCTGACCATAGACGACGCATCTGCAGCCTTCTCTTCAGAGCAAAACCAGCAGCTTCCCTGACCCAGGTTGTCCGAAGGGCGCTTTCTTCACCTTGAAAGAGTCTATGTCTCCCCGCAGTGTCTCACCGCCTGCCGTCAAGGCGCCAGCACCAGCACCAGGGCACACTCTGGTGCAACCATCCTCCCTGGGGCCCTTTGCGTCCCGGTCGCAAAGCATAAAACACACACGGAACTGTCCATTCTCTGGGCTCTTCTTTCTCATCCGTAACACAGGTGCATCGAACATCCACGTGTGTTCTAAAGCAGGATTCAGAAACCTGAGTCTCTATCGCCACAAGCCTCCACTTCCCAGCCTTGTGAATGTGGATGAGATGTTTCCATTGCTGAGACTCAGTTTCCCTCTCCATAAAATGAGCGTTTGTAGTCATGTCTGTGAGAGCATTTTAAAAACTCTAAAGGCCCCTACATATAGGTAAGCAAAAATTATATTAAACCTACAGAGGGTCAGTAGCTCCAATTGCTGCAGCACTCACCAGTCAAGGAGGCTGTAAGCAAACCGAATCCGACTGGGGTAAAGTCCCAGAACCCCTGGGCCGGCCTTCCAGGTCCCTGGAGGATGCAGCAAGACAGTGGAGCAGGGTTACTGCTAGCTATCCCATGCTGCAGCTCCCCTGTGGCGTGCGTTGCTTCCCTTCTTCAGATGAATTTCCATGCTGGTGTACACAATGTTTAAAAACTGCAGCCACTACCTCCCTGTGACCAGATTCTACAGCATAGCTTTTATCTGAGGATATTTCCTTTTTCACCATAGCCCTCAATGTGCTCCGAAATATCACTTTGCAGATTCCACGAGAACAGTGTTAGCAAACATAGCTGACTCTTTCTGACTGAAAACACAAAGTTGAAGGAGTTATAAAGTCTAGGCCAGGTGCGGTGGCTCATGCCTGTAATCCCAGCATTTTAGGAGGCCGAGGTGGGCGGATCACCTGAGGTCAGGAGTTTGAAACCAGCCTGGCCAACAAGGCGAAACTCTCTCTCTACTAAAAATATCAAAATTTCTAGTCACATCTTCCTTTTCTAGCCAAGTTATGTTTCTGTTCAATACTATTAAGATTTTATTTCTTTCTTACTTCCCTCCAAATTGAAGCAGGGCTAAGATTGATGTGATGCATGTCGAGCTACTGCCGAACACACTTAGGAATTAGGCTCAGCTCTAAACGAGTAATGCTGATGTTTGTTGAAATCTTGAAGCCTTGACTTTCTGTTCAGAGGAGCAGCGGTGAACTTGATCTCCTCTTCAACTGTGTGGGCCACTGCCAGGGCCCTGCAGACAGCAGTCCCACAGTCTGTTCTGCTGGATTAAGTGGCTGATGCCTGACACGGCCTGGTATTTGGGGTGGGGAGGTAGGAAATAATAAGCGGTGATTTCATTTATTTCTACAAGTTACAGATGGTGTGCTGGGTCCTTCCTCGGGGCCTTGTGTCAAGGGCTTGGGACCCTGCTGGGACAGGGGAGGGCAGCTCCTGCTCAATTGCCGTCAGTGATGAGTGTGACATGTGGAATGTACACGTCCTCTAAATGTTTACATGCCACGATGAGGCATTTTAATAGGTAAAACATTAAAATCTATACTTTTTCTCTCTTTAAAGCACAGCTCAAAATGACCTCTGTAGAATAAATGGAATGAGCTAGGTGTGGAACTCCAGGCACCGCGGCAGATAAAGGGCTGTTCATTAACATTTCAAGCACTGCGGCGAAGTGGGTCTGAGCAGCTGGAGTTAGGTCGTGTGTTATGATATTCCTATTGTGAATTCTTCACTGGCTACTATAATCTTTACTGAAGCCTAAACCAATTCTCAAATAACTTCACCTTCCATTGTTCCAAAAAGAAAGAAAAGCTATCTATTCGAAGCTAGTTTAAAGAGCAGTTATTTGCCTGTGACCTGCCCTGGGAGTGTGCCTCTATGTTCAGCTCACATGCGTTTGCAGACACACTCCCACAGGCTGACAGGATCTGAAATCCACAAATGGGTCCTTAAGTCATAACTGACAACAAATGTGTAACAAGATTAAAATTTCACGACTTTTCTTAAACTGCTTTTATTGTAAGCTCTGGAAACGTTGGTTTCAAAAATCAGTCATGTTACTGTCACTCTTGGAATTTGAGAGCCCAGAGTCTAAAAACCAGAAAGGTTGTTCAGAACTCGGTCCCCGGCCTCTAGAGCCTTCCCAACACGGGATGGGCGTGCGCCTCAGGCACAGATGATTTCACTCCCCAAAGACCGAGCCAGAGAACTCTAAGGTTCAACTGATGACCTGGCTTAGTTTATCCATCGTCCATTTTCATTTCTTAGAAGAGACACAGTTTCTTTTTGTCTCTGTCTTCTCCTGACTAGTTCAATTAGATCAGCCCTCAAATACACTGTGTGATTAGTACAGGGACATCATTTTTATTCTTGTTTTGTTTTGGTCTCCCTTCACGTAGCTCTAATAATTTTTATTCTTGAATGACATAAATCAAACTTTTGAATTCCTAATAATATGCCTTTTCTTTTTTTAAATTAAAACTTGCCTTTTGACTCCCTATTTATTTATTTTTATTGTTAGATAAAGCAGATAAAATGTATTGACAATTTAAAATTGTTGTAAGGACTCCGGGGCAGAATGCAGACTTTAGGGGCTCCCCAGGGCTGATGGAGGGGGCAGTCCGCATCCTCCCTTCTCACAAGGTTCAGCTCCCATCCCAGCCTCCGGGGTCTCAAGAGCTGTGGGCAGAGAATCCTTCTCCCTCTGTGGGGATCGTGTGGGGCGTGGGTGCTGACAGACCCCTCTGTGGGTTAGGAGTGGAGGTTTGTGGCGTGAGCCAGCAGTCTCCCCGGTGCTCACTCCGATCTAAAGGGGCGTCCTCTGTGGGTTAGGAGTGGAGGTCTGTGGCGTGA
>NW_012102665.1:1372090-1373351 GCF_000951045.1 Mandrillus leucophaeus | reverse complement strand
GTGCTCACTCCGATCTAAAGGGGCGTCCTCTGTGGGTTAGGAGTGGAGGTCTGTGGCGTGAGCCAGCAGTCTCCCCAGTGCTTACTCCGATCTAAAGGGGCGTCAGAACTGGAAGCCAGGCCGCTTTTATGTGACGGCCTCTGAGGCCTGGAATGAGCTCCCCAAAGCCCTGGGCCTGCAAGAACAGCTTTGGTTCAAAAACCATTTGGCAGAGGCTTCAGGAAAGACAATCACACAATGCACTAAGCTGGAGAGACACGGGCTGGGGACATGAAGGCGAGAGGTGACAGAAAGAATCCCAGAGCAGGCTGGGAGCTGACATCACAGAGGATTCTGTGAGGTTTCTGGAATAGCTTATGCCTTACTTCCCATCAAATTTGGATTAGCTGTGGCAAAGGAGGAAAGAGAACAAATAAAGGAAATCCAGAGATAATCCTCAAACCTCCATTTGAGCTAACAGTTTAAATTCCTGCTATGCCAAACCAAGCTTTCTGTGTTTACCAGAGTCGATAATGAGAGGCAGAGTAAACCAGCCTCACTTTAACCCCGTTCCTGCAGAGCTCCTGCTCAGCCTGTGGCTGTCATCGCTGGGGACATCCTGAGCATGGATAAGTCTATCCCGGCCCCACTTGGGAGCTGGGTGACACAGGGGATGCGGGAAGAGGACCCATACCAATGGGCACCAGCAGCCACTGGGGGATGCTGAGGGAGACTGCTCCAGGCCAGCAGTGCCAGTCCAGGCAATGCATGGGGCAGGGGGAGCATGCCCAGCCAGCCAGGGAGGGCAGAGCCTGCAGAGGCTGCCTAGGGGCATTGCTGAGCAAAGGCGACCAAGGCCCAGCCTAGACACAGCTGGAGGAGGGGGATGTGTGCAGAGAACAAGGGGGAAGAGCTGAGAAACTGAGACACTGGGGAGCCAGGCAGTGATGAGGCAGGGGTCTCCCTCTCCCCCTTTTCCCTCCCTCTTTTTCTCTTCCTCTCCCCCTGCCAGCTCTTTCTTTCTCTCCCCTCCATCTCTCCCTTTCCCGCTCTCCCTCTCCCTGTTCCTCCCTCTCTCTCTCCCTCTCCTTCTTCCTCTCTCCATCTCTCCTCCTTTCTTCTCTCCCTCTCTCTCCCTCCCTTTATCCCTTTCTTCTTCTTTCTGTCTCTTTCTCCCTCCCTCCCCTCCCTTCCTCCCTCTCTCTCTCCTTCTCTCTCTCCCTTTCTCCCTCCCTCTCTCCCTCTCCCTTTCTCCCTCTCCCTTTCTCCCTCTCTCTCTCTC
>NW_012102665.1:1358268-1371048 GCF_000951045.1 Mandrillus leucophaeus | reverse complement strand
CTTCTTCCCCTCTCTTTCTTCCCTTTTTCCTTGCTTTTCTCTTTTCCTTTTCATTCGTCATGGAAGTACCTCTGGTCATATGAACACTGAAGCTTCCGGCATCCCCCACCTCATTGATATTCTGATGCTTTTTAATTCTTTTCCATTTGGTAATAATTTTATAAATGTGTTCTGGGAAAAAAATTTAAAGATTAAATGATGTGAACACGATGAAACGGTGGACGGAAAATTCAGACACTTAGAAAGCACATGTAAACTGGCAAGTTATTATTCAGGAACTGGAGTCTTCTGGGGGCACACGAGGTAAAAAGGACAGACTGGGCCTGAAATTTCACACAGTTTCAACAGGACTTTCATACAAATTCCTTCTAGAAAGGGGAAGTCCTGGACGGTCCTGGAAGGACATTTCCAACCACCTCGAGTTCTCTTCCTTTTGCTATCTGAAATGCCCAGAAGGAGCCCCAGTGGGCTCCTTACCAGCTGCCAACAAGTTCAGGCTCTTCAATCAGTATTCTCTGTCTTTCTTCTGAAAAAATAACAACGCAGTCTCTGAGTGAAGGGCTAAGCCATAAAGAGGTCCTAGTTCAAAGGCACAACTCCCCTACTGTGCTATCCTGAGGACAGAAAATGGTCTCAGCCCTTCCCAAATCTTCCAGAGGCCCTCAGCCTCCTCCCCGTACTCCTCCACCCCCTCGCCCATCAGTCCAGTAGCTTTTAGACAGTTGGCTTTCCTTGTCCCCTTGGGAGAAGGCTGGAGGAGGAATAAGATAGCGCTGCCCACCCACAAAGCTTTCAAAAGGACGAACTCCTGGCTGCAGAAAGCAAGGGGCTTCTCCACTAGTGCAGTGGCACCTCCCCTAGTTGGTGTCCTCAACCTCATTACCTGCTCTCTGAGCCCTGGGCTCACAGCCACTTACACAAAGGGTCACAGGCCCGAAATCAGAGCACTGAGCTTCTTCCTAAGGGAACAGGCAGATGTTGCCAGCAGACATCAGAGCATCAGGGCTTCCTGAATGAGCACTGCTGTCACTGAAACATAGACGGAGGTGTCCCATCAAACGTATCTCCACGGAGGAGCACTTGGAGGCAGCTCTCCACCAGGACCGTTCAAGCAGCTGTTTGGTAAAAACAAAAAGGATGTGACACCTCTTGTCTTCTGTTTTCTGTTTTGTTTTAGGGCATCAGGTGCAGCATACCCACAGAATTAAAATGAAATGTTCTTCTGATCATTGTTATTATTCAGGAATTTTTGAAGAAACACAGTGATGACCTTAGCACTGAGAGCCTCACTAGTATTTTAGTGTTCTTACATGTCACCAAAAGACTCACGCAAGCAATCTCACAAAAAGCAATTCATAACAATGGAAACCACCCCCAGTCACTGAGAAAGGATCTCTTGGGTTTTAAAAGATCTTTTCAATCTTTGAAGTATTCCCTTGGCCTGGCTAGTTTTGTCCCTTGAAGGACTTTTTATAAAACATGAAACTCCCTCCACATTAGGCATTTGAAATCCAACCTCTTTTTTTTTAAGTTGCAAAAGACATTTTTTTTTTTGCAGGCCATCTGTTATTTAGTAACGTGCAAATTACCAACAAATAATTCCAGATTCTTTTTTTGCAAGCATAGCTATAAACAAACTGATCCACATGCAGAAATGGAAGTCATTTTCTCTTTGAAAATTCATTAACTTCTGCACGATTGGAAAAGATTGGGAGAGAAGCTTCCTGGCAGATGTCCGTGAGTGTTATTACTGTACACAAATAATAACATGAGGCCAAACACTGACATTCTTTGTGAATCTTCCTCTTGTTTAGCATTCACTTCAGTGGTCTCACCATACGGGATTTGTATGTGTGACTGTAAAACACTTTAAGATGGATTTATGTGTAATAATCATATTTGTTCTTTTATCCGGCTAAACCATTGGAAAACTGATTCTTCTCCAATGAAACAATAGAGAATCACAAATGAAAATTGCATTTAACATTTTTATTCCCAAGAAGTTACTGGGAAACCAAATTTCCTAAGTGGTTCACCAAATGAGCCGCTGCCATTTCATAGGCAAGGGCATTTGGATTTGTGTCCTTGCCGGGATAGTTTAAGGGAGTAGAAGGAAAGTGGTATTTATAAAATCTATACAAAATGCTACCTCCAAAATTGCAATTAAAAGCCATTGACGAGCTACCAAAAGCAGACAGAAACTATTGGAAAGTTAACCTTTGAAAGATGAGAATTAAACTGAGTGAATGTCTTAGTTTCCTATTGCTGCGTAACAAAGTATTGCAAATGTAATGGCTGAAAAAGTAGGAATTTATTATTGCATAGTATCTGTGAATCGGGAATCTGGATACGTGTTAGCTGGGTCCTCTGTTCAGGGTCACACCAGATTGAAATCAAAGTGACAGTCAGGGCTGCCATTTCATCTGAGGTTTGCGTCTCCTTCTAGCTCACTGGCTATTGGCAGAATCCACATGTTTGAGGCTGTAGGACTAAAGCCCTCAGGACTTATAGGCTGCTCATGAAGCCCTGGCAGATGGCACTCCCCATATGTGGGGGCTGCTTCTTCAAGGACAGTGGGAGTGCTCCTGCTGCTTCTAATCTCTCTGACTTCTGTTCATATGATTAGATCAGACCCACCCAACATAATTTCCCCTTGGACTAACTCAATGTCGACTGATTAGGACCCTTAATTACATTTGCAAAATTCCCTCACTGTTCCCACATAATCAACCTAATTGCACAAGTGAAGTCCTGTCATAATCAAAAGTCTCACCACACTCAAAGGAAAGAGATTAGTCAGCACATATGTGCTGGCGGCAGGAAACTTAAGGACCGTCTTAGAACTTTGTCTACCACAGTGGGATTTAAGGGTTCATGCATTTTGCCTGGTGACACTTTCTAATTTGCATGGCAAGTACAGAAAGTCTTATAAGTTTAAGGAGCCAGAAGCCACAGTTCAAGTCTGACAAGGTAACTAGACAATTAGAAGGAAAATCCCAACAGAAAGGAAACTTCAAGAGGGAGTGAGTTCATCAGTCTGCATGTAAACTCTTCCCAGATAATAAACTCTCTTAACCATTGGACCATGCATATGCATGTGAGACTTCAAAAGGCCAGGCAAGTAAAACAGCTGGAGGCTGAAATAATTGAGAGATTTCAGCTGCTGGATATCACAGTAGACCATTTGACAACCTGCTGCAACAAGACTTGACATGTTTCAGAGGAACATAATTAAACCCAGAGTGTCTACGTGTATTTACAATATTCAGTATGCATTAAAAAAATTAGTAGAAATACAAAGAAAACAAAAAATTGTAACCCATACTCAAGACAAAAGTCAATAAATACCAGCTCCAGGATGACCGAGATATGAAAAGAGGAAGCAGAGACTTTAAACCTGCTCTTATAAACTTCCAAGAAATTAAAAGGAATATTTGCAGTTCTACTCTCTTTGTGGTTACACGTGTCTGCTCTTTCCTTATCCCTTTATTTTCAATCCTTCTTTGTTATTTAAAATAGAGGAAAACTTCAAGAGAGATTTTGACTAGAATATATATATCTCTCTCTCAGCAAAATTGACTGGAATATATATATATTTATATATAAATATAAACCTTGATGTTAGGGAGAATAAAGAGGAAAGAAAGGAAGTAAACAAAGATGACTGATATGGTTTGGATCTGTGTCCCCACCCAAATCTCATCTCAAATTGTAATTTCCACGTGTCAAGGGAGAGACTTGATGGGAGGTGACTGGATCACGGTGTGGTTTCCCCCATGCTGTTCTCATGATAGGGAGTGAGTTCTCACGAGAACTGATGGCATTAAAGTGTGACACTTCTTCATTCACTCTGTCTGTCTCTCCTGCTGCCATGTAAGATGTGCCTTGCTTCCCCTTTACCTTCTGCCATGATTGTAAGTTTCCTGAAGCCTCCCCAGCCATGTGGAACTGTTAGTCAATTAAACCTCTTTTGTTTATAAATTATCCAGTCTCAGGTAGTATTTTTATAGCAGTGTGAGAACAGACTAATACAACAACCAAATGTCTCATGTTGTAATGAGTGAGGATTTGAGGAGAGAGGTGAGTGGGAATGTGAAAAGATTATAAAGCTCATGAACACCAGAAAAGGGGAAATAGCCATTAACCAGAGAGAATAGGGGCAGAAAAATGAAACTGGATCATATGAACAAACATAAGAAAAAGCAACAAAATAGAAGAAATAATACTAAATTTTACTTTAAGTAAGTTTCTAATTTTTAGCATGTAGTTGGGTTTTGTGTTTTTATACAATCTGGAGATGTCTGGTTTTCAACAGAATTTAGTCTTTTTATGTCTATTGTAACACTAATTTTTAAAATTAATTTTCTGTCTTTTAGGGCAACATCTTTTAATAATTTTAATTTTAATTTAATGGAGACTATTTAATTTAATTGGGACCATAATAGGTAGGCACTATTAATTCTTTCAGTGTCAGTCAAACACTCAAGGAGTTAATAGTCCCCATCTATTAAAAGATGTTGTAAAGCCAAAATTAGGCACTTGTTGAATTTTAATCTGTTTAAGATTGGACAGAGTTTTGATCACCATTTCAACTAATTTAATGGTTATTAACCCACTTGAAGTTTTTTTTTTTCTCTCTTTCATTTTTCTAGAAATATATTCATTTCATCTAGGTTTTCAGATTTATTGGGACATAGCTATTATATTAATTTGTTCTCACATTGCTATAAAGAACTACCAGAGACTGGGTAATTTATATTAAAAAGAGGTTTACTTGACTCACAGTCCCACAGGCTATACAGAAAGCATGGCTGGGGAGGCCTCAGGAAACTTACAATCATGGCAGAAGGCAAAGGGGAAGCAGGTAACTCTTACATGGCAGGAGAAGGAGGAAGAGAACAAGGGGGAAGCTGCTACACACTTTTAAACAACCAGATCTCACGAGATCTTACTCACTACCATGAGAACGGCAAGGGATGTCTGCACCCATGATCAAATCACCTCCCACCAGGTCCTCCTCCAACATTGGATATTACAATTTGATGTAAGATTTGGGCAGGGACACAAATCCAAACCATATCAGCCATCTATAATATCCTTTCATAATGTTTTAAAGTTTATTGTATCTAAGATTATTTTCCCATAGTCGTTCTGAATTTGGTTTCTTTGCATCTTCTCTCTCTTCTACTTGATCACTTTGCCAGCAATCTCACTCAGTAGCTTTTTAAAGATTCAGCTTTTGGTTTTGTTATTTTTTATTACGAAATTTTTGTTCTAAAATTTAAAATTACTAAGCCAAACGTTTACTCCCACAACTAACACTGTTCATGTCCTGGGGAAATACTTGTCCATATCTCTTACCCTATGCCCTGGCATAAAAGGCAACTATTTCAAAATGCCATGAAGGTGTGTGGCTCATGCTGCTGCTGACTTTAGAAAATGACATTGTGGTGTTGTGTTTGGATAATGTTAGCAATGGGAGAACTTAACTAAGAGAAAATAAAAATTAATTGCCTTATCAAATCCTTTCCTTCAGAGAGCACAAAGGCAGTAGTTTGTTTTTTTTGTTTTTTTTTTTTTGAGACACGGTCTCACTCTGTTGCCCAGGCTGGAGTGCGGTGGTGTGATCTCAGCTCATTCCAACTTCTGCCTCCTGGGTTCAAGCGATTCTTATGTCTCAGCCTCCCAAGTAGCTGGGGTTAGAGGCGTGTGCCAATATGCCTGGCTAATTTTTTTTCTGTATTTTTAGTAGAAGTGGAGTTCCAGCATGCTGGCCAGGCTGGTCTCAAACTCCTGGCCTCAAGCAGTCTGCCCTCCTCGACCTCCCAAAGTGTTGGGACTACAGGTGTGAGAGACTGTGCCCAGCCAAAGACAAAAGATTCTGGGATAACACAATATCGTTATGTAGTAGTAGAATTAAACATGATTTTTCTGTGTGGTTTTGTTTTACTTCTCTTGGTTTTCTAAGTTGTAGTTCCAAAGGTCATCATAAGTTAGTATTTATTTGTAAAAGTTGGACACAAAAATTTAAGGAACATTTTGCAATATAGAAAAAAATTTGTATTACTCTCAAATATGTAAATACGTTGATTGAAACATAATGTTAGAAACTAGATAAGATTAAATGTTAGAATTATAAAAATATTTAACAAGATTTATTTACATTTCAAAAAATCACATTTTAATTAGAGTACTAAAAATTAATTGTAATTTGTATTTTGCTTTTGAATATTGATGGATAATTTGTAACATTTCAGAAAAAAATAACGTTTTGGAAACTATATAAAAGAATTACAAATGTTCTATTTTGTCATTTACTTTATGTACATACAAATATTGATGAAAATACATTTATATTTTAAAACAATGACATATTAACCGTTTAGATTACTAGCAATGAATATAAGTAGTGATTACAATGGAAATAAAAATGCGAATAGACCTGAGAAAGAAAAAATAGGGAAAAAATGAACATTTTCAAAACAGAGGTATTCTTAAATGGTTAAAAACTAGAAAAAATAGGCTGGGCGCGGTGGCTCACGCCTGTAATCCCAACACTTTGGGAGGCCGATGGGGGCAGATCACGAGGTCAGGAGTTTGAGACCGTCCTGGCTAACACAGTGAAGCCCTGTCTCTACTAAAAATACAAAAAATTAGCTGGGCATGGTGGCACACGCCTGTAATCCCAGCTACTCTGGAGGCTGAAGCAGGAGAATCGCTTGAATCCTGGAGGCAGAGGTTGCAGTGAGCCACGATCATGCCACTGCACTTCAGCCTGGGCAACAGAGCAAGACTCTGTCTCAAAAAAAAAGGAAAAAATAGAAATAAGCTGATGTTTTTCTGACCATAACTTGCATTAAATATGAATAAAACATTAGGCATTTTTATTTATAAATATTTAATCATTTATTAAAACAAGGAATATGATCAATAAAATTATTCTCATCAAATCCACAAGTTTATAAGATCATATGAAATCCTCACAATTTCATAATCTTTACTAAATGAAGATTTAACTACTGATTTTGAATATAACAATTTGAAAAGTCAACCTGACGGCAATCATTGCAACTCTGACCTGTCACTTAGAGATGAAATAGGCAAATTAAATGGAAAAGATGAAACCTGAGAAACTTGGCTCTGTTTATTGAATAATCGTCCTGGAAAATGGCCATGGCATCATCAGACAATATGAGAATGTTTCCACCAAAATACAATGTGCTCAAATTAATTATGGGTTTTCATTGGTTGAAAATGGCAGAAATTTTAGGATTTTATTTTATACCAAAATCTTTTAAATGGAGGGAAGAAAATGTAGTTTCTATATGCTAGCCTGAAAGAACACATTTTGTTGCTATTGTCAGAATGTGTTACAGAATATCATCAACATTATCTTTAGTGGGTCAGGAGTTTGAGACCAGTTTGGCCAACATGGCGAAACCCCGTCTCTACTAAAAATACAAAAATTAGTCGGGCACGGTGGCGGGCACCTGTAGTCCCAGGTACTAGGGAGGCTGAGGCAGGAGAATAGCTTGAACCTGAGAGGTGGAGGTTGCAGTGAGCCAAGATCGCACCACTGCACTCCAGCCTGGGTGACAGAGTGAGACCTTGTCTCAAAAAAAAGAAGTATTAAAACTTAAAGATATTTAAGGAAATGTTTTTAAAATCAAAGGAAATTTCATGAGATGAAATATTTAGCAGGGAATGTTCTGGTATCTATAATTTACTTAATGATGTATCAAAAAATAAGATGAGTTGATGGATAGGAGATGAATTGATAGATAAATATATAAAACGCTATAGTAAAATGTTAAAGGTATTAACAGAATCAAGGTGGTGAATATACAGGTGTTTACTAAAAATGCTTTCAGCTTTGCTGTGTCTCTGGTAATATTCACGATAAAATGAGGAACAAAAGTGAAATTGCATGCGAAGCTTACAAGAAGAGCCATATTCCAATAAAATACAAAGAAATTTAAACAAAAATGAAATGTTTACATGACTAAAAATGAAAAGATTTACATACAAAGAGCCCAAAACTTATTTCTATAGAGATTATGGTCTGGCTATTAAAGGTCAAAGTACAATATACTCTTACTTAGAGAAAGTTAAACAAATCGAGCAATATTAACTGCTATTTTTGACTGTCTTCATAAAATCTCCAAATTCAAACATCAGAAGAAAAACTAAAATATAGATGGTAAAAAAAAAAAATCACGTTTTATAAATGATATATAATTCAAATCAAATTATTTCATAATATTTTTCATGATAAAAATAATTTGTCACAAAAACCTAATATAGTATATAAATCATGATAGGTCACATTTATGATTCATTTCTGAATCTAAGAATTTCTTTAAATTTTTTATTGAAAATTTCAGTGGCTGCTGCAGGGTAGTTTCTCCAAATTGGAATTAATTAAAAGCAATCTAAATTGTAAAGGCTCAAGAAAATTGGTTTCATTTGGCATTAGTATCAACAGAAAACAAATTATATATTATAAAATTTTCAATTATGAAAACACAACTAGTGACTTCATTGAAAGAAAGACAAGAAAATAATTTTTATAAAAAATATATAACATATATAATTTATTAATAATGTTGGTCTTTATTGTTTTACTCTTCGAAACATTACCTTTCCATTAACAGAACATATGCAATAAATAAAGACATATGCAATAAATAAAAAAAGACATGCGCAATAAGAATTATATTCAGTAATCTTTGACACTTTGTCAACTTTTAGTCATGTTAAGACATAATTCTATTTTTAAAAAAATTTAGACAAAGTTTCTTGAAAAATACAACTTAACAAAAGCAGATTCTAGAAGTAGATAACCAGCGAATACTATTTTTAGTAAGTAAAATGTACTAATTAAAATTAAAATAAATTTGTAAATAAACCCATTCCCCAAACCACAGGTCTAAAATGATGTACTGGAAAATTCTTCTTAAAATCTTACACAAACTTTTCCAGAAAATAGAAAAGAAGGAACTACTTCCCAGCCCATTTTATGAGGCCAGAATAACTTAGTACCAATACCTGATAAAGGCATTAGAAGGAAAAAAATTTTAGGCCATAATAACCCTCATTAGCAGATAGTTTATATATGCTTTATGGCATATAGCTTATAAAGTATATTTTAAAGTATATAGTGAATACTAACAGTATATAAAAAAGGATCATCCATCCAAACAAGTTGGGCTCATTCTAGGAAGCAAGGTGTGACTTATCATTTGAAGATGAATCGGTGTCACTGGTAACACCAACAAAATAAAGTAGAAAAACAAAACTTCTGATTTCAATAAATATTTAAGAACATTTCATTAAGTTCAATACCAGTTCATGAAGTGAAAAAAAAAAAAAAAAAAAAAAAAAAACTTCTGGCAAATTGGAAATACAAAGATAATGCAGGCTTTGTTAGTGCCTCGCCCATATTCCAACTGTGATGCTCTTTCTAGGGGTTTTTTTTTTTTTTTTCTTTTTTTTCATCCTAGAAAAAATGCAAGCCAGAAATGCTGGAAAGCTGATTTTAAGAAGTAACCTTCAGCCACTGCTGGTCTTTTTTCTGATGTGGGTAACTCTAAGCTCTGCCCAGGAGATTGAGCTCCAGTTGCCACAGTGGTAACTGAAGCAATTGCATACCCTCCTCTGGGCTCTTCTGTACAGCCCTCTCCTCTCCCAGATTCTGCTCCACTGACTCGTCACCTGACCTCACCAGGCTCTGTGGAGCTCTGTCTGCTTCACTTTGGGAGACTGACTGGCTTCACTTTAGCACCCTCCCTCTGCTGTGGCAAAGAAACTCCCTCCAGGCAATGGACTGGGGTATTCATGGGGCTCACCTCATTGTTCCCCTAGGTGGAAATAAATGCAAGCAACCCAAAGGAGAACAAGCAAATGCCTCAGTTGGAGGCTGTTGGCTTGGGGAAGCTGTGGGCGGGCTACAGAAGTGGGATAGCCTGGATGATTGGTTAGAGGTGAATACTTGGATTTCTCTGGTTGGTCCTAAGTTGAGGGTAGGGGCAAAAATTAGGTAAGTTTTCAGTTTTTAATCAAGTCATGGCCATTTCGGACAATTTGTTGTAGAGCTTTATATTAGTCTATTCTCACATTGCTATAAAGACATACCTAAGACTGGGTAATTTATAAAGAAAAGAGGTTTAATTGGCTCATGGTTCTGCAGGCTGTATAGGAAGCATAGTGGCTTCTGATTTTGGGGAGTCCTCAGGAATTTTCCAATCATGGCAGATGGTGAAGGGGAAGGAAGCAGGCACGTCTTACATGACCAGAGCAGGAGCAAGAGAGGTGGGGGAGTGCCACAAACTTTTAACCAACCAGATCTTGTGAGAACTCACTCACTATTGTGACATAGTACCAAGGGGAAAATCCATCCTCATAATCCAGTCACCTCCCACCAGGCCCCACCTCCAACACTGGGGATTATAATTTGACATGAGATTTGGGCGGGGAAAGAGATCCAAACCATACCAAGGTTATTGGTTGACTTCCTGGAATGGTGGCCAGGGATCATAGCCTGACTTCCTGGGCTTGTTGCTATAGATGGTGGGTTGGTTTACTGGGCAGGTTACTGTAGCTCATAGTTTGGCTTTCTGCACTGGTTACTGTCGATGGTGGTCTGACTCCTGGGCTGGTTATTGTAGATGGTGGGTTGGCTTTCTGTATTGGTTATTGTAGATTGTGGGCTGGCTTCCTGGGCTGGTTACTGTAGATGGTGGGTTGGCTTTCTGTATTGGTTACTGTCAATGGTGGTCTGACTTCCTGGGCTGGTTACCGTAGATAGTGGGTTGGCTTTCTGTGTTGGTTATTGTAGATGGTGGGCTGGCTTCCTGGGCTGGTTACCGTAGATGGTGGGTTGGCTTTCTGTATTGGTTATTGTAGATTGTGGGCTGGCTTCCTGGGCTGGTTACTGTTGACAGTGGGTGGCTTTCCACATTGGTTGCTGCAGAGGGTGGATTGGCTTCCTGAACTGGTTACTTTAGACAGTGGGTGGCTTTCTGCATTGGTTACTATAGACAGTGGGTTGGCTTCCTGGGCTCCTTACTGCAGATGGTAGTCTGAATTCCTGGGCTGGCTTTGCCAGTTGTGTGTCAGAGTTCTATTTTTCCATGCAGTCTGGCCATAGTCCATTTGTATACGCCATTTCTCATGTCTCAGGAATTACCCTTTGCTGCCTCTTGTGTAATGCCTGAAAACTGTTGTTCCAAATGCTTTTCTCAGCATTTTGATTGTTTTAGGTGGGAGCATAAATTCAAGCCCTGCCCCTCTATCTGGGCCCCTCTATCAATGGGATGCCTTGACATCCCAGAGTGAGTTTCAGGTTAATTATTTTTCTGTAATCTACCTGGGCTTTACCTCCTTGATCCTCTCCCATTTAGTTTCCTCTTAGCGTTTTCGTAACCCCTTTGCTCTTTTTTGTTAACTGGTCCTGTGCAGCCAATACTCTTTTATTCCTTGCAGTCTCCGGCTGGGACCCCATCACAAACAGAAAGACCTCCCACAAACACTTCAGCACCTGTTCAGCCACCTGGGAACTTCTTAGCTCTGCAGGGCCTTTGGCCTCAATTTTGAGGTTCTAATACTTTCCTAAACCATGGCAGAATCCCAGATGCTTTGCTTGGACTCACTTGGTTATTCTGGCCAGGCTGGCCTCAGCACCAGATACATTGCTGCCCAGCCGCTACTCTTGATGAGCAGAAATCTGCCCAGTACCAGACAGTCACTCCCTATTGTGTATTCCTGCAGCCCTGGAATGCCTTACTTTCAGATGTACTCCTCTTAAAACAGTTCAGTTGACTACAATCTCTTAAGCACCCTATAATGTTATCTAGGAAATTCCCACTTTTATGTATTTTTTTTTATGTTCATGCCTATTATGGTCATTTTAGCTGCACATTATGCTATTTATCTTATTCATATTTTCCTTTCTGTGTGTTGATCATGCCCTACCCTAGATGATGGATTTTTTAGGGGAATGAATTTTTGAGATGGGAAAAATGGCTGCTTCTCTTGTATACACTACATTTAAGAAGTATCTTTAGCTTTTTAAATAAGATTGTGTATAATCCCCAGTCATGTAGAGACAAGTATATTTAAGTGTACAGTTTTTGAATTTTCCTGAATAGAACACACCTGTGTAGCCAACACCCAGATCGAGAATTGGAACACTGAAATCGCATTTTATTTCTACTTTCCGGGGCTATCTCTGCTGTTAAGCTGACTGTAAGCTTTCTGAGGACAGGAACTGCGTATCGGTTGCTCACTTTTGTGTGTCAAGGGTTATAGCAGAGTGTCTGGCCCATATTGAGGGCCTAATTTATTGAATGAATTTTTTGATGGTACTAGGGAGATGGAGTCATGCTTTTACTGGAAATAAATTGAACCCCATCTGTAAAAAATGCAATTCCTTTCTCCTTGGCTGTTACTGACACATTTATCCTGTGTGTGTAATACACAACAAAACTCCGTAAAATTGCCGTTATTGAAAGTATATTTAGCTGGGCGTGGTGGCTCACACCTGTAATCCCAGCACTTTGGGAGGCTGAGGTGGGCGGATCACGAGGTCAGGAGATCAAGAACATCCTGGCGAACACGGTGAAACCCTGTCTCTACTAAAAATACAAAAAAATTAGCCGGGCATGGCGCCTGTAGTCTCAGCTTCTAGGGAGGCTGAGGCAGGAGAATGGCGTGAACCTGGGAGGCGGAGCTTGCAGTGAGCCGAGACTGCGCCACTGCACTCCAGCCTGGGTGACTGAG
>NW_012102665.1:1334168-1358218 GCF_000951045.1 Mandrillus leucophaeus | reverse complement strand
AAAAAAAAAAAAAAAAAAAAAGTATATTTAAATAACAGTTACAAAAACAAAGCAAACTTTTTCTCTATCGTACCTATGAACAAAACAGACACAGCCTCTCCCGTTCTGACAAATGCTGGCAATTGAAACTGCTTAGAGTTAGGGTGGTGTGGATAGCTGTATGTGTTTGTGAGAGCAAATGTGTTTCGGGTGGAAAATGCATTGAAGTTGGCAAAATCCATTATGGTCTGGCAATCCAAGTGACAATAACAATCTGCCCCTTTTGGATAAGACATTGGGTTTGCTACTCAAGGAAGGTGCAGGGAAAAGTTTGAGCCGAGTTCCACAAGTTGAGTCCAAATCTTATCTGTGATGAATAGCACTCATCCTTACCAAGTCTAGCACCTATTGTCTTGTATTTATCTTTGAGAGACAAAAAAAGTGGAGAAACTTGTGGCCTTTGAAAAATGTGTTGGGCGACTACATTATTCCAAAGTCATGGGCACTCACTGAAACAGTCATGGCTGGAAGTAAGTGAATGTCCTGCTTGCTCCAGGGAAGAGGGATTGGAAATGGCCCTGTAGAGGGGTACTGAGCACCCTCACAGAAGAACAGGCACAGGGAAGTCACCCAGCATTCTCATCACCACTGGGTCATGGGGACACTGCTACAATTTCCTCCTTTATGAAGGCTATCTTTGTTCATGCTCATAAAGAAGAACAAAGGGAGAACCTTGTTTATCTTGTGAAGGAAATGCAGAAAGCCTGGTATAGGTGAGAAAAAGTGACTTCCCTTTACTAACTAAAGAAATAAAGGGGTCACCCTACTAGATGTGGGGTGTGGGTGGAGGTGGGGCTGAGTGTCCGAGAGAAAATGCGCTATGGTGTGGGCTGGAGTTTGCTATGAGTGAATTGTTCCACAGCCTTCCAGCTTCCTTCTAGGGCACTGAAATCCTTTGGCTCATTGTGGGATTTGGATGTGAGAGAATTTGCTCTAAAGGGACTTTGCACAGATAAGTCATTATTATTAATAAACACTTGGTGAATGCCAACCATACGCCTAATGCTGAAATAAAGCTTTCTTTTTCTTTTCAATGTTAAGTCACCAAGTAAAGGAGACAGCTACTCAGTCCCTGGTTATCCCAGAAGAGGCAATTTCATAGTCCCCCCGTCCCCACATTCTCGTCTTTGAATCCTCCAGTGCATTCTCGAAGGGTCTTTTCTCTTCTTTTAAGAGAACATTCCAGGACATCATAAATGGTGACTCTAAACTCTTCACCCCTTTCATTATCAAAAGAGCAGATTTCAGAGAGGAATGTAAGTGTCTTCTGACATAGCCTGCAGTCCAACCTGCTCTTACAGGGTGACTCACTTCATAGCAGCTGGATTTTAATGCCATGTGGTATCAAGCAGGGCTGCTTCTAAATGACTGAGCTTGAATTACATGGATGAATCTTTAAAAATATATGGTAGAAAGAGCTGTGTTTATTTGTAGTGGGTTTCTTCTCCTGATTTTCTCCCCACAATGTCTATCTGCATATTTCTCTGTCTGTACATTTGATCGCACAGGGAAGCAAGGAAAAGTGGGGTTTCTCTAAGGGAGACATGCAAAAGATGTTCGGAAAAGCTCCTTTCCTTTACTGCTTAGCAGTGACTTGTGTTTAGGGGGAATTGGCACGAAAACAGCATAGTTTAACTCTTTCTATTTTTAAGCAATAAATGGTTCTTTTAAATGACAGTGATCTCCATTAGAAAAGATTGGGGCGGGGGTGGATAAAGAATCAGAAGACATTAAACAAAGAGGAGAAGACAACAGCTTCCAGCGTTTTCACGATGACTTTCATTTCAGAATTTCTAAGCACCTCATAAACAGATGTTGAAAGGAGACTTAACTGATAATTTGCAAAACAGAGAAACTAGAGAAAAGCAGAAAATAATGAAAAGAAAAGCTCGCATGCTTTTTGGTAGAGTTTTGGGGGCTCTAGCCTTAAGATAGTCCCTTTCTCTTATTGCCTCTGGCACCCCAGGTCCTTCTCTGATGAAAGGCTGCGTAAATTGCCCCTTCTTGGTATAATTTGAGAAGGCATACTTAGAGTCCCTCCAGATTCTTTCCATCATAGCCCACCAAGGTGTTTAAAAGCTTACCACTGAAGAGTCATTTATTTATCCATTCATTTGTTCAACAAATTCTTATTCCGTGCCTACTAAGTGCAAGAGTAGCATGATGGACTTGGCACAAGTTGGAATACTTCCCATCTCCCAAGACCATGGCCAGCATCTCTAGTAGATGTTTCTTGAAGGACCCAGATGCAGGCAGCCATCCCAAGACACTCTCCTTTTGTTTATGGTACCCCCTACTTAGAATCCTTCAATGGCTGCCCTCCTACTTAAGATAAAGACTTGAGTACTGAGTGGGGCCCTGAAGCCTGGGTGCTCTGGCCCTGCTCCCTCTGCTGCCTCCCTGGAGGCCAGCCTTGTCGTTGCTTTGTCTTCCAGCTGCATTCTCTCCTGGGGCCTCCACAGAAGGCAGGTCCGTATTCTTCCCGACTTTAGGACCTTCAACCTTGTTGTCCTTATGCCTAGAATAGTCCGTGATTCCCCCCAGCCCCTGCCACGCACACACACCTCTTTACCTGGTTAACTTCTATTTACCTGGAGATCTAAGTTTAAGCGTTACCTCCCCAGGAAGCTTCCCTCAATTGTCCCTGCACCTGGTCGAGGTCGGGCCTCCTCCTCCTCACCTCCCGAGGGCCTGGTCCTGTTCCTGCCAGCACTAATTGCAGTGTATAATGAGATTTGTCTCCTATCATCTGTCTCCTCCGACAGAACTTCATAGCATGTTGCCTGGCTACATCATCCTGGAGCAGAGCTTGATCCCTGGCACTCAGCAGGCATTCAATTAAAATTCAATGAATCAATAAGTATGAGCACACACATGGAATATGTATGTCTCATTGCTTTCCAGGCTGAGCCTCAGGGGTTAAAGATGAGGTGCGGTTGAAAGAACATACAATTTGAAGTCAGACAGGGACGGGGACAACAACAGCCCTCACCCACTGCCCGTAGGAGCCTGGGCGAGGTACCTGGTGACAGGGAGTGCTGTGTGCTAGAAACCAGGCTGAGTATTTCATATATATTCTTATTTAGTCCTCACAACAGCACCCTAGCTTGATATTATTATTTCTGTGTTAAAGATGACTAAGTTGAGAGATTTAGAGGTTACGCAGCTAACTAAACAAGTGGCAGAGATAGGACTGGTGCCAACACCGATGCCTTTGAACACCACCCAGCTTGTTACCATGTGTGAGCTTGCGTTTTTCAAGAATTCGGTGAGCAGCCACCTGGAGAGCTTGTGTCTTACAATCTTCTCTTCTTTAAGTCTCTCTACTCATTTTGTCACTCTCAGATAATTCCTCAGTTCAGCCGGCTGCTAGGGATAAATGCTCCCTGGGGTTAGGTAGGGTGGAATTATAAATTTGTTGAATTCACAGTTTTTCCATTAGTTTCAGTTAGCTTTTGCTACACACCAAACTATCCCCAAAACATATTGGCTTCAAACAACCACAGTTTGCTGATTCTCACAGTTCTGTGACTTGGCTGGGTGACTTCTCGGCCTTCCGTCACCAGGCTCACTCATGGGCTCCATGCAGCTGGGGGGTGAGATGGGCTGGAGGGTTCCATCAGACCCCTCTCACACGCCTGACAGTTGTGCTGGTCACAGGCTGAGACCTCTCCGCTCTCCTCCCCACAGTCTCCCACCCTCCAGGAGGCTCGGCTCCCAGGGCACGACAACAGGGTTTCTTGAGGCCAGGCACTGGAAATCTCATAGCATCTCTTCCACTGCATTCTGTTATTTAGAGCCAGTTACGAAGTAGCCCAGATTCAAGGGGTGGGAAAATAGACACCCCCTGTTGAAGGGAGGAGCGCCAAAGTCTCATTGCAAAGGAATGAGAAATTGTTGTGAACATCTTTGAGTGTAAAATACCATGGCATATGATGGAGTGGGATGAGCTCACTAAAAATAGTCACAAAGCATTTGCCATCAATGTAGGAAAAGCTCTGTGAAAAATGGGGAAACAATGGCATGTATTATTGTCATAGCAAAGTTTACAGGCAAAGAAACCATGCATAGACTGAAGTACAAAACGAAGGAATGAAAACGCACAAATGAAAGAGAAAGAGAATGGAATTCCACCTCCAGGTGTTTCCAGGAGTTTTAGCAGCAGGCAGTGGCAGAGACAGAGTCCACGCTGACCCCTCCTCTCCGAGGACTGCCCGGTGCAGGGACGCACACCTTCATCCGCTTCCAGCAGAGCTCATCCTGGGTTTGGAGGACTGGGCCTGCCAGCCTCACCTCCCCTTCATTTCCTCCTGTAGGATCCTCTCTCTCTCCCGCGTTCTCCATCCTCCCTAAGACAGGAGCCAGCTTCAAAAATTGATTGGTTGCTGTTTTGGCAGTATTTGCTCCCTTTTCTGATAAAAACATGCCAGATCCACATGTCAGCTACCCAGGGAGACCGTCCACACCGCGCAGCTTGAGCTGAAGTGCCAGGGAGCCCAGGAATGGGAAGGAATGCAGTCCGTGCTGGAAAAGTCCTATGTCCAGACACCCACAAAGCCTCCCCCAGGCCCCTCAGGGACTGTCAACTCTTGGTGGCTCGACTCAGGGGAGCTGCGGAGAATCTGCCCTCAGACTGCTGAGAAGACACAGCCTGGAAAGGGTGTCAGAGGCTCCTCTGGGGGCAGAAAGGTGTCGTTCACACTAAATAGCCCTTGGATTGAAATCCAGATCTCAGTTTAGATAAAAGGGCTACTCTTGCCTGTTAAGTTTCTCTGGGCAATTGTTCATTTATGAAATGAAGACCTTCTTTAAGGCCTCTGTACAAGTTTTATCCCTTCTTTGTAGTGTCTTCAAACTTTATTACGGAGGAGGCCTTGTACCAATGCAGCACTCCCAAAGTCATCCACTAAGGTGCCCTGGGTGGCCAGAGGGCAGCGCGCCCCAGGAGGCTCTGGGCTGAACCGGAAATTTTCACATGTAAGACACGTAGACCACATTTTACATTTCTATCAAATAATGACTTTGCAGGAAGGATATTTGATGTTCTCTGAATTCCTTTGCGTCTTCATGTACCTCCGAGTTTAAACGTGTCAGATTGAGAAACAGAGAGTGGAATCTCTCCCTTCACAGGTGAGACCTTACCGGTGGGGCCCTGAGGTCCCACGGGCTGGACTCCTCATCCTGAGTCATGCATGGAGTGACCTGGGACTCAGCTGAGGCAGCCCCTGTGATGACCCCAGTCTCCCCTCACAGACCCCAACCCTGGGGTCTCTGCTCAGGCTCCGAGTGGGGTTTGGTGGGAGAGAAAGGAGACTTGTGGTAATATCTTCCAGATGTCAAAAAGATGACGTTACTTCTGAAGTTTAATTGCTGGTAATAATGAAGGGGCTGAGAAACATAGGGAGTGATTAAAGATTTTGAGTAAAGCAGAAGTTTGGGCTTGGTCCGTTAATAACATTGGCAGGGGCAAGGGACAGGGGCTCCAAAGCCACAACCACCTACTCTTTTTTAAAAGAATGTGGCTTTGGTGACAGTATTTCACAAACCCACAATACGGCCTGACAAAGGAATCAAAAGCATGCTTTAAAACACCCATCACTTTGGACTTAGGAATTTATTTTTTATAACCCCGAACAAAGGAATAAAAATAGATCTATATACTTATACGTTTTAAATGGGCTTTGGAAGAGAATGAAAGTACGTATAATTGGGACCCTCCCAGAAAGTCTGCCTTATGAATATGCCTCGAGAGAGAAAAATGATTTTTTTGCCTTGTTGTATCCTTAAGTTTGTGGCTTTTAGAAGTTTTCATTTTGCTGCATATTCATTTCCTTGGTCAAATCACTGAACTCCCATGGTTCAATTCCTTTGTCTGTAAAATGGTAGAGTTTTTAAAAACTGCTATAGAACTTAAAAAGTGTAAAATTCTAGGAATCTATGCCTGCCTAATTTCTTTTCTTTCAAACAGGCCTTTCATATTTTATTTAACAAATAATTTTATTGGTACATAGAAGAAGAAAAGCTGAAGAGACATGCATGTGTCCTACCAGGGCTGTGACTGCGACTGCCATTATCTCAGTGAAGACAGCACTTCCATCAGCATCTAGACAGGGCTTGGCAAAAGGAAGGCACTCAATCCTGAATGAATGAATGAATGAAGGAAGGAAGGAAGGAACCTGTCCATGTCTGTTGTTACTACGTGTGTTAAAATCCAGGAAAAGCCTCCCCCCACCCCTCAAGGACATACATCATTGTGTTAAAATACTTTGTAAGGTTTCCAGGTGGAGCAAAAGTGATCACCCTTACACGTTCACAATTTATATAATGAACGAACATAAATTGATTTTTATTTTATGTTTCATAGTAATGGCAGAAAATTGCTAAGAAATATGGAATTTATTTTATGACATCTTGGTATGTAGCTAGCTAAAATATTTGAACAGCTTTAACAGAATTGATATGTAATTCACACACCATAGAGTTCACCCATTTAAAGTGTATAATTTAATGGCTTTTAGTAAATTCACAGAGGTGCTCAATCATCCCAGTAATCTAGTTTTAGAACATTTTATCCTCAACATTTTCCTAAAAGGAAACTTCTTGCCCCTTGGCAGTCACCCTCAGCCCCTCTTCCCTCCCTTCCCCACTTCTCATTCCCAGGCAAACATTAATCTACTTTCTCTGTAAATTTGCCTATTCTGAACACTGCATATAAAGCAGAGCTGAAAACAAAGGACCTTATTTTAGCATAATTCCCATTGTGGTCCATCGATTCAGTCTTTATGGATACAGACATGCGTATCCATGTTCAGTTGGCCCTCTGCATTCACGAGCTCCACATTCATGGATTCAACCAAACACGAATCAAAAGTTTTTGGAAGAAAAATATTCCTCAAAGTTCCAAAAAGCAGAACTTCACCTTGCCATGTGCCGAGTACCACGTTAAATCCATGAGAGTGAAGCGATGTGTAGGCATTGCATTAGACATTATAAGTAATCTAGAGGTGATTTAAAGTATATGGAAGAAGGTTTGTAGGTTATATGCAAATACATTTTATATTAGGGATTTGAACATCCACAGATTTTGGTACCCAAGGAGGCTGCAGCAACCAATCACCCACGGATATGAAGGGATGAATATATATATCTATACTGAAGGAAGCACACGTAAATATTACAGTTCATGTCTTCAATCATTTATACTTATCTTTATTTTATCCAGCCTTTTACACTGATAATATTAGTTCTCTATCAAAAGTTATTTTTTGAATTTTGAAAGTTTTTAGAACATTTAGGTAACATTGATGCTATGAAATGATTATAAAGGATACTTAGACCCCATTTTTTGAAGTAGTGAGCTATTACAGTTATGTTGACAAATGTTTCTACTTTATGATGAACAGCTTTATTGAAGCTGAGCAGCTTTACCTTAGAGTCTATATTTTTACAATCCCTTTTGTAAACTTTATTTCGGCTCATATACAATATAGTTTGTAAGAGGCTTTTAAATTCTTTCTCGAATGAGGCTCAGTATAAACACACAGGCAAATAAAGGACGATATTGATCAATTTAGTACAGATGCATTAGCTAGAGATGAAGGGGAGAGGAAAATCATCGGGAACTGAAACCAGCGTAGAGCTAAATACATCCCTTGCCTTTTCAGATCTGTAACAAGGAGAAAAGTTGAACAATTTGGATTTTACCTACTTTCTTTTCTTGTTTACTGGAGGCACTCTTTCTAGGTAAGGAAATGTCTCACATTGGAAAACTAGACCAACTATATCAGAATCACGTATCATGTACCGTGTTCATTACAATTATGAGTCTTGCTGAATCGAAAGCTCTGGAGGCATCGTCCAAGATCTCCTATTTACACCCCAGGTGTTTCCAGAGTTCAGGGAAGTTCAGGAACCCAAGGACAAAGGCAGATACAGGCTCCAGGCTCCAGTCCCTGTGGGCCCCTCCTGTCTGGGGATGCATAAGTCGACCAGGTGACTGGTCTGGCAATCATGAGCTTCCAGAAGGCTCATCTTGTCCCTCAGCCTGAACCCCACACTGGAATCCTGCCCTCCTCCCCATCCCATCTCCACCACCCCAAACTCCCAAGGATTTCCGAGGGCCCAGGGTTGGATTTCATCAGCAACATGGACAATCGGTGTTGGTGGGTGAACAGCTAGTGACTCCGTCACAGGGCTGCATACCTGCTTCATGGCGTTTTTCCTAGTCACAGCCCCGTGGAGGCCAGGCTCGCCCTCTCACCAGGGTTGACTCCTCCAGGGTGGCCTTCCCCTGCCACAGCCTGGGCCTCCCAGTGGTCAGTCGTGGGCCTTTCTGCACAAGGCCGAGGTCTCACCAGGGGCACAGCATCAAGGGCTGAACTCATCTCTGGCTTGGCCTTTGAGAGAAGCATTTTATTCTCAGGCATGAATGCAGAAAACAGGTAAAACAAGTGAAACAAGTCGTTTGCCGAAGCAAAAAATGCAAGCATGGCTTTCCTTAAAAATCGATTTCTATTTCCATGTAAGTGTCCTCGTCACATTATGGTTAACAAGAAAAATATCTTGAACTGGGATTGATAATTTTGTAATTACCACCGTGCTTTTAGGTTTGTACATGAAGGAAAAAAACCGCATTGTTTCTTTATCAAGAGAAAGAAATCTGCAGACTGTCTCGGATTGGATTGCAAGTTTGTGAGCGAGTTGTGGGATGTGTGTGTGTGCGCCTGTGTGAGTGTGTGTGCGTGCGTGCAAGTTCATCTTGTGTGTTAAGTGTGTGATTCCCAAGTCTCTTCCTAGCTCCAAGATTTTCCACAACACACCAGCAACTTTCTTAGGCTATCAAGGAGTTTTTCTTCTTTTGTTCTAGAAAATGGGTTTACTTCAAAGCAGATACAATGTGCTCTTTTTGAGTTCTGGAAAAGAAAGGGCTCAGGGGTGATTCTTTTCTTATGCTGATATCCTTCCATCTTCAGACATCTGAGAGGTCTTTTTCCTCTTCAAACGGAATGTTTTGTTCTGGTGATCCAAGCACCTGAGTGTGTGTGAATTGTGTATACTTGTGTATAAGGTGCGTGTGGAAGAGTGAAGAGTGGGTGTCAATCTATGTGTGAGTATGGATGTGTGTATATATCCATATATATGGATGTATATACATCCATTTATGTACATATCTATATACATCCATATATATCCATATATATGGATATATATACACACATCCAAGTGTATGCACCTGTATATATACTAAAGTTAATAATGTCTAGAAAAGAATCCTGCAGTTAATAATATCTAGAAAATACAAGGGGTATTGAGGCCTTTCACCAGCTGACTGGCTCAAATTGCCTGAGTTTAATCTGTCATCTAGGCTGCCAGTAGGTGCTGGTTGTTAAGGAGGTTGAAAGGAATCAGACCTAGGTCCAGTCATGTCCCCAGAACTTGGAGTTGGGTTCCCCTCTCCAGCTCACCACCACCGGCGCTAATCACACCTGGTTCCCAGAACCCTGTGGCCCAGGAGCCCAGTCCTGCCTCCTCTCTGAAGGTCAAGGAGAAGCAGTCAACACGGGTTCACCTTCACACCACTGCCCATCACGCCCTAGGCCCAGGCTAGACGACAGATTCCAGGAGCCTAGGACATTCATGCCCTGGACACGCAGGAGAAGTTCTGCACGCCCCACACCGTCGTGGTGCCCCCACCATGGCTGATAAAACTTAATAGAGGGAGAAGCTGTCACATTCACAGAAGTTACTAGAGAAAATGTTCTCAAATTAGGTGTTGTAGATATTTTCAAATGTGTTATAATTGCATCTACAATCACATGTAACATAAGACAGTATCTAAGCCAAAATGATACAGCATATTTTTTCAGTTCTCAAATGCACCCTCCTTCCCAGTGTCTTAACATCTCTGAATTCAGGATGTAACTTCCGATTAATCAGTTTAACTGGTAACACATTTTTATTTTCTTGAAAACATCAATTAATGGTGTGTCTTTCAACAGATAGCATCTTAGCTTTGATATCAGAGTGCCACATTAATTTGTTTAAAGCTCAGTATCTCAGGATTATAAAGATGTTCTTTGAAGCGGGCTTCTACCCTTCCCATAGGAGATGCCTCTGTTACTGGTGGGGAGACCTTGTGATTAAACAGAGGGCAGGCAGGCCAACAGGCAAGCTCACCCACTGCAGGGCCACAGGAGGGGTGCTGCCAGCCGCCCCACTCATCTGTCATCATTCTCAGATTTGGAGAGGGCCAGGATTGAGCCTGCAGCCTCCTGTTCCACCCTAAGCGCTGGAATGCAGCCCCCAGCCTTGCAGCCTTTGCCTGTTACTGTGATGCCCAACCCATCGAAAGGGAATTGTTGATGCCAGGCGCTATGCTCAGCATTTTGCAGAATTCGTCTCATTTGCTCCTCAAAGTGGCCCCTTGAGAAGGCACTCTTGGCACTTGCCTTTGCAGATCAGAACACGGAGGCTGTGGGAGCTCAATGGCCTCCTGTTCGCATCCTTCCTTGAGTGATGGAGCGGAGGGAGACCTGGCAGTCCCATGCTGGAGCCCACGCTGCTGCTGCTCCAAGTCTGGCCTATGGAGCCATGGCCCTGGGTGCCTAGCATGGCCTCGAGTACCTGTGGAAAGACCCCACCCCCCTCCCAGGCATTCTGCTATGGCCCAGGGTCCCAGCGCCCCAGCTTGAAAACCGCCCTTTCCTCCTCAAGACTCTAACATTCCCACTGTCTCCGTCAGGCAAGTCCCGAAAAAGAATCTGATTAAGTGAATTCACACTAATTGTAGGGGACAGGAGGGCCTCAGGAGTTTGATGCTCAGCGCTTTGCAGTTGTCAGTGTGGTGCTAACAGAGTAGCGGGAAGCGGTGAGGAACGAGGGGCAGCAGAGGGAAAGGGTGCGCTTGCTGTAGATGGGACAGTGCAGGGCCCCTGGGGCTCATCACAGGTGCAGGCGCTTGATAGCTGGGTCCCTGTCATCCATGGACTGGGCCACGCTGTCTTGGAACATGCACCTCATTCCCCGGCCTCACACAGGGTAAGGCTGAGCACCAGTCAGGGACCTTGTGTGACGGGCGAACACACTGTTATCGCCACTAAGGCATGTGCCCTGCTTGCCAGGGGCAGAAGGTGAGGCTGCGCAGGTTCAGAGCGGTTCTCTTCGCTGCTGCAGACCCATCCAAAGCACCACAGTCTCCCTCTGTGAACTCACCATTTGAGCCACTTCTTTCTCTTACTGGAAATAATCCCCCCCTTCAAATTTGCTTTGCCACAGCAGGGCTAGTGGCCAACTTCTTCTCTGAGGCCCCTTGTCCGAGGTTCGCGCAGTTCCTGCAGAGAGTGGGCCACGGGGGCGTGCGGACAGTGCCCGATTGAGTGGCTGGCGCGCCCGCTGGGCCCCGGCCAGTGCTCCCAGGGAACCTGCAGCCCTCCAGCCCCTCCGGCAGGGGAGGCCAGGCGCTGGTGAAATCCCTAGTGATGTGGTCACCCCCACTTGGCACAGGCCTGCCACGGAGAACCCAGGAGGAAGCTGGAAACCCTGAGGTCCAGCCAGGAATGAGGTCAGGGCAGGGGTGTCACAGCTGCTGCCAGGGCACCCACAGTTGCTGTCTCCTTCCTTGTTCCTCATGCTTCCCTCCCCCGTTCCCAATGTTTTATTTTTCTGGGAGCGGGGTTGAATGGGTTCATTTTTCCATTAATATTTTCTCTGATGCACTGCACAGCTTTGATGCCACGTGGCCCTTTTTCTGTAACTTGCAGCTCCAGGAACGCCCCCGCCGGCCCTTGGTCCTTGTGTGGCTGTTTCTCCACCTGGACAGCCCCTCGAGGAGTCTCCTTTCCCCCAGTCTTCACTCAGAAGTCACCTTCCAGGCCACCCCATTCCCGCCTCCCCAGGGAGCCCCTCCAATTCCTCTTCTCAGCTTTATTTCTCCCCCTTGGCATGTGTTCTCATTTGACATATTTTATTCTTTTCTTATTCTGCCAATAACATGTTAAGTTCTACAAGGGCTAGGAATTCCGTCTGCTTTGCTCTCCACTGTATCAGCTGTGCCTAGAAGCAAACCTGGCAGAAAGTAAGGGCTCAAAAAATACTTGTGGATGAACGATGATAGACTCCTAATTGTAAAAATAATTCTTAGAATCACCTTGGTGTGCGCCTTAGTCCGTTCAGGCTGCTATAACAGAATACTATGGGCTAGGGGACTTACACAAATAGAAATGTATTTCTTACGGTTCCGGAGACTAGGGAGTCAAAGATTTTGGTGTCTGGTGAGAGCCATCTCCTGGTTCATATGTGACGTCTTCTCACTGCTTCCTCACATGTTGGAAGGCCTGAGGGAGTTCTCTCAGGCCTCTCTATAAGGAGGTGAGGACTCCCCACTTACGGCTTAATCGTCTCCTAATGGCCCCACCTCCTAATACCATCCCATGGGAGATTAGGTTTCAATATATGAGTTTGGTGCTGTGTGGGGGAGGGCACAGGGTGGACACAAACATTCAGTCTATAGCAGTGTGTTAGCGTTAATGTTCATTTTTATATCCTGCGCTTATGTCTTCAAAGGTTACCATGTTCAACCATTCATCTTTTTTTTTTTGTTTGTTTGAGACAAGGTCTTGCTCTGCCACCCACGCTGGAGTGCAGTGGCACAATCTCAACTCACGGCAACCTCCACCTCCCAGGCTCAAGTGATTCTCCCACTTCAGCCTTCCGAGTAGCTGGGATTACAGGCGTGCGCCACCACTGCCCAGCTAATTTTTGTATTTTTAGTAAAGATGGGGTTTTGCCATGTTGCCCAGGATGGTCTTGAACTCTTGACCTCAAACAATCCACCTGCCTCGGCCTCCCAAAATTCTGGGATTACAGGCGTGAGCCACTGTGCCTGGTCCATTCGTCCACTCTTAACATCAACAACATTTTTGGGACACACTCGACATGCCACTTATCTGCTCTGCAGGACACAATCCCAGCTCTGAAGATCAGATCACTACAACCCCAGGTTTTCAGGGTCCGACCCAGAAGGGGACATGCGAGGCCAGCGTAGGGTTTGGAGATGGCTTTGCAGAGAAGCTAGTCCTCCTGCAGCAAACGTGAAGGTGCAGGAAAATGCGTGCACGCTCAGAGGAGGGCAGGGAGGCCATTCCTGCAGAGCCCGTGGCGTGGGTCCCATTAAGGATGCAGCTGAGATCGTCCGGGTGGGAGAAGGTGAGGAGAGTGGGTGGGGCTGGAGGGGGGCCAGCTGCAGAGGCACGGAGGGAGTGAGACCCATGGGATTTTTGCACTTCTCAGATGTGAGGGAAGGCAGGCCGGGAAGGAGAGACACCAGAAAGGATGACTCCACAGACGCTAGTTGGGACGACTGAGGGTGTGACAGTGTTTGAGACCGAAGATACAGGAGAAGAGGCAGGTTTGGGAGCAAAGATGATCATTCAGGCACGGACGTGCTGAATTTGTGATGCCTGTGAGTCCCGAAGTGGAGATGTGCAGCAGGCCCTGGGAAATAGAAAGCTACCTCAAGAAAAGGGTTTCAGCTGCAGTCACGAGGTTAGGACTTTGGACTTAGGAGTAGCAGCTCTTCAAAAGAGCATGTCAAGTAGTGAGAAGGCCAAAGACAGAACTCTGAGTGAAATCAGTATTTACAGGTTATAAGCAGATACCACTTGTGTACACAATGCTGGTCATATGTGGACATGGACTGGAATTGAATTTCTTTCCGACTGGAAGTCTTGAGACCAGAGTTTCCTCTCAGCTGTGCAGGAAAGCCCTGGGCTGTGGAGCCTGCAAGCTGTGAGCCCATTGTCTGCAGAGACATGGTGGGCCATCCCAGGCAGGTGCTTTCTTCCTCTCCTTATGATAAAGAGGTCTGAGGACCTATGAGAGGAGGTCCCTTCCAGAAGGGTGTTGTGGGTTTGAGGATGCGTTCATCTTTCCTGGCAGTAGCCCGACACCAGGATCTAAACACATAACCGTCCAACACCAAACTCATGTTCTTTCTATGACACTAAAGTCCCATGGCAGGACATGACATATATGTGAAAGAGCAAAGGGAAGCATGTCATATTTGCAGAAAATTTTTGGTTGAATTTTATGTGATATTTACACACACATTGTATTTACTGTATCACTCAATGTAGTGATCTCACTCTTAAGAATTGATTTCATTGAATCCTCACTACATGTCGGGGGAAAAGAAATATCAGATTATAGAAATACTAGAGTAGAGAGAATTTCTGTCTGGTATGAGCCGTAACTCTTAGAAAAGGGACACCCTTGCCCTCTGGCCAGTTTGCAGTACCTTGCAAGGGGGCATGTGAGCATACAGGAGGGGTGGCCTGGTGGGTTGTGTATTAGCTTGTTTTCACATTGCTGATAAAGACATACCTGAGACTGGACAATTTACAAAAGAAAGAGGTTTAATTGGACTTATAGGTCCAGTGGCTGGGGAAGCCTCACAATCATGGCAGAAGGCAAAGAGGAGCAAGTCACATCTTACATGGATGGCAGCAGGCAAAGAGAGAGTGAAGAAGACATAAAAGTGGAAACCCCTGATAAAACCATCAGATCTTGTGAGATGTATTCACTACCATGAGAACAGTATGGGGGAAACTGCCTCCATGATTCAGTTATCTCCCACTGGGTCCCTCCACAACACGTGGGAATTATGGGAGTACAATGCAAGATGAGATTTGGGTGGGGACACAGAGCCAATCCGTATCATGGTGGGTGGGTGCCAGCTGGGCCTTGACAAGTTTTAGGAGAAGTGGAATAAACATGTTATTCAGTGCTTTGATTATAGAGACAAAAATGCTCTGTCTGCCTAATAACATCCCCCTGCCCACCCTGCAAGGTGGGCCCTGCTGCCTGCAATGCTGGTGAGACCAGACTTGTCAGGGCTTTCTCATAAGTGTCTGTGTTAAAATGCAGACGTCTGACTGTAGAGTCAGATGTTAACCCCCAACACCTGTTATCAACGGACCGTGGACCGTTTATCAGATTCATGGTTAGAGGGTAGGAGAGGAAAGAAACAGTGGAAGTTTCCAAAGCAAGGGTCATGAGCGGCGCCTCCTTGGTCTCAGTTCAAGGGAGCCGTAGTGGGCTCTGCAGACACCCTGAGGTCAGAGGGTAAGTGGGAGGTGGCATGGCTGCAGGGGAGGAGCACCGCCTGTGCAGAGCAGGAGTGGGTATGACAATAAAGGGAACCGGGAGGGACCTGAGCTGTGGATGAGATGCAGACCTGGCAGTCACTGGAAATGCGGAGAAAAGAGATTTAGGAACAACAGAATGGACAAGAGTATGTGGATGCCCAGGCACCTTTTCTTTTGGCCACGACCCTGTCACTCGGGTCTCCTCTGCAGCCCCTGTCTCAGTCGCCTCTGGTTGGGGTAACTCCTCTCCATTTCATGTGTTGAGCTGCCCTGGGATTGCTGTCAGATGCCTCCTGGCCCTCACCACATGCGTGGAGGTGTCAGAGCTCCTTGATCACATGGGCTTACCCTCCGGCGGGGTCGGGTCCTGGGGGCGTTGGCAGCCCACAGAGTATACGGCATGGTCCTTGTCCACAGTGAGGGTCACTCAGCCCAGCCATGATGCAGAGGGAGGTGACACTGAAAAATCCCATGTCATCCCAAATGACATGAAGAAGTCAAGCTTCTCAATGACCCCACACCTGCATCCCTGGGAGCTTCCAGGAGCCATGCCCGACCCATGGATGGGGCTTTCTGAATACCTGGCACTGTGTCTTGTGGCCTGTGGGCTGAGAAAAGGCTCCGAGCTTCCTGGCTTGCGGGGCTGATTTTCTTGGCATTTTCTTTATTATTTCTTCACCTGGTTCCCATGGAAGGCTGGGAACGGCTTCCCTGTGAGCGTGGGCTGGATCGCCTCCTGGGATGTCAGGTCACCTGAAAGCCGCTGCCTCCTCCAGCACCTGAGAAAGGGAAGGGGGAGAGGGTTCACTCCCGGTCAGTGAACAAGCTGCCTGCTCCCCAGCGTACTGGCTGAAAGAAAACCTTTTCTGGACAGGCCCAGACTGCCTCACACTGCAGTTCAATTACCCACGAAATGAGGGGGACTTCTAGAGACGAGGACATTTCTAGAGGCTTCTCCAGCAGCAGCCTGGCTGGCTCTGCTCCCCAACAGCGTCCTGAGATGCCAACAGGCTGTTGCTGGGAGTAGGGCTCCTCTGGGATGTACCCAGGGGTGTGGGTCCTTCCTACACAGCTCACTTGGCAGCAACCTCTCCAGCTGCTTATTTTATCACTTACCTGTTTTCTCAAGAGCTACCTGAGGAGCACCGGACTAGGGGAGGCAAAAAGAAATTCAGTGAAGAACAAGATGCTTTTAAAATAAGGAAGAGGAATGAGACCATCTGTAGTGCCAAGGGACACTGTGATACCGTAGTGGTTTGAGCAGCAGCTCTGGGCTCCACAACCCTGTTACGAATTCCCCATCTGCCACTCCCAGGCTGTGTGACTTAACTCTTTTTTGTTGCTGTTTTTAAATTTGAGGTAGACTTCTTATAGGCACAGCTGGGATTTCCGCTCAGGTCTGCACGTGTCCAGGCAGAACCTCTGTTACAAGACCACAAAGCTAGAACCATCACCAGCCAAACATCCTGATGATGACACTCAGGACAGTGGCAGCTTCAACTCTGTTTATGAAACTTTCCAGTTTTCACAGCCCAACTTCCCAGACAGTGACTAGGAAAAGTCTAGTTTGCCCATGACTGAGGGAGTTCTTGGAATTGGAACTTTGATTTTTTGGTGTTTTTCAATAAATATGTGTCCTCTTAAAAATAAATTTAACCTCAAAAGTTAGGTCTTATTTTCTCTCATTCAATAAATGTGGAAGCTAAAAATCTGAAGTTAAACAACCAGTTCAGTTGTACATATAAAGCCACCTTGTCCTAAGCCTATTCCACAAATCCTTCTTCATTTGTTAGAATCCATCCGTCTAAAGAACTATTTGTTTAAAAAATTTGGAGAAGAATGAAAATCACAAGTACAAACCATTACCTTAGTGAATTATGAAGTATCCACATCTGGGAAAATCTTTCAGGGCATTGCGAGAGCAGCGATGATGATGTCTGCAACGTGCTTGGCCCTTCATATGTGTCTGATCCAGTTTACTTTCGGGAACATCCATCGTCACCGTTGGAATCCAGACACACGCCGTGAAACATGAGTATGAGAGCACTTAAATGGGATGACAGGCTGGGTGCATGGCTCACGCATGTCATCCTAGCACTTTGGGAGGCTGAGGCGAGTGGATCATTTGAACTCAGGAGTTCAAGACCAGCCTGGGCAACGTGGAGAAATCCTGCCTCTACAAAAAATATTTAAAAATTAGCCGGGACGTGGTGGCATGTGCCTGTAGTTCCTGCTGCTTGAAAGGGTTGAGGTGTGAGGATCGCTTGAGCCTAAGAGGTTGAGGCTGCAGTGAGCCAAGATCACGCCACTGTACTCCAGCCTAAGCGACAAAGTGAGACTCTACTAAAAAAAAAAATCCACATTTACAAAGGATAAAACAAAGGAAAAAAATGGGATGACAGACATCCAGCCTAACAAGCCCTTCTCACAGGCATCCTGGCTCTTCTTACTCTTTGCCCACCTTCCCTCGTGGCCGCTCCTCACCCCCAGGCGTCTTCTTGTGGGCCCCGCCCTGCCGTGTCCATCTATTCCGGGGTTCACTAATCTGGGGGCCTGGCTCCCGTCCCTGTCAACACTTTCCCTACTTCATCTGGGCACATGAGAAGGGGCCCTGCTGATGCCCACCCCAGTGGACAAGGAGAAGATGTCGTGTGCACTGGGAGTGCTTTCTGAACACCCTTTTAATGGCCTACCTGCTTTTAATCACTAAGAAGAAAAAATTAATCCCGAGAGTAGAAAATGGTGTTTATCAAGTACCTATTGCCTGGCAGGGCACATACTGGCACGCCTCACGAGCTAAGTCCTCTCAGCTCTACTTTACAAATGTGGAGACTGGAGACAGGAGAACATATTTTGCCTACGATGCGCAAGATGTTCTCTCCTTTTTCCATCTTCTTCGAAGCCAAGTTCACTGAGTTGGTCAGGGGAGACAGGGAAGCTCCTGCTATTCCATTCACCTGGCAGACTCTGTCCCTCATCTGTGATCTGGAGAAAAAGTGTCTAATATGAATACATTTTAAAGATTAACACTCAAACAAAAATCGACTTAAAGACATTCTCACAGAAATGAAGCCACGCGGGACTTGGACCCGTTCAGTCTGAGTTTGTGATTTCCTGCATCCCCAGATTGCTTTGTGAGTCATAACCACATATCAGTAGAAGGTGGCCCATCACTGGGATGCCCGCTGAGCTGGGCACGGTGGCTCACACCTAGAATCCTGGCAGGAGAACACCTTGAGGCCAAGAGTTTGAGACCAGTCTGGACAATATAGTGAGACTCCACCATTACAAAAACTGTAAAGCGTATCTGGACATGGTAGTATGGGCCTGTAGTTCCAATTACTTGGGAGGCTGAGATGGGAGGATCAGTTGAGCCCCAAAGTTGGAGGCTGCAGTGAGCCATGATTGCGTCACTGCACTCCAGCCTGGGCAACAAAGCAAAACCTAAATTCAAAAAAAAAAAAAAAAAGGTCTGCATACCATTACCTGTCCGTTTCCTGCCCTACCTCAAGTCACACAGTCACCTGCTAGGGGCAAGACTTAGAGCAGGGGAATGGGAGAAAGAAGCAGCGCTCTCCCAAGTGAGTGGTAGCAACAACGGACTTGAACCCTATTATGTTTGAGTTGCTATCTTGTGTGCAAGCTTAGAACCAGCTGTAAAGAGTGGGAACTAGCCCCAGGATTGTCTACTGAGGATTTCAGGGAAACACGTCTCCATGGACGACACGCTTCAGGGGGAAGCCATGGACTGGGAAGTCAAATAAGACACTGCTCTTCCTGACTCCAGTTCTGCAAGCACATGTCGGCTTCCTTCTTCGCAGTCTCACTTCTACTCATCCAGCCCAGGCCTCAGGGAGCTCTCACCTGGTTGCTGGTGAAATCCCTACCTTCCCTCACCCTGCGCCCCACACCAGGGTCTCTGCCTCCTCTCCTCCTCCCATGTTGCTCCTGCCGGGCCTGCACGCCGTGGGTAAAGCAGCTGCTGTCTCTCTTGGCTTTTGGCCTTCTATCCGGGGCACGGCCTTGTGACCCTCATGGGGAGAACCAAACTACAGTATTTGGTCTGGAGACAATGGACATAAGTAAATATTTTAGAGAGGGAATCCTTTTTGACGCTCCTCAGATTATACTGGTTACAGTTCACCCTGCACCAAAACAGAAAGCCAATTCTTTCCCTAAAAGGAAGAGACCTTTGCCCTCAGAATGTTGTCTTCCAAGAGGCTGTTTTGAGTCACACTATTTTCTGAGTAGCCTGCCCCTTTTCCAACCCCCTGTTCATGTATCCTACTTTATACTTCAATGTTGGTTGGTCTGTTGACTGTATTGTTCTTCTACTTTAAACAGCGTGCTTCGTTCCACTGCAGTCTGCGCGACAGAGTTCGCACGGTACCTTGCGGACAGAATGTCCCCAGCTGGGAGGTCCGGGTGCACAGTAACAGGGGGCTTCTTAAGGACCCTGGGTGCTTCATAGAGATGGCAAAATGCAACTCAAAGGAAATGAGCATGGATTAGAAAAGAATTGGGTTACACTTTTTCCAGATTTTGTGTCCGAATGCATGCTTTTTGAGTTGGTCTACACATTAAAAAAACGACAAAACAAAAGGAAGGATGGCAATGCCTGAGCCTTGAGCAGCTATACCTTTCCTGAGGTGCCCTCCCGTGACCAGAGCCCTGCAGACCCCAGGAGGGTCCCTGAAAGTAGGTTATGTGAATTTCCATGTGACAGCAGCCAGAGTGGACACCGCCAGCCCTGGCGGAGCATAGGGAGAAATTCACCCCTGGTGTTCTCTCCTCTTTCCATCTTCTTCAAACCCAGGTTCGCTCAGATGGTCAGGGGAGATGTGGCAGCTCCTGCTATTCCATTTACCTGGCAGACTCTGTCCCTCATCTGTGATCTGGAGAAAAAGTCTCTAATACAAGTACACGTTCAAGATTAACGCCCAAACAAAAATCGACTTAAAGACATTCTCACAGAACAGACATAGTCTTCCACTACCGCCATTCTCCCATCATCCCACCAGCCTTGCACCATGGGCTTGAATCTGCTCTGTAGTGAAAAGAGCGTAGCTCTCTGTACTGGGTCCTTCTGTGACCTTTTTCAGCTTGGAAACATCAAGAGATTTTCATGGAACTGTACAGGTTAAACCTGGGGAATTTAGGTAAATGCTTTCTTCCCACCAGGGATGTCTTTCTTTTTAACTTTGTGGACTAATAGGCTCTAATTTCCATCACAGCAGCACTTCTTAAAAAGTGATACTAATAGCATTATGCAGGTATATGAAATCATTTTAAAGGTTATGTATATATTCGAACATATTGTAGCAGGTCTATTTTTCAGAATCACATAATCTTGCGTACAAAAATGTAACCTTCTATCTGTCTAATTGAGCTGAACTTTTATCTTGAGCCCCCATTCTGCCTAATACTGGAAAATGTAATCCAGTCAATTCCAGGTTTTAGCGTTGATGAAGAATATAAGGACTCTGGACATAATGTAGCGTTTATGTATGTTGATGCAGTGCTTGTGTATGCAAACACTGTAACAAAAACAGGTTTAGGTCAACTCTAGGGACGCAACAGAATACTTTTCCCTGCTGAGGGAGTTCTTCATCATTCACGTTTGAGAAGCACAGGGCTAGCAAGCATTAGCAGGCTGGGTAGTGCTAGTAATGGAAACGCCTTGCTCTTAACGTCTCAGGCTATTTTTGTTAAGTATTTTGAGGACACTTAATGACTACGCTCTTAGGATTTGGGGTGGGGAGCCTCCGAAGCCTGCGGGTTCTTGCTCCACACCCACATTCCTGCCCTCCAGGGACATGGTGTGTGCACACGTGCACTGCGTGTTTTGTGTGGCGTGCCTAGCAAGGGACCCCTGGGTGGAGACCTTGGCCATGGAGCACAAAACTCAGCACCAGGGAATGGCGGGTGGGGCGCACCCCATGGGGACTTTTTGTTAGGTCACAGGAGGGGACACTAAGGACAAACAGTCCCCTCTCTAAGTGGTTCCCACATCACATCTGCTTCTCCTCTCGCCAGCCTGGAAGGGTTGTTTTGCTCAGATTTATGTGTTCTGGGCTTTGGAAAATGTTTCTAACTGTTCAAATTTCTTGTGAAAACCTCTTATCGCCTGTGTGTCCCTCTCTGCCCAGCTGTTCCATCGATGTCTATGTTTACAGGTTGCTGCCATTGTGTCTTTACACATTTTATTTGTGTTGACTGTCTTTCTCTCTCTTTTTAAGGCCATAAGTCCCTTAAAGATCAGTTTCCCTCTTTTTCTTTTCTTTTCTTTTTTTTTTTTTTTGAGGCAGGGTCTCACTGTGTTGCCCAGGCTGGAGTGCAGTGGCATGATCATGGCTCACTGCAGCCTTGACTTCCTAGGCTCAGGTGATTCTCCCACCTCAGTCTCCTGAGTAGCTGGGACTATAGGTACAGGCATGTGCCACCAGGCCAGGCTATTTTTTGTGTGTGTGTGACTTTTTTTTTTTTTTGGTAGAGACAGGGTTTGGTCATTTTACCCAAACTGGTCTTGAACTCCTGGGCTCAAGCGATCCTCCCACCTCAGCCTCTCAGTATTGGAATTACAGGATGAACCACAGTGCCTGGTCCCACTTTTTCTATTTTTAGAAAACTGCATACTATAAGAGTTAAGCGATGACTTAACATACTATTAAACAACCTACTTCTTAGGGGAAAACTATCATTATAACCTTCAAAGTATTTAAAATTTGGACATTCAAAAACTCCCTAGAATTAACAAACTTGAACATTCAAACAAATAGTTCAAGGGAGAGGGCAGGTCTGTTTCTATAACAATTACATACTTGGAGTAACACACCTACTTTTTGGACTTCCTGGCCTGTGGGTGGGGAAGAGGCCCCTGGGTTGGCCATCACCACCATTCTCCCCAAACCCCCAGCAGTCCAGCACCACAGCTTCTTTCGGTTCTTCAGTAGAAAGGCACAGAGCAGAGCCCTTCCTTCCTTCAGTGACATTTTTCACCTTAGAAATATCAGGTATTTCTCATGGAATCCTATAGGTTAAAAATGTGGCTTTTTACAAAAATTTAAGTTCTCCCAGGTTGACATCACACTAAACAGATTAGAACCAGCTTTAATGTGTGATAAGGTAAGACCGAGGCTTGGGAAGTTCCAGGGAGCCATATTCAGGAAGCAGCATAATTCTTTTCAAAAAATAGGGACTGAGCTCGTACTGGATTATTTTTGTAAAGGGCATCTCTAAGATGAAATGTAACAGGGACCTTTTCCAGACACTGATAATTTAGGGGAGTTAGAAGAATATAAAAAGCAACTTGCCAAGCAATAAAGAATGAAATAAGTTCTACAAAGCAAGTCACGTTGTAAGAAGAGTTACAATGACAAGCCACCTCACAGCTCGGGGGTCAGGGCTCAAATAAGCTTGGGAAGTAGACAGCTCATTTTACGACAAAGTCTTATTCACAGATCGTTTTTATCTTGAGCAACAAACCAAAGTTTATCACTGTGTGGGGAGGGGGAATTTCATATCATCCTTGGGTAGAAAAATCACCAAGATATTTTAGGAACATGGAAAGGAAGGAAAGAGGCCTCGGGTGACCTGTAAGGGTCTCATATGTGACACTGCAGCTCCATTCAGAGCACAGGAGGGCGCAGAAATGCCTGGGGAAGGTTATCACTCAGGAATGTGTCTGGCTGAGGTCCACAGCAGGATGGCAGACCATCCAGATGATCACCTTAAAGTATTAAAATGCAAATACTCCACATTTCTATACAGTGAATGATTTCAGCACCTGCACCAGCACTATGCTGAATACTTCACGGGAAATCCAAAGAAACCGATAGTAAGGCTTGGATTCCCAGTGTCTTTGACTAAATCTAAAGAATACTCCCAGACAGGGGATGGTATTTACTCAAAGGACTCTCCTTATGGTGGGACCGCAGGCAACTCAAATCATCTAGACTCTGGTCCTCAGTGTGGAGGGCCCAGGAGCTAGCAGTTAGCAGCACCCCCAGCAAAAGACAGACCCCTGACGCTGGACTCACACTATCCCACCTCGAGAGAGAGACTGCTCTGCAGCCCAAACCAGCAAAACATCGTTACTACGAGGAAGACTCTTCCTGTGGATTGGCCTGTCATCCAAGGTGCACCTGCCAAGTAGGAAGGGACTGGGAGAGAGAAGGTGTGGTCAGAAGGTTGCTTAGAAATGGTGGGTTTAAAGAAAGGAGAAGTAGGTTGCCTTGAATATCTTACAGACAGGTAGCTGCTTGTCAGAGAGCTCCTGTCCTCCAGCGCTGCATCTCCCTTCCTGGACAGCTAGTCCTCTCCATCTTGCCTATTTTCTCCATCCCACTGGCTTATCTAATAAGAGAGCTTTTCTTTAACTTGGTCCATACATTGGTGAATTAAACTAGAACTAGCTGCTAATCACATTGGCCTTGGAGATATTCATTTCCTTCATTTATTATTGATATGATTATTTTCCAGTTCCTGGCAAGGCAGCAGTAGGGGAAAGGGGGTGTGTAGAATATCTACTAACATCCTTATCATTATTATCATTTTTTTTTTTGAGATGGAGTTTCGCTCTTGTTGCCCAGGCTGGAGTGCAGTGGCGTGATCTCAGCTCACTGCAAACTTCGCCTCCCAGGTTCAAGTGATTCTCCTGCCTCAGTTTCCTGTGTAGCTGGGATTACAGGTGCCCACCACCACACCCAGCTAATTTTTTTGTATTGTTAGTCAAGACAGAGTTTCACCATGTTGGCCAGGCTGGTCTCGAACTCCTCACCTCAGGTGATCCACTCACCTCGGCCTCCCAAAGTGTTGGGATTACAGGCGTGAGCCACTGCGCCCAACCCGCACTAACATTCTTTTTTT
>NW_012102665.1:1329953-1334118 GCF_000951045.1 Mandrillus leucophaeus | reverse complement strand
TTTTGAGATGGAGTTTCGCTCTTGTTGCCCAGGCTGGAGTGCAGTGGCGTGATCTCAGCTCACTGCAAACTTCGTCTCCCAGGTTCAAGTGATTCTCCTGCCTCAGTTTCCTGAGTAGCTGGGATTACAGGTGCCCACCACCACACCCAGCTAATTTTTTTGTATTTTTAGTCGAGACAGAGTTTCACCATGTTGGCCAGGCTGGTCTCGAACTCCTCACCTCAGGTGATCCACTCACCTTGGCCTCCGAAAGTGTTGGGATTACAGGCGTGAGCCACTGCGCCCAACTCACACTAACATTCTTATAATTCATATACTTCTACAACCTCACTGGGGAAACAAGGTCTATGCAAGCATCATTTATACTCATCCTCGCGAGAGTAAAAATCGCTTGCACACATATTATCTCAGAATCCTCACAAAAACTTCATAGACAATGAAACTGTTTTTTTCTTTTTGCTTTCTTTTTTTTTTTTTTGGCCTGCTATGTGTTGCTCTCTCAGTTGCTTTACATTTCTCATCTCATTTAATCCTTGCCCAATGCTGCCAGGCCAATATCACTTTCCTAGTTTACATTTGGGAAAACGGAAGCAGTGGGGCTTGCCATGTCTTCACTAACATCAGACAGGTGGTAAAAATCCTACGTTAAAGATGGATGGAATGCTCTCGAATCTAAGTCCAGGGATTTTCCAGCTATTCTCATGAAAACAGATCTAATAAGGAACAATAGAGGAACAATCATAAGACAGTAGAGGAACAGGCCAAAAAGTGTGGGTCTTTACAGGAAGGAGCAGGAGTGCTTGGGACAGGGAAGGCAGCGCAGTCAAACTCTCAAAGTTCAGCCACAAATGCTGATGGTAAAAAAGTTACAAACGTGATGTCTGAGATTTTAATTTCCTATTACAAACTTTTTCCAAATAAGCATCTGGGAGGAGTTGAGATGCAAATGGTCATTTTGGATGTTGTATGAATTTGCCTGTTGCCTGTCTTTAGACGGTGAAATTGTCTTAATTACTATTCTTTTTCCCCAAACCCAGGGCTTATCTTTACTTAAGTTAGACAAAAAACAAATTGTACTTAGCAGAAAATGGCCCTTCTGTGTTTCTTTGAGCCCAAATTAATCTGGTCGTTGGCCTGTGGTCCAGTGTTCCGGAGGCCAGAGAGGCAACCTTTCTCCTTTCATCACCACAGAGCGTCTCGGAGGAGAGGGGCTGGTTTTGCTGGCAGGCGGGGCAGTGTCCAGGTGAGCAATGCATAGGCCTTGACTTTCCCTGAGTGCAGCAGACCCCTCCGGGTGGGCCCTTTCTCCAGAGTGCCACTTGGCAGCTGTCCCCTAGTCCACCAGCACCTAATGAGAATCCGGAGACCATGGGAAGCTTTTCGGCTCTGTCTAGGGTTTGCAAGGACTGCTGATAGGGCGGGTGAGTGACCCAGCGGACAGTTCAAGAGATGAAAGGAAGCCTTTCGGATTAAATAAGATTTAGGAAATAAAAGGATTAGCAGGGCACAAAAGCTAGATTTACGGGCTTATTTAGCCAGTGCAGCATAGCATGCTGGGACTTGGGCATCCAGAAAGAGATAAAAGGAACTAACTCAGGAGGTCTCAGGGCAGCAGAGACAGCAGAGTCCCCCACCTCCAAGCCAGCTAAATCTTCTGATAATTGAAAACAGGCCAGAAAGGGATATTCCCCACGATTAATTCTGACTCCTCCACCAAGCAATAAGAAGAGATACAATGACAAGCCACCTCGCAGGTTCGGGGTCAGGACTCACATAAGCTTAGGAAGTAGACAGCTCATTTTATGACAAAGTCTTATTCACAGATCGTTTTTATCTTGAGCAACAAACCGAAGTTTATCATTGTGTGGGGAGGGGGAATTTCATATCATTCTTGGGTAGCAAAAATCACAAAGCTATCCTTCCGTATTGGTTATCTTTGCTCAGTATTTCTCTTCTCCCAGACTGTGGAACCAGAAACCCCAAGGCTTGAAGAAGGGCTGTTAGAGCATATCTGGTCTAACGGGCCCTGTGAAGTGGGTGCCCTCGCCAAGGCTCTCTGACATAGGCCAGGACCCTCATGGTCACAGGACAGTGTGCTCTAGAGACAAGCTGTCATGATCACTCAAAGTCAATAGTTTTTCACAAAATCACAGAACTTTATTCTGTTATTTTACAGATAAACAGACTGAGGCCAACAAAGGTGAAGATATTTGCCTAAATAACACAGCTTATTTGCAGAAGAGTTAACAAGTATTGTTGGGTCAGTACTCTTTTAGCTATATTGTGTGATTTTTTGTACCAGAGAACTTGCAAAAATCATCAGGGCCAGATGGCTTACAAGATAATGGGTCATTAGGACATAAAAATTAGGTAAAATCAAGGTAATCAGAAATTTTCATCAAATTAACTTTTAATCAAAAATTAAAGGACTTTTAAGGTTGAGGAGAAATAAATATTCTCAATAGATTTTCAGAAAAATACAATCTAAAAATGTTGATTTAAGTAACTATTAAGTATTTGATGCTTTAAATTTTTCTGAAAAGAGATCAGGCTTTTATGGCCTAAATTCTTTGTTCAGAACAAATTAATCCATGTAGTTGGGCTAAACACTTTACCTCTTGGGTATCAGCTTGATGTTTTGTAAAATGAGTGCTGAAGAGGTGAGTAGCCATGTTTTGCCATTCTACAAAACTTTATTGTTGACCATTGTTATGGGCTGAAATGGGTTCCCCTCCCCTCAAAATTCATACATTTCATTCTGAGTCAGTATCTCAGAATGAAAGAGGTAATTATGTTAAAATGAGGTCATTAGAGTGTATCATAATCCAATATCACTGGTGTCCTTATAAGGGGAGGGATTAGGAATCAGAAAATGCAAAAAAGAAAGACCACATGAGGATAAGCAAGAAGGCAGCTATCTAAAGCCAAGGAAAGAGGCCTCAGAAGAAGCCAACCCTGCTGGAACCTTGATCTTGAACTTTTGGCTTCCAGAATGGTAGGAAAACAAAAATCTGTTGTTTAAGCACCTGGTCTGTGGCACATTGTTATGGCAGCCCTAGGAAACCAAAACAACCATAAACTGAAAACAGCTATCGTTTATTGCATGCTAACTAGGATAAGACTGTACACATATTCCATTTAATCGTCTCACCATCTTCATGAAGTAGGTGCCACTACAACACTCACTTCTCATATTAGGAGAGGGAGGTTTATCAGCACTCGGCTCGGCACGGTGGCTCACGCCTGTAATCCCAGCACTTTGGGAGGCCAAGGCGGGCAGAACACCTGAGTTCGAGACCAGCCTGGCCAACAGGGTGAAACCCCGTCTCTAGTAAAAATACAAAAAAAGTACCCGGGTGTGGTGGCAGGCACCTGTAATCCCAGCTACTTGCAACGGTGAGGCAGGAGAATTGTTTGAACCCGGCAGGCGGAGGTTGCAGAGAGCGAGGTCGTGCCATTGCACTCCAGCCTGAGCAATAAGAACAAAACTCCATCTCAAAAAAAAAAAAAAAGGAAACCAGCACTATTCACCACTATTCTATACTGATTCAAAAACACTAAACATTCTAAAATATAAAAATGATTAGTCTGGTAGATGATAAGCTAATTGGTATCTTAAGCATAGCCCTTACATTTTATTGTTGGTTTATTGATTATAATATGAAAGTAGAATTAATATGAGGCTATTCAATCACTTCTCAGATACCTGGTTTGACATATTTAATCTATAATTCTATATATTTATTACTAAAGTATCTGTATAGAAAGTGTATTGAACTGTTTGTGGGTGGGCTGGTGAATATGATTGGCATATGATCTAGTATAAGAAATAAACAAATTGACAAGGCCAGACTGACATGCACACATTAGTTTGGTCATTGCCAACATTGTGCAGCACCCCATCCCTCACAAATGTTTTCATGCTTAACTAAAGTTCTTGTACAATCTGTACAAGTGTATATTTTATTAAGGGCAATACATGACATAAAAACATAACACTTCTCTTTAAAAAGAATAAGAACACATTTATTACTTAATTTGAATAAAGTTTGTTTACTTGGAAAGAAGAGTTTTCAAAAGATTATTAGTTTATAGTCTTAAATGGACAATTTTTTTAAATTATACTTTATGTTCTAGGGTACATGTGCACAACATGCAGGTTTGT
>NW_012102665.1:1323886-1329903 GCF_000951045.1 Mandrillus leucophaeus | reverse complement strand
CAGGAGCTCTTTTAGGGCAGGCCTGGTGGTGACAAAATCTCTCAGCATTTGCTTGTCTGTAAAGGATTTTATTTCTCCTTCACTTACAAAACTTAGTTTGGCTGGATATGAAACTCTGGGTTGACTGAAATAACACACGAAAGAGCTTAGCACAGTGCCTAGCAGGTAGTAAGTACTAAGGAAATGTCAGTTGCTGTCAAACTTTCTAGGAACAGGAAAGCAGGGCTGTATCTAATATGGCTTAAACTTGTATGCTCAGCAGGATGGGGAGGAGTCTCATTTTGTGTCAGGAGATTTCCATGGGTTATCTTATTTCACCCTACACGATGCTGTGCGGTCTCATCACCATGAACATACAGGACCCTGAGACTCTGAGAGGTGAACACTGCGCTCTAGAGCTGCGATTCACACCTGAATCTGCTGGCTCACAGTCTACACTCTTTCTACTGCACCACAGTAACCCACATGAATCAGCAATGAAAAAGGCAAGACGGAATAAGGTGAGGCCAATGGCGATCGTGAATGCAATGGGATTTCGAGAAGGGAGGCTGGTGTGATCTGGGGCAGTCAGGAAGGGAGCCTGGCCCTCAGCTGGGTGGAAAAGGGCAAAAGGATTTGTTTAGACTAAGGGGAAGGGTGGACATTCTGAAAAGGTCAATTTCACCCCCTCAACCTTAGTCAGGAGAGGATTTTATGCTCACCAGAGGCCACGTCCTTCTCTGTCAGTTGATATACTGACAGTCCTGGCTATGGGCTTGCTGCACAGTTCTCATCAGGACCAGAAAGGGGGCCCGGGTCAGCCTGTCCCTCTGGGAACATCCATCACAGCTGCTTCTCACCCAGGCTGTGACAGCATTTATCAGAGGGCTGGGGGCAGCCAGGTCCCTGCAGCTCTGCTATGCCTGCTGAGGAGGGCAGGACTGGCAGTAGAGAAGAGGGGATCCAGCTGGGGTCTACTGGCCTCAAAATGGTCTCAAGTAGTGAATGCAGGGGCTCCCATAGGACTAGAGCTTTGCGTTTCTGGTTCTTCGTCCAGTTCTGAAGCTTAGACATAGTGGATGTAAAAATAATCTGGGGAGCTTGCTCACAATGCAGGTGTTCCTGGCCTCACCCCAACTATTTTAATTTCATGTAATTGGGGTGGGGTTCAGGAATCTTCATTTAAGAAAAATACCTCCAGTGACAGACAGATGGCCGTCAATCACACTTTGAGAAAAAAATCCTCAAGTTCATGCTGTCGTGCTCAACCTTTGGGAAAAAATTCTTCTATTCTGTGTGAAAGAAAATGGTGTTTTTCTAAGTCCCAAGAAAGCATCCTAAAGGGATGCAAGGAAGGATTCGATGGGCATTCCTTCCAAGGCATGAAAGGAGAGCGGATGGCTGTGTCTTGTACTCAGCCACCCTCCACAGAGCCTGTGGCAGACCCAGGAATGTCCATGCGTCTCAGAGCTGAAGTGAGGTGCACAGGCCAAGTTCAAACCAGTGCCCCCTCCTTGCAGGGTGGTCAGAAAACACATGGACATTTGTCAAGAACTCCGGAGTAGCCCATGTCTGTGGTTACACAATGAAACATTCTTCCCCAGCGGCAACACCCAGAAGGCTTCCAATATTTCGCGCCCACACACTGAACATGAAATAGTGATTGATGGTAGGAGGATGTTCATAGAAAAAGTTTAGAAGTGACCCCTTCTTATTTTGCAAATAACAAAAGGAAATGCTCCTTTAGATCCTGTGCAGTTCGGAAGCCGCTTGGGTGGCATGTGGGCTGTCAGAGAGAATGAAGAGAGACATCTGGCAAGAACTTTTCTTGGTCACAATGTCTTGCTTCTCATTCTGCTTCCAATGCCCTCCAGGAGGATGCAGTTATGGGGAGAAATGGGACGCAGGAGATCTGGGGTCAGAGGAATGTGGATCACAGGGGTGTGTCCAGATCCCTGGACCTGCCACATTTGTGATCTCGGAAACATTATTTCTATCTCTCTAGGTTTGTATTTCTCCATATATAAGATTAATGGTGCCTCTACTGACATGTGGGCATGATGATTATAAGATGATCAAAAAATGGTTATTCAGGCCAAAACTCTCAGCATCGTCGTGGACTCTCACACTGCACATCCGATCCATCGCAATACCTGCAGCTCTACCCGCATTCTTGCATCTCACCATTCCTCACACTTGCCCCACTGCCACCCTGGCCAGAGGCTATCACTTCCCACCTGGGTTGTTGCAATACCTTCCAAACTGGTCTCAAAGCTCCTCCTCTTGCACTTCACCCAGATTCTTCCCCATCCAGTCAGAGCGTGGTGCTCCTCTGCTGTTGCTCTACTTTGACTTGCTTCTGCACTCGGACTTGGTAGAATCTGCCTTATCTACAGAGCTATAAGGTCTTGCAAATTTGCTCTGTCTACATCCTCACCCACAGACAACTGCCTTCCTCTTCTCCTCCTTCCCCTCTTGCTTGCTTCTCTCAGCTCCCTGGCCTCCCTGCTAACCTTGGAGGGGACCAGACAAAGTTCTAGCTCAGCCCATTTGCACTTCCTGTCCCTTCTGCCTATGTCACTTTTTCTTTCTGATATCAGCATAGCTTATTCTCTCACCTTCTCAGTAAGCAATTTCCTGCCACCCTGTTTAAAATTGTATACCACCCTTTACTCCCTACCCTCTTTCCTGCATTTTTCTTTTGCACATAGCGGTTATCACCATCTATCATACTGTGAATATTACATGTGCATCTTGTTAGTTGCCTGTTTCCTACCACATGATGACAAACCTGGCACATATTTATTGAAGGAATAAATAAGCTATAATGATCGATTCAACTTCAAGTTGGCCAACTCGTCAACAAACCTCTGTGGAATCCTGTGAGTGAGAAGGATTTTGGAGAAGTGATTATTGTGAGTTGTTATGTTTTAGGTATATTAGGACTATCACTACTTTCTTATTCTTTCCTCATTTATTAGCAGAGCCAGGTGGGTCCAATTGCTACAAAGTGATTTGGTGATGGCCTTTCTTATTTTTTTTTAAATCTGTTGCCATTAGACCTTCTATATTATTCAGCAGAGACTAGGTTATACTACAATAACAAATGCACTTTGAAATTCCCAAAACAGAACACTTAGATCTATTTCTCACCCATGCTACATGTCCAGCTTGGGGCAAGGAATGTTCTGCTCCACATGGGCACTCTGGGATCCAGGCTGACAGAGACTCCATCAAGAACATCTTTGACTGAAGAAAGGAAAGAGACTGCAGACTCAGGTGGAGCCAGGGTGTCCAGATTTGGCCAATTAAATGGCAGCACAAGAGACCTGTGTCACTTCTAGGCTGAGGAAGAAAGTAAACCCCAGTGCAAGGAGGAAGTAAACCGCAGTGCAAGGACCCTGCAAAGTGCGATTTCCCACATGCCCAGAAAAAGAAAGGAGAAGCAACACTGCTGAGCCCTAGTATTACCCAGCGTTCTTCAAGTATAGAAATAGTTTAGTGCTGCAGCTAAAATTCAGATGAAATAACACTGTCTGATCCATTCATGGCACCTAAGTCAAATATTATGGGAAGAGAATATTAAAAAGAAATTGAGCAAAGATTAAAAATTATCATGGGCAAAACTCCAATATCCTTATTGAGTCTAAAATGGTATTTTTCATGTATTCTTTTGTGGTCACTATAAACCAAACTTAGAATACTTTAGGATGTTTTTGTTCTTCATCATCTATTTAGCTTTACTGAGTGTTCTTCTGCCTCTGTAAAATGCCAGCTTCAAGAATGGTCCCCACTTATGTAGGAAATGGGCAAAGGCAGGGGAACTGTGTTAGAATGCTCCAGGCCCTGTGGGAGGGATAAGGGATGAGAAGCACTCACATGCTGTGTACAACTCAAGCTGCACCGTGAACCTGGGGAGGTGATGTCACTCCTTGCTCAATGGCCCTAAACAAGAAGGTCGTGCCAGGATTAAAAATTGAGTCTTGAACTCGGAGAGGTCAGTCCCTTCCAGCATAACCCACTAGTACAGAACGCTGACTTTCAAAACCTGGTGAGGCTCAGCCACTCCAGGGAATCAAAGCTCTAACATCACAGTGGCTGAGCTGGGAGATACCTAAAAATCTCAGTCAAATCCTTTTTTTATAGATAGTAAATGAAGTTTTATTATTAATAATGTTTTCAAATGCGGATCATAGCTGGATGTTTATATACGTTAGCTCTGTTTATTTAAAACACACACACACACACAAACTCTTGATCTATAATATGACCACTCTGATCTTCAAAGTAGCTCAATCTCCTAATCATTTCCCCTGAAGATGACAGAAGTAGCATACCTCCTGATTCTGCAGAGAAATGGACAAATGGACAAAGGTGGCAGAGGATGTATGTTGGATCTTAAAACAGTCTCTCCATTTTTTTTCAGCAAAATTACACGGAGCCCTGTGAGTTCAGAGCCCACTCTCCCCACCCCAGGTACTCCAGCAGCCTGGAGAGAAGTTCTCACGCCACCAAAAGAAGGGAGAATGAGTCTCTGGACCCTGGAAAGCTTAGGGGCCCTCTGGTCCCATTCTTGGTGCCATATCATGAAATATATATTTGGTCTTCAAACCGATTTTCTGACACACAGTTCTTAAAATCCTTAGACTCTCCAAAGTTATACATTGTTTTTGCATGCTAATGAATTGGCTGATGGCTGGCAGCCTCCAGGTAGCTTCATGATGGGGCTGGTCACAGGAAAGAACAAGTCAGGATTAGAAGGTGGGAACTTTTCAGCCCCACCCCACAACCTCCAGGAAGGGGAGGGGGCTGAAGGTTAATTTGATCACCAGTGGCCAGTGATGTAATCCAATCATGCCTATGTAATGAAGCTTCCATAAAAACCCATAAGGACTGGATTGGGAGAACTTCCAGATAGCTGAACATGTGGAATTGACCAGAGGGACTCAGAGAGGGCATGGAAGCTCTGCTCCTACCCCTGTGCTACGCCCTATGCATCTCTTCATTGGCATCCTTTGTAATATGCCAGTAAAGGTAAGTGTTTCCTGAGTTCTGTGAGCTGCTGTAGCAAATTATTCAACCCCAAGGCAGGGATTGTGGGAACCTAACTTGAAGCACATTGGTCAGAAGTTACAGAGGCCTGGGCTTGTGTCGGGTATACATGGGGAGGAAGCAAACTGGGGACTGAGCCCTCAACCTGTGGGATCTGATGCTATTTCCAGGTGGATACTGTCAGAATGGAATTGGTGGGCATCCCACTGGTGCCCACTGATGACTGCCTGCTTGATGGTGGGGAGAAAGCCCCCTCCCCCTGACATTTGGCCACGGAAGTCTCCTGTGTTGATTGTTGTTGAGTGAGAGAATAGGAAAAAGCACATTAAGTGTTGTTTTCTCCATACTCACAAACTTGGACTCACCAAGGAATTAGACGTTTCTTTATATTCAGTACTGTGTAGGGCCTCAAGGTATCCCTAATATTCTTGGAATTCATATCCAAGTGTTTGATGAATTTAAACAAAAGTTCGTTTAAAACTTGTTACAAGTTACAGTTTGTGACGGGCGCATCAGAAGCTCCTTCCTTTTGATGGAGTCTGCTCCCTGAATCCAGCCTTGTTGGAATTCTACTTGGTCTGATCGTCCCCACCCAAAACCTTGCCTGCCATCAGAGCCATACCACAGAGTTCTGGTGGCTACTGAGTTCCTGATGCAAGAGTGATTCTTGGCATGGGTGGAGAGGAGCTATAACCTCATTTTACACAGACTGGAGGAATTGAAAAGCAGTGCCGTGGGGCCTGTGGTGTCCGCTACTTCATCACATGGGAGCAGCGTTGGGAGGAGGTGTGGGCAGGAGGCAGGACACTATGTTCATGGAAGAGCCCTGAGGTCTGTCGCACTCACAGCCCCAAGCATGGTCTTCCCTCATAGAAAGAGGCAGTCAACAAAAGAGTCAAACTCTGCGAAATACTTGAAGATACTTATTCTGAGCCAAATATGAGACACCAATGACCCATGACGCAGCCCTCAGGAGACCCTGAGAA
>NW_012102665.1:1319293-1323836 GCF_000951045.1 Mandrillus leucophaeus | reverse complement strand
ATATTTGGTCTTCAAACCGATTTTCTGACACACAGTTCTTAAAATCCTTAGACTCTCCAAAGTTATACATTGTTTTTGCATGCTAATGAATTGGCTGATGGCTGGCAGCCTCCAGGTAGCTTCATGATGGGGCTGGTCACAGGAAAGAACAAGTCAGGATTAGAAGGTGGGAACTTTTCAGCCCCACCCCACAACCTCCAGGAAGGGGAGGGGGCTGAAGGTTAATTTGATCACCAGTGGCCAGTGATGTAATCCAATCATGCCTATGTAATGAAGCTTCCATAAAAACCCATAAGGACTGGATTGGGAGAACTTCCAGATAGCTGAACATGTGGAATTGACCAGAGGGACTCAGAGAGGGCATGGAAGCTCTGCTCCTACCCCTGTGCTACGCCCTATGCATCTCTTCATTGGCATCCTTTGTAATATGCCAGTAAAGGTAAGTGTTTCCTGAGTTCTGTGAGCTGCTGTAGCAAATTATTCAACCCCAAGGCAGGGATTGTGGGAACCTAACTTGAAGCACATTGGTCAGAAGTTACAGAGGCCTGGGCTTGTGTCGGGTATACATGGGGAGGAAGCAAACTGGGGACTGAGCCCTCAACCTGTGGGATCTGATGCTATTTCCAGGTGGATACTGTCAGAATGGAATTGGTGGGCATCCCACTGGTGCCCACTGATGACTGCCTGCTTGATGGTGGGGAGAAAGCCCCCTCCCCCTGACATTTGGCCACGGAAGTCTCCTGTGTTGATTGTTGTTGAGTGAGAGAATAGGAAAAAGCACATTAAGTGTTGTTTTCTCCATACTCACAAACTTGGACTCACCAAGGAATTAGACGTTTCTTTATATTCAGTACTGTGTAGGGCCTCAAGGTATCCCTAATATTCTTGGAATTCATATCCAAGTGTTTGATGAATTTAAACAAAAGTTCGTTTAAAACTTGTTACAAGTTACAGTTTGTGACGGGCGCATCAGAAGCTCCTTCCTTTTGATGGAGTCTGCTCCCTGAATCCAGCCTTGTTGGAATTCTACTTGGTCTGATCGTCCCCACCCAAAACCTTGCCTGCCATCAGAGCCATACCACAGAGTTCTGGTGGCTACCGAGTTCCTGATGCAAGAGTGATTCTTGGCATGGGTGGAGAGGAGCTATAACCTCATTTTACACAGACTGGAGGAATTGAAAAGCAGTGCCGTGGGGCCTGTGGTGTCCACTACTTCATCACATGGGAGCAGCGTTGGGAGGAGGTGTGGGCAGGAGGCAGGACACTATGTTCATGGAAGAGCCCTGAGGTCTGTCGCACTCACAGCCCCAAGCATGGTCTTCCCTCATAGAAAGAGGCAGTCAACAAAAGAGTCAAACTCTGCGAAATACTTGAAGATACTTATTCTGAGCCAAATATGAGACACCAATGACCCATGACGCAGCCCTCAGGAGACCCTGAGAATATGTGCCCAAGGTGGTTGGGGTACAGCTTGGTTTTATACATTTTAGGGAGACATGAGACATCAATCAGATCAATTTAAGATGTACATTGGTTTCATCCAGAAGGGCAGGGCAACTAGATGGGGAGAGCTGGGGTGCTTCCAGGTTATAGGTAGATTTAAAATTGTTCTGATTGGCCACTGGCTGAAAGAGTTATTATCAATAGAAAGGAATGTCTTTGCTGCCATAAGAGGTTTCAGAAACCAAAGTTTTATCATGCAGATGAAGCCTCCAGGTCGCAGGCTTCAGAGAGAATAGACTGTAAATGCTTCTTATCGGACTTAAGATCTGTGTTGATCTTAATGCTGGTCAGCTTGTCTTGAAATCAAAAAGGGAGGAGGGCATAATGAGGCTTGTCTAATGCCCCCTTCCTGTCATGGCCTGAGCCAGTTTCTCAGATTAATGTTGGAATGCCCTGGCCAAGAGAAGGAATCCATTCAGAGGGTTTGGGGGAGGAACTCAGAATTTCATTTTTGGTTTACAAGGTGCTGGGAGGACGGGTGACACTATGTGAGCAGAAAAAGTCATGGAATTTTCAGTAGGCCCTTCATTGAATAACTCAATAATGGCGGAAATACTGACACCTGCAAGACAGACCTGAAACTCTGAGGGTGGGCTGGAATCATTATGCGCACAAGAGACGGTGGCAGAATCTTACACCTGGACTTCTTCAAGGGACAACTCACTTCTATTTTGATATTTGCTGTGCTTAGAACCTCTGTCCTCCCCACTCCTTTCAGCCCAAGTTCCAGCACCAAGCCAGCTGAGGTGGCGTATACAGCTTATGTGACTCATGACAAAAAGAGCAGATGGGGAGACTATGAAATTGACACCTCAGTCTTCTTACAAGGGCAGTCTTTGACAAGAAGACAAAGTTCTGGAGGAAGTTTTTGAGATGCACCCAGGCATTGCTGAGGAAGTGCACCTCCACGGGGAGAGAAGGAAGTCAGCAGGTGAGTCCCTTGGCCAGATGGCAAGTAAAGGAGATGGGTTGGTGGGCAGTGGCTCTGGCTTAGAGTCCCTACTGGGGTCATGGTGGGGTAAGAGTCTGGGGTGGCCCTTCATGGAGTAAGCACTGGGACCCCGACAGCGGGACTGCATATGTGGGTTGCCTGCTCTGCTCCTGAGGGGTTTTCATGCTGAGGCAGGGTCCGCGGTCTGCAGGCTGCCGGTACATGGAAGGACAGGGCACAGGCGTGGGCCTCGGATCCACCGGGTTTCCTGGGACCTTGCACGTGGCTTTGTTTCTGCCATGCTGCTCTATGGCTGATGCTTTGTCTTGTTGTGTGACGGTGTGTGTGCTTGGGTGTTGCTTGAGACTCCGTGTGTTGGGAGGATCCAGAAGGGGGTTGTAAGCAAGACCGAGTCAGTGAGGAAACGCCTCACATGAGGCCCTGGACCCCCGCCATCCTTACACACACCTTCAAACAAACTTGCTGTGCACGTAGTTTAGAGTTACAGAAAAGACGCAAAAGCCAGCCAGAGTGTGCTTGTGACATCCTGCCTAACCATAGCAGAATTACTGAGAACAGGATCTTCGCTGTGACACAACGTTGCCTCAACCACAGATCTCTGGGAATTCAGCCATCCCCACAGGTGTCCTCTGTCTCAGCACCCACTCTGCCTTTAGTTGTTCTTTCTCCTTAGTCCTCTCCAGCCTTCAACATTTCAGTCTCTTTCTGTCTTTTTTGATCTTGAAGCATTGTTATCTTTCAGATAAGAGATAACTTATCTCTTAGCAACTTAACCCTTAAAAATAAATTATCTCCCAATGAACTAGGACAGAATTCTCTGTTACCATTTAAATTATTTTCTGCTTCTGGACATGCATTTCTTTCTCAGTGGGCAGATACTGTTGCCATGCACTTCTCTCTTTCCCTGCTTCCTGTGGAGGAGTCACATTTTGTTTCAATGCTTGGTCATCTTGCACCACGATTTACAAGAGAGATACCCGTTCTAGTCCTGGATTACTCTTTTTTTTTTTCTCACTGTCACCCAGGCTGGAGTGCAATGGCATGATCTTGGCTCACTGCAACCTCTGCCTCCCAGGTTCAAGCAATTCTCCTGCCTCAGCCTCCCAAGTAGCTGGGATGATTACAGGCATCCACCACCATGCCCAGCTAATTTTTGTATTTTTAGTAGAGACGGTTGTTTGCCATGTTGGTCAGGCTGGTCTCGAACTCCTGACCTTGTGATCTGCCCACCTTGGCCTCCCAAAGTGCTGGGATTACAGGCATGAGCCACTGTCCCTGGCCTCTCAGTTCCTCCTGACCTTTAAGTGGTGTTGTCTCGTGATTTCTTCTGCAGAATGACAATTTGCTGTCTACTCTTGAGTGGTGCTGTACTCTGCTTGATCATTTGTTCTCCCTGCTGGCATTTTCTCTGCTGCTTTTCCCTCTTTTTATGGAGGTCACAGTGCTATTCTTGCTCCTTTGAAAGCCCCCTTTTTTTTTTCCTCTGCAAGCTTCTAAGATTTTGTCTTTGGCCACCAGCAGGTTTCCTGTTATGGTTCTGGTCATAGTTCTCCTTTTTGTTTGCTCATATTTTTTTGTGAAGCCCACAGGAACCAAGAAACGCTAAGTGCATTTGACCATTATTACCTGAAATTTCAATCTTAGGGGACAAGTGTCTTCTCCATGACTTGTCTCAGTGGGAATGAGGAAACACCTTGCTGTGAATTTCACAGGGATGTGAGAATGACCGCCCTCCCATCCCCCTCAGAGCGGAGATGGATGAAGGGGTTGATAGGCACAGGCTGGCTTCAAAGGCAGCAGGAGGGGCCCTGGTTCTCTGACTGCTGACTGCACTCCCTGCCCGCCCCGGGCTCCTGTTCTCCTGGCAAAAAGAGCAGAGTGTCAGACTGGACTCGTCCACCTGCATGCACACCTTACTGAGGTTCCAGGCTCAAACTCGTCCTCAGGTGACTGCATGGGAGAGGAAGGGGCTGAAGTCACAGACTGGGAGTTTTCTCCTGGTGTGTAGGGAACAGACTGGGCACAGCTGAAAAGAAGTCATGAGTGCAGGCAGGGCCCAGGAGTGAGGAACAGAAGGCATTTTCCTGT
>NW_012102665.1:1316124-1319243 GCF_000951045.1 Mandrillus leucophaeus | reverse complement strand
GAGATGGATGAAGGGGTTGATAGGCACAGGCTGGCTTCAAAGGCAGCAGGAGGGGCCCTGGTTCTCTGACTCCTGACTGCACTCCCTGCCCGCCCCGGGCTCCTGTTCTCCTGGCAAGAAGAGCAGAGTGTCAGACTGGACTCGTCCACCTGCATGCACACCTTAGTGTGTACTGAGGTTCCAGGCTCAAACTCTTCCTCAGGTGACTGCATGGGAGAGGAAGGGGCTGAAGTCACAGACTGGGAGTTCTCTCCTGGTGTGTAGGGAACAGACTGGGCACAGCTGAAAAGAAGTCATGAGTGCAGGCAGGGCCCAGGAGTGAGGAACAGAAGGCATTTTCCTGTCACTGTACTTCACCAGAGCCAAGGAGGGAAAAAAACAAGGAGGAGGTGAGGGAAGATGAGCAGCCACGTGTTTCCAGGAGGTGGGAGAACTGACCCCTCAGAGCACACAGAGGACGTCTGACCCTCCCAGAGGCCACCTGCACTGGAGCTTGGGTGGCAACAGTCAGGGAGGGCCACCTTGAGGACTCTGAGAGCAGGACACCAAAAAAAACCACATTTTATTTGAAAGACTAGGGTTTATTACCGAAGAACACTGAAAAGCCATGTCTGGGAAACATCAGAACTCCGCTTTACTTCCTCGTGGCTTGGTCTTGTTTTTATTTTGACCTGGGGCAATAGGGGAGGGGAGCCATAAGCTTTTCAGAACCAGGGCCTCTAGAAAGCCTCCTTCTAGTCCTGGCGTGAGCTGCTGCCAACAGCAAGTGCTGCTTTGAGTCTGCATTTCCAAAGCCCCTCTCGGCTGTCCCCATGGTTGGCATTTGCGGGAACACAAGTGCCCCTCCCAGCTCCTCAGCAGAATCAACCCCAGCTCACCACAACACAGCCAGGAGCAGGCACAGGGCCTAAAGGCCTCCGTGGCCACACTGAGGTGCATCTTGGCTCTTAGCGCTGGGATATGCAAAGTGGGGTCCACAAGGGGTGTGCCTATGGGGGCCCAGAAAGATTCACCCGCAGGCTTATTTCACAGGGGAGGGGTGTCTCATAAAAACCTACACACCCATCCTAATTGCAACCAATTTTGTTCATTGAAAGTCAGTAAAAGGAGGGTATCATAAAAAAGGATACATGTATACCATAAATATTTATTTTACCAAAAACACATGTTTGTGCATTCACTCGCCAGGATTTTGATGGAGTATTGAGGCCTTCTTTTGGCCATGAGTTGCTCACTGAAGTTCTGTGCCTCCTTGCATAAATGGCTCCTATGAATCATTTGTGATTCCCACTTTGATTTCTTTAAAGTGTGAAAATAAGGTCATCTGAGAAATAATCAAAGTACCAAAACTTCTGGAGTTTTAGGATATGGTTATCTCACCTACACTTAATTCAACAGCAATATGCTGAATTACTTGCCTGTTTGCAGTCTCTTCAAAGCACTCGATTTACTTTTGTTTGTTTTGTTTTGTTTTTTGTTTGTGTGTTTTTTTGGTTCCCTCTCTCTCCTCTCCTCTTCTTTTCTTTTCTGATGGAGTTTGACTCTTACTGCCCAAACTAGAGTACAGGGGTGCGATCTCGGCTCACTGCAACCTCCACCTACCGGGTTCAAAAGATTCTCCTGCCTCAGCTGCCAAAGTAGCTAGGATTACAGGCACGAGCCACCATGCCTGGCTAATTTTGTATTTTTGGTAGAGACTGGGTTTCACCATGTTGGCCGGGCTGGTCTTGAACTCCTGACCTCAGGTGATCCACCCACCTCGACCTCCCAAAGTGCTGGGATTACAGGCATGAACCACCAAGCATGGCCTGGACTTAGTTTTAAGAGAAACAATAAATACCCTCTTTTTGTGCTTATACTTCATTGGTTTCACACTATTTAATTAGATTATGTAATTGCAGTGACATGTGCAACTGGAATAAACAGGTTGGGAAAAAATATGTCCGATTTGTGGCAAGCATACATCTCTTTCCTGGGCGACACAGAAGAATGTGTGCACCCGAGAGTTGCTGCAGAGCTGATGATGTTCAGCTTGTTTTGAGTGTTTGTGACTATGTTCCATGCAAGTAATGTTGCTTGTAAACACAACGCATGCATTTCTGTCTCTCTGTCGGCTTTCATCAGGTTATGCTGCAGTGACATACAGCTCCAAAGCTTCATTGATTTACAGGAACAAAGATTGGCTTCTCCTTCACATCAAGCACCCTTCCCTTTTGGCTGGAACTCCATGTCTCCTGCTCGTTGTTTCAGAATCCAGGTGAAAGGATCTGTCCATTTCTGGGGCATATCAGTACCATGGTACAGGAAAAGGGAGGTGGAACCAGGCAAGGGCCCTTACCACTTCCATGTGGACCCGGGACATGCCTTACCCTCACCTTGTACTAGCTAGAGCAAGTCACATGGTTGAGCCTTTCGTCAGGGAGGGGACAATATAATCTCCTGGGGCTGGACGGGGAGGGGGATGTGTGGTGGGGCACTGCAACTCCTGGATAAGCTTGATCTCAAAGGGAGAGGCCATGCGATCCTCTCCCAAAGGAGGTAGTGAATATCTGGAGCAGAGGCATACTCTACAACATAGGCTAAGTAGAGACCAGTGAACAGACTCTATTGCATATGGTATGGCTTAATATGGGTCAATGAACTCAATGGTGTGTTACAGAATGGCTCTTGTTTAAAGGAGATGGCCCTCTGAAATTCCTGTAGTTCAGCCTCTCTGAGCCATTGGAAAATCTGAAATCTGAAGCTCCATCTACCACAGACTCTTCAAGAGCTGAGCCTAGGAACAGTACATAACATGTGTTCCCTAAAAGCTTGTTAAATGGGTGAATGAGTTTGCCCACCTTCATCTTAGAAACAGTCCTAGCACTGGATGGAAGCCACAGAGCTCTTCTTGGAATGAGAGAGAGGACTCTAGGGGACACATCAGTAAAATGTCATGGCTCAGGTCACATTCTTGGGAACAGCATCATCACGGGGCTGAGTTCCGGATGCCAGAGGATATTGGTAGCCCACACTGGACCAGATCCTAGAATAAGCCAGACCTTGGGAGGAGCTGGAGAGACAGGGAGGGCTCCAGGGGAAATGTATGATGAACAACTGGTGGTCAGCATGGCTTTCCA
>NW_012102665.1:1311208-1314324 GCF_000951045.1 Mandrillus leucophaeus | reverse complement strand
TGAGGCCTTCTTTTGGCCATGAGTTGCTCACTGAAGTTCTGTGCCTCCTTGCATAAATGGCTCCTATGAATCATTTGTGATTCCCACTTTGATTTCTTTAAAGTGTGAAAATAAGGTCATCTGAGAAATAATCAAAGTACCAAAACTTCTGGAGTTTTAGGATATGGTTATCTCACCTACATTTAATTCAACAGCAATATGCTGAATTACTTGCCTGTTTGCAGTCTCTTCAAAGCACTCGATTTACTTTTGTTTGTTTTGTTTTGTTTTTTGTTTGTGTGTTTTTTTGGTTCCCTCTCTCTCCTCTCCTCTTCTTTTCTTTTCTGATGGAGTTTGACTCTTACTGCCCAAACTAGAGTACAGGGGTGCGATCTCGGCTCACTGCAACCTCCACCTACCGGGTTCAAAAGATTCTCCTGCCTCAGCTGCCAAAGTAGCTAGGATTACAGGCACGAGCCACCATGCCTGGCTAATTTTGTATTTTTGGTAGAGACTGGGTTTCACCATGTTGGCCGGGCTGGTCTTGAACTCCTGACCTCAGGTGATCCACCCACCTCGACCTCCCAAAGTGCTGGGATTACAGGCATGAACCACCAAGCATGGCCTGGACTTAGTTTTAAGAGAAACAATAAATACCCTCTTTTTGTGCTTATACTTCATTGGTTTCACACTATTTAATTAGATTATGTAATTGCAGTGACATGTGCAACTGGAATAAACAGGTTGGGAAAAAATATGTCCGATTTGTGGCAAGCATACATCTCTTTCCTGGGCGACACAGAAGAATGTGTGCACCCGAGAGTTGCTGCAGAGCTGATGATGTTCAGCTTGTTTTGAGTGTTTGTGACTATGTTCCATGCAAGTAATGTTGCTTGTAAACACAACGCATGCATTTCTGTCTCTCTGTCGGCTTTCATCAGGTTATGCTGCAGTGACATACAGCTCCAAAGCTTCATTGATTTACAGGAACAAAGATTGGCTTCTCCTTCACATCAAGCACCCTTCCCTTTTGGCTGGAACTCCATGTCTCCTGCTCGTTGTTTCAGAATCCAGGTGAAAGGATCTGTCCATTTCTGGGGCATATCAGTACCATGGTACAGGAAAAGGGAGGTGGAACCAGGCAAGGGCCCTTACCACTTCCATGTGGACCCGGGACATGCCTTACCCTCACCTTGTACTAGCTAGAGCAAGTCACATGGTTGAGCCTTTCGTCAGGGAGGGGACAATATAATCTCCTGGGGCTGGACGGGGAGGGGGATGTGTGGTGGGGCACTGCAACTCCTGGATAAGCTTGATCTCAAAGGGAGAGGCCATGCGATCCTCTCCCAAAGGAGGTAGTGAATATCTGGAGCAGAGGCATACTCTACAACATAGGCTAAGTAGAGACCAGTGAACAGACTCTATTGCATATGGTATGGCTTAATATGGGTCAATGAACTCAATGGTGTGTTACAGAATGGCTCTTGTTTAAAGGAGATGGCCCTCTGAAATTCCTGTAGTTCAGCCTCTCTGAGCCATTGGAAAATCTGAAATCTGAAGCTCCATCTACCACAGACTCTTCAAGAGCTGAGCCTAGGAACAGTACATAACATGTGTTCCCTAAAAGCTTGTTAAATGGGTGAATGAGTTTGCCCACCTTCATCTTAGAAACAGTCCTAGCACTGGATGGAAGCCACAGAGCTCTTCTTGGAATGAGAGAGAGGACTCTAGGGGACACATCAGTAAAATGTCATGGCTCAGGTCACATTCTTGGGAACAGCATCATCACGGGGCTGAGTTCCGGATGCCAGAGGATATTGGTAGCCCACACTGGACCAGATCCTAGAATAAGCCAGACCTTGGGAGGAGCTGGAGAGACAGGGAGGGCTCCAGGGGAAATGTATGATGAACAACTGGTGGTCAGCATGGCTTTCCATGGTCTGGGACCAAGCCCCTGAGCCCACACACAGAGCGTGGGGATAAAGAAGACAGACGAAGGCAGCAGGTCAAGAATCCTCAACACCCTGGGGAATGTGTGTGAATCTTCTCTTATTATTTGAACTGGAAATAAAGAACCGATCAAATACTTTTGGGAACTCCTTCTGCAGGATTGACTTTCTTAGCCATAGGGCACACTCAGGGCCCACAGCAAAACTCCAGCTGCTTCCTCGGGAGTAAATAATCTGATGTATAGAAAGTTTTTGACAAATATGTGTTCCTCATCTTTCGTTGCAGCTTCTAGCACTGATGACCATCAGTTTTAGCCCAAGTTGCCGATAAAACAGAGCGTTATACAGAAGATGAAGTACTAATGCCTTATTAGAGGACGTAAGCCCAGGGAAGCAAGAGTGAGAGGTAAAGAAAGAGATAAAGAAGGAGGAAGAACCAATGGAAAGGGGTGCATTACCAAGATGGCCACTACTTCATTACAAAAACAGCTGATAGATCCATCCTGTGGCATGGCTCAGAGAGAACTTAGGAAACATGGCACCTCAGACCATCACTTAGAAAAGCAAGGGTGAGCTGATTACCTGTGGAATTCCTCCTGGCTCCTGGTGTTCTTTTGGACCCTGGCAGCCTCCAGGAAATCTAACACCTCCACATGGTTGGCCATTGGGGAAGGTCTGGTTATGGTCAGCAGATATGGATTGGGGCATAAACTGAGCATGCTATCTATCCATAGCAAAATCCCTGTTTAGTGGGTCTTGTTATAGTATGCAGGATGGTACCTAGATCAAGTGGTTGTTATGAGGATTAAGTGAAATCATGAACACAACATCCTTAGCAAAGACCCAGGGACATGGCAAGTGTTCAGTACCTATAGCTGCATTGAGCCCCAAGGCACAAGAGCTATCATCACCGTATGTGTGTGTGTTTGCCTGTTTGTGCACATGTAGAAGATGGTAATGATTAGAAAGAAAGTAGTCAACATTTCTTATTCAAAGTCAGACTAGGTTGCCAAAGTCCACTAAATTGATCATTCACCTAACTTTAATATTTTCCATGTTCTTGGAAACTGAATAACCTGCTCCTGAATGACTACTGGGTATACAACGAAATGAAGGCAGAAATAAAGATGTTCTTTGAAACCAATGAGAACAAAGATACAACATACCAGAATCTCTGGGACACATTTA
>NW_012102665.1:1243177-1305494 GCF_000951045.1 Mandrillus leucophaeus | reverse complement strand
ATGGGTGCAGCACACCAACATGGCACAAGTATACATATGTAACAAACCTGCACGTTATGCACATGTACCCTAGAACCTAAAGTATAATAAAAAAAAATAAAATATTTTCCATGTTCTAAGGAAAGTTGTCTAATTGTCTTTATAGTTTTTGAAGTGTAACATTGTATCCTTCCAGGCTGGATATAAAACTGTCCCCATCCTAATTCTCTAGTCTCGATTCCAGGGCTATGGACTTGAGGAAGCCTTTCTAAGTATGTGTGTTGAGACTGCCCGAGACCTGGCGACCTTCTTAAAGGAAATCCGATTTGCAAGGAAACCATTGCCCAACCGAAGGGAGACCAAACAAACATGATTTGATACTTCCATGAAGAAATTCATTAACACTGCTTTTCGTGATATGATCTTGCTGTGAATGCCAAAATGAAGTTTGGTGAAAAGCTCTCTGGCAGGGAGCGTGAGGCTTCTCCTTAGATAGCCTGGAGCAGGTATCACCCTGGTGAGGCCTGGTACAGCCAGCACGTGTGGAGCTGACCCCTCATCAGTTGCTCTGGAGGATCATGCAATTCTGTGGATAGAGAAGGGAGCTTTCCCTGCCCACTCACGATGGGAGAATCCACAGGCCCCCAGGTCATGAAGCAGGAAAGCCTGCGGGAACTTCCCTGAGTTCTCAGCCCATCTTAGTCAGTTCCCTTTTGTCTCCAGTCTCCAAAATGTACATTGCATTCATCCTCCCAACTCTTTCATTTAAGTAGTTCTACGAGGTTATAAATTGAAGAGTTCTTTAGAAACACACCAGTGCACACAAGCAGCATTCTGTTCCTAGGATTGGATGTGGGAACTGTCCATTCCAACCCCGTAGCACTTTCAGGTAGGAATGAACCTTGGGGGCTACATCCTCTAGAGGTTTGCCCTTCCCTGGGCTGATTCCCCATAGATGAGAATCTTGCCTTTAGAAGTCCATTAGGGGACACGATTCCACACAAAGCAGTGTGCAGTCGAGGAGAAGGCAGCCAGCACAGCTTGCATCCTCACCCTCTTTAGACACTTGCATCCTAATGAACCCCTCTGGGCCTCAGTCTCATGCAACTGTTAAAAAACTGAGATAATGATAACGATAGTACCTTATGGGGTTGGGAATTAAATGAGCTAAAATTGATGAGCTCCTTACCAGTGTTTGTTACTAATCAGTCTTATGGCCCAGGACTGTCTGAATGCAAAGCAAGAGCTTATTGACTGACTGTACCCTTTTTCTACAAGGAGAAGTAGATACCATTTCTTTCTTTCTTTTTTGTTTTGTTTTTTTGAGACGGAGTCCTGCTCTGTTGCCCAGGCTGGAGTGCAGTGGCGCAATCTCGGCTCACTGTAAGCTCCGCCTCCCGGGTTCACACCATAAGTAGAAGATACCATTTCTATATATACTTACATACAACAAAGTATAAAGGCTACATAGTAGATTCACGTGTTAATCTCCAATTCCTCACTGAGAAACTGTTGATCACCCTTAGCAATCACGGCCAAGAGAATCATTCCGGATCCCATCTTTGTCTTCCAGGTCCTGGGGACTTTTTCTTCTTACGTCTGTACCTCATCAGTTAATTCTGGCTCCACACAGAATGCTAAAATATCTACTTGCTGCTCTAGGATCTCCTACTGTTAATCATAGAAATCCAATTGCCAGGTGTGAACTTGCAGAAAGCACAATCTTTAGGAACTGAATGCTCCTTAATGCCTTTTCACAGAAGGCATTATTTCCCTCCAGTTGTCCCTGTGTCTTGTTTGCCATGGTGTCTTCATTCCGCATTTGAGGAATAAACAAGTAAGTGAACAAAAATAGTGGTTGTCTGATTGTTGTCATGGTTGCAGGATACTACAGCTTCCTAACTCTAGCCAGAGAGTTCTGTGTCCATTTTCTTGGTCTAATACGCATTCTACCACAATTTGTGTACTCCGTGTGCTATTAGAATGCAAAGGTCGCTTGAGGCTATAGCAGTCAAGGAACTGTCCCTCCTCCCCTCAGTTACACAGCGTGAGATCCTTCCTTTGTAATATTATAAAACCGATTCCCCCTTCAGTGTATGTATCTAAGAGATTTTCTAATTGGTCCATTCATGCCCAATATCAACCTCAATGCTGTCCCTACACCAAAGGCTATATTGAAATATTTGTATATTTCACAAAGCTCATTGTTTAAAAAAAAGTATTAAGAAAGAAATAAGAGGGAATGTGATCTTGGAGCCACATCATTACTGTTATTAAATTATCTTCACCCCGTAGCCAGCAAATCAACAACAGAGCCCAAGTCTATGCCTTGGGTGCCAATGACACAGGTCTCCATGCCACAGCAGAATATAAATTAGTTTTCAAAGTGGTAATCTGGTTATCTAACTATATCTAAACTCCTTCAAGTCAACAACTCCAGAAAAGGATCTAGGCTCTTCAGTACTCTTGACGTTACTGTGATTGATGCCTTATGTTTGGTTTTTTAATGCAAACAGAAAAATATAGCATCTATTAGTATAAAACTTATTATGAGTCAGCCAGGTTTAGAAGTTAGGGTTCAACTGCTTAGAGATATTTTCCAAATGCCATTGCATGAAAGTATTATCTTACCTTTTATTCCATTTTTAAAAGAGATATTCAGCCAAACACTCACACTCCTATCCCCATATGCTTATAAGCAACTACCTACTCAAAAGACTATGATTATGATTTTTAGTAGTACTGCGTTTCTTCCCAAATTTAGATAAAGTAATTTCTTATATGCCCAAGTAATTATTTAAAACATGAATTAAAATATAGAAAATGTTATACACATACCTATTAAAATTTGTTACTGTAGTAGGTGAACTCAAAGGGTCTGATGTTATAATACCTAGGTTAAATCTTGGCTACATCACTGTTATGAACTAGAATTAAGTTCAGCTGCCTATAAGAGAGAGGCTCTGAAGAACAAAGGCAGAAACAAGATAGGAGTTTATTTTTCTTTCAGAGAGAAACCCAAAGGAAGGCAGTTCAAGGCTTCACAAAGTCATTAACAAGCCAGACCATTTGCCACTCTCCATGACACTCTCTAAGATCTGACTTTCATCCTAAGGGCAGAAGATGGCTGCTAGAGCCCCAGCTACATCCACATTCCGAGCACAAAGGAGGAAACAGCAAAAAAAGGCCAACACCTTCCTTTAGAAAGACGGCCTGGAAGTACCACACAACACTTCCTCCTACAGGTCACTGCCCAAATCTTAGTCATGTGTCCACCTCTAGCTGTGAGGGAGGCTGGGACTCACATAATTTTAGCAGGAAACAATATAATTTAATACCTTGGGCAGAACAATAACTCAGCTACAAGTAGGATTATATGCTAAGATGTTAGGAAGATGTCTTTGATTACATGGACTCAACACTTTAACTACCGATTGATTTGGAAGAGATGATGCTAGCTACAACGAACTCCTGAAATCAGTGTATATCCACAAGTGAACTTAATATGGAGCATGTTTCCTGGAAAGCAGTCAGCCTTTTCTGTCTCATCTCTCACTTTATGCTCCAGCCTCACTGGGCTGTTCTGATGTTTTCCAATGCACAGTAGAGTCTCATGTCTCTCCCTTTCTTCATTCAGTTCTTTTCAAGATGCACTTCTCCACTCCTACTTTCAACTCTACTTGACCAAATTCATCTCTTTTTTTAAGATGCAGTTCAAATACTTCCATTTCCATGAAGACCTTTTGGGCCATATCAATATAAGTAAATCTCTCACTCTTTCACACTCAGATTGCATTATATCTAGTTTCATTTCTCATATCTCGGTTTTGTGTACCTGTCTTTCTCTTTTATTAGATTTTATACCCCATGAGGGGAAATACTATCTTACTCATATTTGTGTCCTCAAGATCTGGTATAGAAGATTAGTACATTGAAGGTGATCATTAAAAATGTACTGAAGGGACTAGCACTACATGAATTACTTAGCTCACTTCATGTTGCTATAAGACAAAACCGCAAGCTGGATAATTTATAATAAAAAGAAATTTGTTTCCTATAGTCCTGGAGGCTGAGAACTCCAATGTAAAGGGACTGCATCTGGTGAGGGCCTTCTTGCTGTGTCATAACATGGCAGAAATCACCCCAGGGAGAGAGGAGTACATGAGAGAAAGCCAAACTGGCTTTTATAACAGATTCCCTCTCAGGATAGCTAACCCATTCCCATGATAACCCATTAATCCATTAACTTATGAATGGAATAATCCATTCATAAGGGCAGAGCTCTCATAACCTAATCACCTCTTAAAGTTTCCACCTTGTCCCACTTCTTAGTACCATCACAATAGCAATTAAATTCCAGTGTGAATTTTTGAAGGGAACATTCATACCATAGCAATGAAATAATGAGGAAGGAGACTGCATTTATTTACACAGCTAGGATAATTTTTTAATTCCATGAGATCAACTCTCAGATACTGTGTATTGATACAACTCCCTGGCATGTAATTGCTGCATTTCTACATATTGAATTTTAGTGCAGTTAGGCATTACTTTCCTGCTTACCGTTAGTTTTAGTTAATGGATTATCTCATGTGAACAAATATGTCAGTCAAAGAGGCAGCAGTGAAGGACAGCCTGAACTTCACAACCATATTTCCACTTCACCATCTCATTCACTAAGTTAGGCTTCTAGCCTTCTATGGTGACAGGCCAGTGTAATAACTGTACCAGTCAAAGAAGCAGTTACTCTTTTACTTATATTGACCACAGGACTTGGAGAATCACAGACTCAGAAAAAATGTCACATTTAAATACAGAAAAGGGCAGTAAAGATTTGAAGCCACAAAGGCTACTCAAATAAGAACAAAGAAATGTGTCCAGATTTAATTTCTAGCACTAGGTATTTTGAAGGAAAACCTAAGAATCTGAGAAAGAAACCTAAGAAGGCAGACTAAAATATGAATAAATACAGTAAAACAGATGCAAGATTTATATACTCATTGGTACATCACTGAAAGAAATTAAAGAAAACCTAAATAACTGGAAAGATTTATTTCCATGGATTGGAACAATACTGTTAAAATGGCGGTATTCATCAAAGGGATCCACAGATCCCACAAATCTCTGTCAAAGTACCAGCTGCTTTGCTTTTCTTTTGCAAACATTGACAAATTCTAATTTTATAATACTAAAATTTATATGAAAATGTTAAGAAACCCAAATAGTCAAGGTAATTTGATGGAGAAAAGGGGATAACAAACTTAGAAGATACATACTTCTTGATTTCAAAACTTACTCCAAAGCTATAGTAATCAAGACTTGTGATATTGGTATAATGATAGACATATAGATCAATGGAAGAGAATTGAGAGTGCAGAAGGATACCATTACATTTATGGTCAGTTCATTTTTGACAATTCCATTAAATGAGATGATTCAATGGAAAAAGAACAACTGATGCTGGGACAAGTGGATATTGACATGCAAAAAAATGAAATTCAACCCCCAGGTTACACCTTGTATAAAAATTAACTCAAACTAAATTTAGAAGCTAAAATATAAAACGCTTAGAAGAAAACATAGGAGTAAATTTTAACGTCCTTCAATTAGTGCCAAATTGCAAAAGGGAACTGAAAAAGCAGTACTGTTAGGGGAGAGGGTTTGTGACAGAAGGGAGCCACCAACCCTCTAGGTGTCAGTTATATGGGTGTTTTCATGTATGAAAACTCATCAGGTTGTACATTTACGAATTGGCCACTTTTATTTGTTATATCTCAAAAAGTTCACTTTAAAAAAAGAAGTCATGCTATCACCTCAGATTTTTGCAGGACATTACTGTCTAGCAAGCAAATGGATATGCGAGTTTAATGTACCCAAGCTCAAGAGAAGCACTGGGCCACAGCCACTTGGGAAGATAAAGACTTCAAAGTACGAGTGGAGCAGAGGCTGCTGGGCAGGTGATCTTCAGGGACAGGAGATGGGAGGCAGCTCGAGGCCTCAGCACCAGGCTTTGGGGCCTGAGAGCCCTGACCCATCCATCTGGGTGCTGTACATGATCAGAACAAAGGACCAGAATCCGGCTTCCCATAGATTCTCTGCAAAATTACAAGTACCAAGAAGGCAGGACCTGAGTTTCGTTCACCATTGTGGCTGTAGTGCCTGTTCACAGTGACTGCATCGTAAATGAATTTTTGTTCAATGTACTCCAAATTCACAACACAGGTACTTTCTCCTTTCCGGTACTTTCTCATGGAAGAGGGAAGTGTACTGTTCATGACATATGCTCATCGCGTGCCCCATCTGCTCCCCATGGTTCAGGGCAGGATGGAGGCCCTGGAAGGCATTCAGGGTTACTTTTGCCTCCTGTGTGGAAAAGTGACTTTGTGTGCCCAGCCAGATGTTGTTTATGCAACATGCTCACACGATGTGAAATGGCAAGCCATGTGAAAGACACTAGACACAGAGGACATCAAACATTGCAAAATTAGTCCCTCTCATGTGCTTTGCCAAATTAGTCATGGACCATTTGTTGTAGGAATGAATCATGAGCACCAGCTCATACAAGCAGGGCCCCTAGTCCTCTTTCCTTGGGTATCTGTGGTTCTGCATGAATTTCAAAGTTTGGGGGCTGGGCCCAGGGAGCCTGGGGGCTCCTTCCTGCTGGTTTTCCCTGGAACTTACCCTTGAGTGGAGAGCTCCCTGGGGACAGACAGCACAATGTGTGCTGGTCAAGCTGTTATGTAAGAATTGTTACTACAAGTTCACAGCAGCTTAAATGGGTCTTTCCTATGGATTTTAAGACCTTAAGAAACTAGAGCTTTGGGACTTGGACCTCTTTTTATGATTTCTGTCTCATTGCATGGATTAGTCTTCATTTCCTCCCTGAAGCTATCTGCATTCCTAACTGAGCCACGGAGACTCGTGAAAACTGGACGTTCTCATTTCAATTAACTTCCCAAAGGGTCAGTCCAGTGGTCAGAGCAGAGCAGAGGTGGGGGAACACTGAGTTTCAGCCATGACTCTTCTGTTGGTACACGTGTGAGCTGGACCAAGTCATTTCCCTTCTCTGTAGCAGACACCCTCCACCCTAGATGATGAACAGGCCCCACTCTCCACTCCCCATGTCAATTCTAGCTCTGTGACCTTAAAGGACCCTGTAACCTGCCAGAATCCAAGCGATCAGACTCCAAGCCTAAAGAGATTGGAGTATGAGCTATGCTCAAATATTTGTAACAAAACATAGAACTATGCTTTATTTGCCTCGGGGGAAGAACCAGAACAATTTGGTAGAAGCTACTCAGACAAAGATTTGGGCCAAAAAGAAAAAGCTTTGTCTGAAAATAGACCTGCAAATCAGCCAATTTGCCCTAGCAAACAGTGCATTCCTCATTAGGAGATGCACACGAGGAGACCCTCAGGCTTTCGTCAGAGATGTAGCACTGGGCTTTAGGGAACAGCAGGAGTCTGGAACAAGATCCACCTGGGTTTGAATCTTGGCTCTGATGCTTACACAAGCAAGCGACCCCGGACAAATCCTTCAACCTTTCTGATACTCAAGTATCTAGTGTATCAAGTCAAAATGATGATAATCTTTATCTCAGGAGTTGTTGTAGGGGTCAAGTGAGATAGAGCACAAGGAATGCTTAGTACTTGGTGCAGCAGAGAGAACATAGTGAAAGCTCAGTCATTTCTACTTGCCCACACTACCATTTATATGTGAATTGGAAGGGGAGCCTCTAGCGTCCTTTCTGGGATTGAAAGAACATGTTGCTCTGCCTGCATGGCTGGAAGGCCGAGAGTGGGTCTGCAGTGGGTGTAAAAGGATGGTGTGAAGTTAGGCAGGGTCAGATCATACAGGACCACAGGCTTATTAAGGACTCTGGGAGCCCTAGAAGACTTTAGAGATGAAGACGGGCACGATCAGATGAGTCTTTGGAAAGTCTACTCTGATTGCCTTGTGGAGACAGAATTAGAAGACAGAAGATAGATGCAGAGAGAGAATAGATGACGCTCACTTCAATGGTTTAGGTAGGGAACGATCAGTGGGGCTGCAGAAGTAGAGAGAAATGGGCAGATCTCAGAGACACTTAGAAGGAAAGCGGAGACTTTCTGGCATGTGCAATTGGATGTTGATGATGTCATTCAATAGCAAACACTGGAAGAGGTCTAGGCTGGCCATAGGGGAAAGGGGAAGAGAATGGTGAATTTTGGTTATATCAAGTTGCAGGTGGCTACAGCGTTGACATCAGATGGGATCCATACATCTCAAATGCAAGTGAGAGGCCGGGTGGAGGTCTGAGTCATTGAAGTGGGGCATAGACTGGTGGTCTCAGGGAGATAACATAGACTAAGATATTCTTCAAGAGGACGTTAATGCTTGAGAGGAAGGGAAGAGTCAGCACAGAAGACTAAGACACAGCCAGAGAGATGAGAAGAACTGAGGGAGGGTGGAATCCAGAAGACCAGAGAAGAGCACGTTCAGGAACTTTAGTCAATAGTTGTGTCAATTCCTGCTGAGAGGTTAAATAAAATATGGCCTGTGGAATTTAGTGCTTTTGGCCTTCACCAAGGCACTTTCAACAGAATGATGGGGTGACAGGTGGACTGGAGGGGGCTGGGAGAAGGGGAGGTGAGAAAAGGCAGGTAGTGGGCAGATGCACTACTCCTTCGAGAAGCTGAGCTCTGATCTGTGGGAGTTGCACTTTCTGCTTGGAGGGGAAAGTCTCATTAATGAGCCTGGTTGGTTGGTTGGTTGGTTGGTTGAGTGGTTGGTTGGTTGGTTGGTTAGTTTTAAGAAGGGAAGGCTTAAACCTTTGCTAATGTAATGGGAAGAACTTGGTCATCAGGGAGCTATTCTGAGGGGAAGGAGACAGGGAGTTTTGGGCAGGGCTAGTGGAGTCCCCACAGCCCTCCACCTTGGCTCTGCCTGGCACTCTGACACCACTGCCCATCATGGGGTTCTGCCCTCAAGCATGTTTGCAGTTGAGATGGGAGTTGCACAATGGACTGAGTACTGGGGCTTCTGAGTATCTTTGTGTTTTTATTCAACAAAAGTCATATTGCTTTCCTATAAAACATCATTTGTTTGTGAGAAAGAATATGTCACTTCCATCCCACTTTGTTTGATATTGACAGAAACATGGTATAAGACTCAAAAACCATAGAAGATCAAACTACAAGTAAACTAAGCATCCCCAGGCCCAGCCACCTCGTCCCCAAGGAGAGAGCAGGACTTGTGGTCCAGAAAACCCAGCTGAGCCCTGACTCATCACTCGCTGGCTGGATGGTCTTGGCCAATGGGTGCATTAGGTTTTATTCCTTCATTTATTAAATAACCATAGCAAGTGCCTGCCTTAGAACACACAGTACACTCAGCTCAGGGATACCGAGATGAGTACAACCAGCAGCTGTCAGAGCCTCGACTCCTCTTCTCCAAATGAGCTCCATGGTCCTTGTACCATCTGCCCTCAGCGAGGACCAAACAAGAGCATGAGTGCTTTAGCCCACGAGGCACTGTACACGTGACAGCTAGCCCCATCTTTACAAGTCACCTAGAAGATCTTACTCTGCCTTCAATAAGTACACAGTCAGACTGGAAGATGAGGTGTGTACACATTAAAAAACAAACAAAAAACTAACAAATAGGCAATGCACAGCAAATGCAAAATGAGTAGAAACTCTCCAGGCACAAAAAGTCCAAACCAGTGAAGGGAGATCACTGTAATTTGGAGAAAATGGAGAATTCCAAGGTCTCAAAGTATAATGTGGTGAAAAGAAGGACAGGCGAAAACTCAGAGAGGGAGAATGGTGAAGGCAAGACCATGGATATAAAAGGGCAATATTTCTAGTATCCAAAATTAGCAGAGTCATATTCAAATCCTTGCCCGTTTCCATCTGTGAAGAATCCCTTGTAGACACCTGAGTTGTTGCTAACTATTTCAGTGGCTTTTTATTTCACCTTCCTCAACCTGAGATGCTGTTCACTGTGGCCACCTCATTCCCAGGTTTCAGGGTCTGCAGTACAAGAAGAACCAATTGTACTTACAGTTTCCAGTGTTTTGTCTGAGACTGAGATATTTTCCTGTTGCAAACACACACTGTGTTTTAGAATCACAAGATCCTAGAAGGGACTTAGGAGTAAGAAGATCTTGGTTCCAGTCAATGATCTGCCTCTCAACAGCATGCCGCCTGGGTGAGCCCCACAAGCCTCTGAGCCCCTCTCCTCACCGGGACATGGGGATACTGAAGCCTGACCCACCACCCGCTTCCAGGGTCCCCTGAACATGAGCTGATCTGCAGAAGAAATGAACGCAACATAGATATCATTATTAGCTAGTTCGCTGATTCTCAGACTCTCCTTATCCCCGGGGTGCCTTGTGGGCCATCTCAGGGGTGAAGGAGCCAGCCGGTTGAGCTATCCTACACCCACAACCCCAGAAGCCGAGCTTTTATCTGCTGTTCATAAGGGTTCTCTATTTATGTGTTGAATCAGGTTTAGCCTAAAGCTGCCTCCCTACATATTTTAAGTTCAGCCCAAAGGTTTCTCTGTGCACAGTGAAAAGCAACCCAACTGGAAAGGTAAACAGATGTAACCCACTCTGCCAATCATCGCGTTTCAGCCAATCAGACACGGCCAACTGTGCAAACTGTTCAAATCAGGCAAACGCGGAGCTGTAACCAATATGGCTGTTTCTGCGCCTCCCCCTGTTTTCTGTACCTCACTTTCCTTTTTCTGGCATAAATCCTCTTCAACCACGTGGTAGTGCTGCAGTCATTCTGAACCTATTCCAGCTGGGGGAGCTGCCTAATTTACAAATCACTCATTGTCCAATTAAGCTTCGTTAAATTTAATTTATCTAAATTTAATTTTCTTGTGTGTGTGTGTGTGTGTGTGTGTGAGACAGGTTCAGTGAGAACCTGTTGCCCAGGCTGGAGTGCAGTGACATGATCATAGCTCACTGCAGCCTGGACCTCCTGGGCTCAGGCGATCCTCCCACCTCATACCTCAGCCTCCTGAGAAACCGCACGTTCCTATCACCATACCTGGCTAATTTTTATACTTTTTGTAGAGACGGGGTTTTGCCATATTGCCCAGGCTGGTCTCGAACTCCTGGGTTCAAGTGATCCTCCTGCCTTGGCCTCCCAAAGTGCTGGGATGACAGGTGTGAAATTTTTTCTTCGTACATATGAAACATGTTTTAACATATGAAACCCTTAACATTTATAATTCATTTTAAAGAATCCCCTTCACTTAAGGGAGCGTTTTTAAAAATCACTGATAGTATTTCATCTTCTCATTTTACACACAGGAAAACTGAGGCCCAGAGACGTTAAGCCATCTGCCCCAGGGACACACAATGGCAGAGCTGAGGAGGCTATTTCTGATATTCTTGCTTCAGTGCTCTGTCCACTCCTTTGTTGTTGGTCAGGCAGATGCTGGAATGTTCCATGAATATAACCAAGAGAAAACAACTCTTAAGTTCCTACCCCGTGGTGTAGATAAGCCCCTTGCAAAGGAAGAGCAATGTGGTTTGTAAATCACAGTTTGCCCCCAGGACTGTGCAGTGAGTCTGGAAGGCGTGGGGGTGGTGCTGCGGGGCTCACATGGTGGCCATGTGGGGAAGACCGGACAGACACATGGTGAGGACACGCTGTCCATCACGCCAGCTCCAATCTCCGCGGCACACATACCAGCTGCCTCGCAAACAAACTGCACAAATAACCCCCTCCCCACTCCATCTCTTGCATACTTCAGGCCTTGATTCAAGCAGATGTGTTTCCTCTTTTAAAAATAAAAGAGGCATTAATTATCACCAGCCTTCTCCTTCCCCTCCTCCATCCCCCAAGGACTCAAATTCCTCCTGCCGGCAAACTCGGCTCCCCTGGGTTCAAAACTACAGTTCAAACTCCAGATTATCGTTTGGTAGAACATTTGGAAAATCACCTCATTCAGAAACAATTAAGGTTTTATAAGATAATACGTGTTGTTGAAAACATCCCATTATTTTTAATTAGGGAAAATTCCAGAAATTCTGTTTATTAATCTCTCCTATCTGATAGTTCTTGTTTTCTATGTAAGGAAAAGTCTTCTTCTTGGAATATTTAAGAGAAAATATGCATGAGAAATATGTCTAGTCATTGCATGGATATCTACTAATGTCTGAGAAATGGCCCTTGACCTAGAGTTGCTTCCAAGTTTGTTGGTCAGGTATGGTACAGTACAAAGCTGGATATTTCCGTAAGTCTTTCATGTGTGTACATTATATGTACGTGTATGTGTCTGTGCATTTGGTGTGTGCATGTGCATATGTATGTGTGAGCATACTTGCGTATGCATGTATATGTATGTATACGTGTGTGTGCATATGCATGCGTGGACATGCATGGACATGTGTGTGTGTGTACCATATGTATACCATAAGTTCTGATTGCTGCTAAGGACCAGAGGCCATCACTGGCTAGAACAGAAGGAAGAGTGTGGCCGTGGGAGGCAATGGCACCTGGGGGTAGATGAGGAAGTACAGACAAGGGTGTCCCTTGACAAGGAAATAAGTGAACTGAGGCACAAAGGCAGGAGGACCAAGAGGCTGCAAGATCCAGGGGAGACCACATGTGAGTTAATCTACAACAGATTCCTGCATCCAAACCAGAACTAGAGCTTTGGCTAATGTCGGCCATAGGCTGAACAGTAGAAAACCATTGAGAATCACAGCGACACGCAGGGGATTGGCCTTACCAGAGAGCCTGTCTTCACTGCCCAGTAACATGCACATGATTTACCACCTATGCAGATGAGGCAGGGCTCACTGTTGCCACTTCCAAAGTTCCCAAAAAGAGCCCCCCACCCTCCAGTCATGTGAAGTGGGACTGCACCAGCTGAATAGGCACAGGCTGATCCCCTTTAAAGAATGACGTGATTGTACCTCCCATTCTGCAGAGGAGGAAGTGAGGCTTGGAGAGGGGAGATAACTTGAGCCGGAGGTCACTCAGCTAAAACAGATACTGAAGCAAGCCCCTGCAGCCCATGCTGAGGGCATCTGTTCTGCATTTTCCCTCTGCCCTGGGTCAGTGCCCATCCAGCCCTCAGCACGGCCTGGAACACCAGTGTCAGCTGTTGGCAGTGTCTCCTGGCTACCGCGAACCTCAGAGGTGCACCACAGGTAGCTCATGTTGATAAGCTCTATAAATACACTCTCCATTGTCTGAATATATAGGGGTTTGAAAGATCTTAATTCCATGAGTACATTTTGCATTCTCTGGAACATTTCTTCACAGCATGATATGCTGGAGCTCCAGAGAAAGGGCAGGGGCCAGGCCTCAGGGCCTCTGTTTCCTCCTCCTCTAGTGAGTGGTGTGCTAAGGAGGCAAACACAGAGACGGAGGGTAGAGTAGGGAGAGTGAACGGCGTGGAGGATCACCCACTCAAAGAACCGAGGTTCAGGCCGGCCAGGAACTCTGCATCCCGGTGCCGTGCTGACCAGTGCACCCTGATGGTCTGCAGAAGCACACAGCAGCGCGCCCTGGGGAGTGAGGCCGGGTCTCCCTCAGGAAACAGCAGGCCCCAGAGCCACAGGTTGTTTGCTGGGAACCCGCCCCTAAGTGGACTGCCCTTCGCTCCTGCCAGGCCCGGCTCCCTGACAAGTGGATTGCTGTGAAGAAACATTTATTAGAAATGGTGGTAAAAATCCACTAAGGAACATCAGGGCTGCTTCCCCCTCACAGGTCTCCAGCATGCACAGAAAGTAAAGGTCTGATGCTTGGCCACTGCCAGAGGTGATCAGGTGGGACCAGGTGTCCAGAGGCCTCCTAGAACAGCTTCTGGAGGGGGAGAAGGAGGAAGGAGGGAGGGGGCAGCCCCTGCCTAGCAGGGCATCTCAGTCCAACCGCAGGGGCTTGCCTCTTCCTTACCTTTTAATCTTAAAGATCCTAGAAAGAGATTTTCAATTTTCCTTCCTCAACAGATATGGAATGGCAGTCTGAAGCTGCTTAAAAAAAAAAAAGAAAAAAAAAAAAGACATGGGAGGTGGGGTGGGGGCAGGGAGGTGCCAAGCACAGCCAGCTGCCTCAGTAGCTCCTTTGTTCTGCAAGGAGCCTCAGGGGTTGCAAAGGGCCCCACATCACTGAAGGCCCGGGCTGAGACAGAGATGGAGCCCCCACACACCACAGCACCGGCTGTGCACAGCCGCCCTCCTTTGATCACAGGTGTGTGATCCGGCTGTCATTCCACTTCAGTGACCACACAGAGCCTCTCTAGGAAGGGGACTCGACTCAGGGACTGTGACAAAGGACTGAGTGTCAGAGCCAGCTTTGTGGCCCAACACCGAAGGGATCCTCTTACTCACTGGGAGGATTGCTTTCCTTTGCCATTCATAAGGACCATGAAGACATGCGTGGTTGAAAGGACGCATGAGGAGCTCTGAGATGGGACCCACCACGGGGGCCCGCTGGCTGGTGCTGGGAGGGTGTTGGGAGCTCGGGTGCATCTGGATGCTCTTCAGCTGGGCACATCATTACTTTTGTTTTGTTTTGTTTTGTTTGAGACAGAGTCTTGCTCTTGCCGCCCAGGCTGGAGTGCAGTGTTGTGATCTCAGCTCACTGCAAGCTCCGCCTCCCGGGTTCAAGCGATTCTCCTGCCTCAGCCTCCTGAGTAGCTGGGATTACAGACGCGCGCCACCACACCCAACTGATTTTTTGCGTATTTTTAGTAGAGACAGGGTTTCACCATGTTGGCTAGCCTGGTCTCGAACTCCTGACCTCAGGTAATCCACCTGCCTCGGCCTCCTAAAGTGCTGGGACTACAGGCATGGGTCACCATGCCCAGCCACATCATGACTTCTGAAACTGTTTCAGAAGAGAAGGTCCAAGTGGTCTGTTCATTACTCAGAATTATGTCTGGAGCAAATAACAGAGCCCCACCACCCCACCAAGTAACTGTGACTTAAAATAGAGAGAGGTGGACATCTTTGCTGTTTACAACCCAGTGTTCTGTGAGACTTGGCCCCTGGCTCCCTTCAGCTCACACTTCCCCATCCTTGGGGCATGGTGGTCACCCTGAGCTCAGGATGGTGTCAGCGGCAGGAGAAAGGCGTGCCTGGAGGTCGGGTACAGGCAGGCACTGGCTGTCTCCTAAGGAAAACACCCCACAACTGCCCGCAACTCTTCTGCTTAAATGTATTATTGGCTGGAGCTCAGTTTCATGACTTCAACTACCTTCAAGAGAGGCTGCAAAATACAGTCTTTATTTTATTTCAAGACCCATGGTTCTGGCTAAAATATCTAGCACCCTGGAAGAAGTGGAGAAATGCCAGCAAGCTCCATCACAGCCTCCTTCACCAGCAGTTTATGCTTGTCACAAATCCTGTCCACAAACAGAGCATCCTGCGCGGCTGCTGAGTTTCTTATCTCTCCCGGAATTGTCTTCCTAAAGCAATTGACTCATGTTCCTCCATGCTTTGAACCCTTCTGTGACTCTGCACTTTGGGAAGGAAGAATTGCAAGTTCCTATCCTGCCTCACAATGGCACAGAAGATTCAGACTGTGTGGTGAAGCTGCCCCACCTCCCCAAGCCACACTCACCCATTTCCCTCTCAGCGAGGCTCCGGCATTCTGCACCCACTACCACCACGGCTCTCAGGAGATAATACCACATTGTTAAATTCCAGGAGCAAGTGGCTTCTCGAACAAAGTGTAGACTCACAGGTAAGAAAGACACCGGCGGCCTTGGCTGCAAGACTATTGCATCTTGGAACTAGATTGTCACAGCTGACCCTGGATCAATAATGTCCCCTCCCCTCTTCCCAGCATCCTGCCACCCTCGCGTTACCTTGCTCTCTGGAAGGCAAAGTGGGCGAATTACACAGGCAGCAGGTGGCTAAGTCTGTGTGCACAGTGTCCATGGATGTGGCAGGTTGACACAGCAGATGCTTGCACAGTGTGGGGACCAGGAAAAAGGAGTTTGCACCCTGACAGTTAGGAAACTATGGTCATCCTGATGAGACAAAAGAGGATAGTCCATGTTGTCAGAAAAGGGGCATTTGTGGCAATTGCGTAGCTTTGCTTCTGCGTGAATAAGTGTTCTAAAAGTAGATTTTGTCCTTCAGATGCAAAAGAACGTGGACGAAGGGACCTCATAGCATAGACCAGAGAGTTCAGACAGGGCATTGCTTCCATAGGCACCACAGGTCAGTTGTGGTCCTTTCTCTTCTGCTGACGAGGTGAGCACGTCACCTAGTGCCCCGCGTTATTTCCAAAACACGCTCCTTCCATGAGGCTGACTTGGGTGACCGCAGGTTCTGCAGCACGTGTTCACGCTGCTGCCGCGGGGCCCTGCCTCTAAAGCAAGTCGAGCTGGACTTCACTGAACTGGCTTGGGCTCCAAACACAGCAATGACAGATGGAAAGCTCTAAATCTCATGGCTGTTACCTCTCCCCCCACCCCAGAGCCATCGCTGCTCAGAGCCATTTCCTGAGATTCTTAACCCAAGTCACAAGCCTGTTCTGGTCCCTGCTCAGCAAGTGTCTGGGGACAGGCTTCTTCCCATCAGAGGCCTGCCTAGGCTCTGAGGATGAAGTGGTGAACGGAATGCCAGAACTTCTCACACGGGGGTCCTCACGGAGGAGCAATCAGCCATGCCTCTGCAGGTGACGGGCCCAAAGCGGAGCCTCCCACAAATTCTAGAGACAGAAAGTGGACTCAGGGCTGCCTGAACTTGGGAGCCCAGTGTGATTATGAGGACAGAGGGTGTGGCTGCTAATGGGGATGGGATTTTCCTTTAGGGATACACAAATGTTTTTTTTTTTCTTTTTGAGACGGAGTCTCGCTCTGTCGCCCAGGCTGGAGTGCAGTGGCTGGATCTCAGCTCACTGCAAGCTCCGCCTCCCGGGTTCATGCCATTCTCCTGCCTCAGCCTCCCGAGTAACTGGGACTACAGGCGCCCGCCACCTCGCCCGGCTAGTTTTTTGTATTTTTTTAGTAGAGGCGGGGTTTCACCGTGTTAGCCAGGATGGTCTCGATCTCCTGACCTCGTGATCCACCCATTTCGGCCTCCCAAAGTGCTGGGATTACAGGCTTGAGCCACCGCGCCCGGCCACACAAATGTTTTAAAATTGGATCGTGGCGGTGGTCACACAACTCTATGAATTCACTAAAAAGCACTTCAAATGGGTGAATTATGTGGTATGTGAATTATATTTCAACTACACTTTTTTTTTTTCAGGAAAGCCTAAGGTAATTTCTTGACTACTACATCTCCATTCACACGCCCTTCAATCATCCACACTTTTGTGTACGTGGGATGTTGTCAGAACCCCAAACTGCTGGACCTCGCATCCTGACACGGCAATCTTGACAGGTGACATCCCATCTGCTCGTGACAACAGCTCATCCAGACTTCAGGGTAGGTCCCTGGCTCAGTCCTCCATCCAATCGTCACTCCCTCACCCAGACTGAAAGCCCAAGCAGATCTTTCCAGCCAGCAGTGGCAACCTGGTTCCCTCTGCCAGTGGCCCTGAACACCCCGGCAGCCTCTCTACCTCCACTTCTCCTTCAGTCCTTCTCCCCTCCCTCCACGTCCTGCTTAGAGCATGTGGCTTGCAGGATGCTATTGGTCTGCGGTTTCTTGGAAGGGCCACACTGTTTCACTGTTTTCCTGTCTCTGCCCTGACTCACCAAGGTCCCTCTGCCGGGATAACTTCTCCCACACCACCTTGTCTGAATTGTTCACCGCTTCTTCAAAGACTTCCCCTCTCTCACAAGTGCAGCCTCTCCCGACAAAAGTGCTGAGCCCTGGAGCCCTGGGAATCTGTAGCCTCCATAGACCCGGGATCTCTCTCAAGTATCCGTCGGCAGGAACGCTGGCTCCGGCGGGAGGAGAGCTGACGATTCTGTCCCCCGGTGGGAGGGGCAGGAAGTGGGGAAGGCTGGGTTCCTCCCCCCCAGACTGTAGTTTGTTTTCTCCCAAAGTGTTGAGAATCAAGCACATCTTTTACCTCAGAAATTAATTTCCTTCGGAAAACCCCCATCTAATCTAAGCAAGGCATCCTTAGTCCTCCCATATAACTCACTTTGACTTTACTTCTTGTGAGTTAATCATCCCGGACCCCACAGGGTCCCCGCCTGGATTCCATTTCCCAGCTCTCCCACATTGACCAACAATGATGTTTTCCCCAATCATCTCTCCCTGATCTCTAGGATTCTGCCCTGGCCATGGTGTGGGATATAATGGGGTTTCTCTTCAAATAATCTGATCATTTTTTGTTCTTTAATTCCTAGTACCCGGCCCCACCTTTTCTTCTTTTTCTCCTTTTTCCTCTTTGCCTTTGTTAGATGCCTAGGCACGCCTCAGTACCAAACATTATCAGTACCAACTTACATTCCTTTCCTTATTTAAAAAAAAAAAAAACACTTTCTAGCTCATTACAGACACCCCCTTCCCCTTTCTTTCCACTTTCTTTTACGTACGTACCCTATCTAAAAAATCAAATGTTTAGCTAACAGATTAGTTTAGATTGTACGACCCAAACCCAGCCAATAAGGGTACAGGGGCAGAACTTGTGTCAAAAATAAAGGCTCTCGTGCCCTCTGTTCAAGTGTACTCTCATGGCAACTGGCCAAAGAGATACCCCTCTGCTCAAAAGTAAAATTGCTTTACTAAAAATCTTTTGTACAAGTGTTCAATTTCCCTAAGGTTTTAAGCGTTATTCCTAACAATAGGAACTGATGGTGGCAGTGCCAATATCTTCATATACAAGGAGAGAAGGAAGGAAGATATGAAGGAAGGGCAGGAGAGAGAGAGAGTGGGGATTTCATCTCTATGATGTTCATACTTTTGCTTCTGAAGCCTGTAGGTCGGGGTGTTCTTAGTCATAAAAACTCACATGCTCATTCCTCCATTCCGTGGGTAACAGACAGCGTGAAATCTCAGGTTAGGCTCAGCAATCATTGCACTTTGAACTTTTCCTTCTAGATAAAATTTGCATTTCAGCAAAGGCCTGCAGCGACTCAACTGAAAGACATGACTAGTGAACATTCTGTAATGATAACGGGACCACTGGAGAGGGGATAGACAGATCTTTCACAGAAAGATCCTTCTCAAATCACAGCATTTGGGGTAACGTATGAGATCGATGTTCTCAAGAAAGCATTGTTTTCTGTGTTTTATATTATCTGCCTTATTAATCAAGTGTTTCCTAGTAAGCACATCTGCAGTTACATCGTTTATCCAATTAATGAAATTGGAAGTAGGTCTTGGAGAGGACGGAGGGGTTGGGGGAGTGGAGGGAAGGCCCTCTCCTGTGCCGAGGTGCTCACAGATCGTCCGTGGGTCTCAAGGCCCCTGTTGTAGATGGTGGTGAGATCTGTATACAATCTGCGGAGAGAGTTTCACCCTGGGGAGTTCCCCAAAACATTTGAAAGACATTAACTCCATGGGCTGGCGTTTTTCTTTGCAAATATCCCCATAGGAAAATAATAACAATAGTTAAAATGGAGGCCTCACATAGCACATGCCAGGTGCTATACTAAGAGATTCATTTCAATTATGTCACTTGGGTAAGTACGTTGTTATCCCTATTTTACAGATGAAGCAATTGAAACTTAGAAAAATAAAGTACATTTCCCAAGGTCCCCAGCCCTGGTGAGCAGTAGAGGACTGTCTGGGCTTTCCCTCCACTCCCCACGGAGCAGGATGTGGGGAGCAGAGTGAGGGGGCTCCCGGGGTGCACCGCAGATGGGACAGTGGGAAGCAGCGGGATAAACACACGAAGGAAATGGTTTGGGGCTATAGGACGTATCTATAACTCTATGAGAGAATTTCTATAAAAATCACATGAGAATCTGGCTGGGGGCTGTGTGAAGGCTACGTTTAAATGAAGCAAGCTGTGCAGTCCCTGAGCCGAGCTGCGCTGGTTTGTCCGCTCTCCCCAGCAGGGTGGAGCTCAGAAACATGCCCGAGAGCTCAGAAATCACAGAGCACAATACACATGGAATCATGTTTTTCTTAGCCTAATGCTTCAACATACGATTTCTTTTCCAGGCGAAGTTCAGCTGTGTCTGGTCTGATTCATTTGTGAAGTCAGAAGAGCATTGTGCTTGGAGCTGGCAAAGCACTTCATCCTGTATCTCTGAAGGCTGGCTTCCTCCGGTGGCCACGAGGCGCCCCTTTCCCAACAGTGGGTGGGATCCAAAGTCAACTCGTACCCAGCGGAGGGAGGCCAGGTAGCTGGACCCACGGGGGTCTGCTCTTGAGCCTTTCTGTGAGAGCCTGGGCCTGGTGTCACCAAGAGGACAGCAGCCCTTTGACTGACGGTCCACTGTGGTCCACGTTAATGGAATCATCCCCAGCTTTAACTTACATCCAACAAGCATCTTAAAATACTGAGATTGCACAGGACACTAGGAATTTATGATAAAAATAAAAATCTTTTACAGGATCTCTAAATGTTGCCTAGAGATGTTTCCCACCTGTGATGGTGGTATTCATAAAGTGGCTCTGACCCCAAGGAGGATAGGAAGTATTCATGAACGTAGCTTCCTGCTTCAGTACGGAAACCTTCAGGCTGATGTGAAGATCGGGGGATGATTCAGGCCCCAATTCCCCAGATCTCCAGCTGCGGGGAGGTGCAGCTTCCAGGCTCAGGGAGGCGCGTCTGTCAGTGTCGTCCTGCCCAGGCAGCTCACCTGGACAGCAGCGCAGGCACCGCGCAGGCCGGTCAGCCGGCCACTGCTCCCTCTGAGCTCATGGCTTCCCGACGAAAGCCACACCACCCTGAGGGCCTTGACTCATGGCTGGGAGAGGAACCGCATCCACCAGCCTTTCCGGCATACAGGGCTGTTCTTTTGCGTTCTGGGAGCTTCGTGGGGCATTACGATGTGATTTAGCACTTTGTTTCAGAAATGACCAATTAATTCCTTTTCAGTCTCATGGAAAGAGGCCAGTGACATGTTCTTGGAAACGCGAATTCATTGGTTTGTGAAGTCAACTTGTGAGAAAACACCAGATTAACCCATTGCGCCATGCGCACCAAGGAAGATGTCCCTTTATGGCTACGGGACTGGCCTGAATATGGGCCTGGCTCAGGACTGTCCTCTGGGAAGCCCAGCAGTGAAGCACTTGGCCACTGGATGTCCCCAGACAGAGGCCTGAGCTTCTGACAGCCAGCAGGCAAAGAGGAAGACCTACTGCTGCCCTGATACCCAAGGAGGGCTGGGTGTCCCATGCTCACAATGTGCTAGAGTGGAGGGAAGAGACTGGCCTCGAGCCTGCCCAGGCTTTCCTCCCGCCTCCCGTCCTTCCACTTCTGCATGTTCATCCTTCCCAGCATCTGCCCTGTAGAAGTGTCAGGGGCTTGCACAGGGTGACTGCCTACTGACCAGTGCTCATTTCCTGAGGAGGAATGACTTGTATTCTCTTGCTTCATTAAACGAGTAATTAATCCAACAACCATTTGCAAATAGCCTGCTCTGTACCAAACACTGTGCCAAGTTCCGGGGCTGCTGAGCACCCTGCTCCTAGCTAGGGGTGCTGGAGTGAAGCTGCAAGGAGAAGGCATTCTGAAAACATCTGTGTCATTTGAGAGGCAGAAGCTGGTGAATGGAAACACCGCCAGGAGAAAGCTGGACAAAATGACCAACTCTGTCTTTCTGGGGCAGAAAGTCCGTTTGCACCAGACCCGCATCGTGGCTTGAGGCCCTATCTTAGGAGGGAGGCTGGGGAGAACAGGGAGATGCATTTCTAGTCTTCCCCTGGACTCCAGGTTCACCCCGCAGGGCAGGACAGACTGGGCAAGTGGGTGAGTCCTATGAATTTGAACCAAATGCACCAAGCAAATGGGATTCCGGCAGCCAGAGTCCTTTGTATCCTCTTTGTTGGTTAAATTCAGTAAACAATGTTTTGACCCCTAAAATGATCCAAGTTCTGAGGATACCAAAAATAAATAAGACCCATTTCTTGCCCTTAAGGAGTTTATAGAAGAAACAGACATAAGTATATTTAATTTCACAGCAAGCAAAATCTCTGTTCATATTTTAGATGTACAAGAAATATTATTTCTTACTTTTTTCTGTAACTAAATTTAAGTAGTATTTTAAGTGCCCATTTTTGCAGAGTGATAGCACACCAATCCCAATACATTTGTTATTTTCCCTGTTACCCCTGGGGTTGGGGATAAGTGCTAGGGGTTTTCTATGGTGCCAAGAAATTGAGCAAGGAGACATCCATGCCTCATTTCTCTCCACTCACGTCTTCTGAGCCAACCATCATTCTTGCCAGGTCTTCACATCTGGCCCAGCTGTGTCACCACCACTTGTCCCTTGTCCCATTTGTGAAGTCCCTTAGGGGCCAGGGCAATGCTTCATTCCTTCTCTGCCTCTCTCGGACACTCGGGTGTCACTGCTGTTCCCATCCCACACTGGGTGTGGGAAATTCCGAGAAATGATCTAAGACTCTGTCTACTTATGTTTTTAACTGAAACTGCTGGCATCTCTCCACCAATCACAGCACTGCCTATGGTGGCAATGGGCATATCAAGTTGACATTTCAGAAAACATCCTGAATCTTCCCAGAGGGAAAAATAAAACATGCCTCACATAAAAGCTTGGAGAACAGAATGTCATACAGCTTCTCAATTGCTACACTATGAAGCAATGCTTTCCGAATCAAGGCAAAATGGCTTCCAGCCTAGAATTCTATACCTAGCTAACCTGTCAATGAAGTGTGAGCTTGGAGTTGTGGGTCTTCACGTGCAGAAGCCTTGGGATGCTTCTTCCCAGGCATTCTTCCTCAGGAAGGCCTCAGGAGACACACAATTGAGTGCAATCATAAGCCAGAGGAGTGGAGGACAAGAAATGGGAACATACGGAATCAGGATGGAAGAAGGAGGACATGAATTCACAGGACAGAATGACGGAGGCCTCGGGTGAGAGCTGAGCCACAGGCCTCGGGAACAGCCTGGCCCAGGTGGCAGCAGGGCAGCCAAGGAACCGCAAGAGTAACAGCACTGATGACAGTAACAGCAACAGGCTACATACAACTGACCAAGCATAGAATGTGCATGGACTTGTTCCAAGGAAATGTTCATTTCTGTGGAAGATGTTGGGAAGGAATTTTGATAGGTATTTAGAAAGCTAAGCAAACAACAAGAAAGAGGCAATTATTGATTTAAAGAAGGAAAACTTGTGCAAAAGGAAAAGCAATCATATTATACAATGACTCAACTATGAATAAAAGTAATACAGTTCAAATAACATAAATGAGGAATACTGACTCCACCCAAAATGGCAACATCATGATGTTGAACTGAGAGGAAGAGGTGTAGAGGTAAGGAGGAAGGAGTGGGAGGAGCTGGGAGAAAGGGAACTCCCCATCAATGATCCCAGCTCACATGGAAAACCAATACATGTCCTGGGTCATCTGTAGACTCAAATGCAGGGAGATGCAGGCAAGACAGGTGAGAGACGCTGCCAAGGCAAGTGGGAGACGCTGCCAAGGCAGGTGAGAGACGCTGCCACCCGAGAGCAGGAATCAGCAGTGGGGCTATGAGGTACGGAGCCATTATTATTTTCATTGGAAGCCTGGGAGCGCTATTGACATCTTACGCTCTGAATATGCATACCTTTGACTTTCTAAAAAGAAAAGCCATATTGTGCCAAAGGGAGAGGCAAGATTTGGTGAGAGTGTTATGATGAGAGGGGATTTCTACGCCAGGTTCAGGGCAAGGGAGATCACACACCATCACTCACATCAGGATCAGTGTCTCCTATCCCGCCCGGGGGGTGGCATTTCTGCAGCTTCTCCCTGCTGAAGCAGGGTCTGCAGACAAACGCCTGCTGGACAATCGCAGCCAGGAAGTCGGGTCCTCCCATCCTCCACATGGACCCACCTGAGACACTCCGGGCCTCGCCTGCTCTCACGTGGTGCCTCAAATATCCGCATTGCAGATTCATGCCTTTGAAGCAGGATCCCTCCCAAAATACAGAGGTGACCTCCTTCAAAGTGGGCACAGACAAATGCTTAGGAATCAATTTTGGGAACCCACCACACACTTACATGCACACATGCACATAAACCATCACGCCTGCCAGCCACAAGACGGGGCAAACTTTGCTGCAGACTTCCACCCTATACAACTACAAATCCAGACGTGGCTCCCCAGCCCCTGACTGTTCCAGGGGAGGAGGAGCTGATGCCACCCTGACCATGGGGCACAGCAGTCCCGTAGCCTGAGGGCCCGACAGCTCACCCTGAGATGAAGGTGTAGCGGGGTGTGCACACCTGCTATGACGTTGTCTCTGAAGGTTTTCCCTGACAGGCTGCTCTGGCAGGCCCAGCACAAACGCCACCTACCACTGCGCTGTGATGTTTGACTCCACAGCTCATGTTCTTTCCAGGACTCCAAGCTCACCCTCAAAACAATGTTTCCAACAATGTGGACCCAGCTCCCACCTTAACCCAAAGTTCTGTGAAACCCCGCCTCAGTCTAGTGTAATGTGAAGGAGACACACTTACCCCACGAGCCTGTTCAGGGAAAGCCATCAGGGTCCTTGCTGGAGAAGCGGTGACTGCAGCAGTATTTCCTGTCAAAGGAAGAACAAACCCCGTTTCAGAATGGGGTCTGGTACCTGCTGGGGAACCCCTTGGCCATGATGCCGAGTGACAGCAGGAAAGCTCCATGGATACGTGTGTGACATCTCCTGGGTGAGTCCTAAAGTATTCAGGAAGAACACAATCTTGCCACAGGGGAATTCCTTGAGCACAAGTAGGGGCTTAGTGTGAGAGAGAGTTGCGTGTTTAGGCTAATAACAAAAGCACGTAGATACTTACTGACTGGAGAAATCCTGGGGCAGCTGGTTCTAGAATTTGAGAGTGGAGCCATGCAGAGGGCTTAGAATAAAACCTCATTTTGGGCTATTTTTGGCCAGAGTGCAGAGGGGAGCATCAGCGCAGGTGCCCAGGATGCTTCAAGAGGCTCGCCCAGTAACTTGCAGACAAAACCACAGGGATAGAACTGAAAGCAGATGCCAGAGCTTCTCCCTGCCCAGAGGAGCTTCTGAGAAACACAACCCCACCCAGATCCACTGAACTCGCATTTGCTGTTTTACAAGACCCAGGTGATTCCTCTGAGAAGTGGGCTGGCTCATCAGCTGCCAGGGTAAAGTCATTGCAGGGATAGATGGGAGCGCCAAAGGGGCTCAGGGCTCCAGTAACTCGGATGCTTTTAAACTCTGAGACTTTCTGCCCCAGGCCTCTCCTAAGCAGCCTGTGCTGGACCAGGTAATTCTCATTCTCTTAACTGAAGATGTTGAGAAAGGAAAGTATCATGAGCCCCCAAAATCACTAAGCTAAAGGGAAAAGTCAAGCCGGGAACTGCTTAGGGCAAACCTGCCTCCCATTCTATTCAAAGTCACCCCTCTGCTCACCGAGGTAAATGTATATCTGATTGCCTCTTTTGGAGAGGCGAACCAGAAACTCAAGAGAATGCAAAAGTTTGTCTCCTATCTATCTATGAACCGGGAAGCTCCCTCCCAGACCCACCTTTCTAGACTGAACCAATGTCTATTTTCCATGTTGATTGATGTCTCGTATCTCCCTAAAATGTGTAAAACCAGACTGTGCTCCGACCACCTTGGGCACGTGTTGTTAGGACATCCTGAGGCTGTGTCAAGCGTGTGTGCTCAGCCTTGGCACAGTAAACTTTCTAAATTAACTGAGACCTGTCTCAGATTTTCGGGGTTCGCACCACGGAGCCCAGTATCGTCCCTCAGGTGTTGTGGTGCGTTTTGTTGTTGTGGCTGAATGATGGATGCTAATTACTGGACACTTTACACAACAGCTTCCCTGTTTGTACTTCAAAAGCCCTGGTTCCATTTTCTTCCTTCTGCCTTCTGGATAAAGACCACAGCAACCGATACTCCACAGTTGCAGTGAAGAAAAACAAGGGGGCCCCTGTTGAAATAGTCCCAGTGCAAAATTTACATTTTGGGGAACATTGCTAATAAATGTACATTTTGAGAGTGTTTATAGGAAACTGTACGTTTCAAATCAGAGTGGATCTGTACTGCCAACCCGGTTCGCAAGCATTTGGGAAAGTCAACCCAGCGATGTTCCTTGGAAATGGCTCATTGTCATAAATTCTTCAAACAGGTTAACACAAAGCTAGGCGAACAATAAAGGCAAGGCTAAATTTTATTTTTAGAAAGTGCCATAGCTGAATTGATTTTTAAGAGAATATATAAAAGAAAGAATCTAAATCTTGGGAACTGGTAGAACCAAGTTATTTACCATTTTTACTGTTCAATTTCCGCTGGTAGAAATAGGAAGGAAGCCGTAAAGGGCCTGTCCATTGAAAAGAGACCAAAGTAGGAACGCAAATAAATACTGGAACCCAGTGGTTATGGTAACTGACAACCTCAAAGATTTTTCACATCCTCTCTGGGGAAAAGAATATTTTATGCTAATTTGGGGGGTAATGGATAGCATTTTACCTAATATGTAGATCCTAATGTGAAACTAAAAATTTCCATGAAGCAAATATTTTTCCACAGGGCGAGAGTCTCAGAAGCTAAAAAGGCAGACATGTTTTTGTTCCAGTTAAACTTGATTGATAGCCTTAAATCATTATAATTAAACTTCCAACAGTAATGGCATGCTCTCTTTTTCTATTTTCCTTGTATCTGGGGCTTCCCTGCAAGACTGGTTGTGTGAATATGGCCACGTTATTTCCTCTGGGGCAGACACGAAGGTCCCCTGTGGTCTCTGGGCTAGTTTCCTGTGTCCTGCACGAATCAGGAGTTGTATGTCCAAGGAACACCAGCAGAAATCCCCGTGAAAGGAAAGGCTCCTTGCTGCTCCCCAGTCGTCCCTCAGCCACAGGGACAGTGCGTGGGACAGGTCTGTCACGTCAGGCCGTACGTGCACCGCACCAATCAAAACAGCTGTTCCTGTTTGGCTTTTTCAACTTCAAAGCTTCCTGCTTTCCTGAACATGCATTCCGAGTTTTATTTTCCAGCGCTACAAACCATGCAGTTCCCCAAGTGCACTAAAGGTCAAGCTTTCATCCCAGGTCTAAAGGAATACACTTGGACCCTTTCCTTTTTTGTTTTCCTTTGGGGAAGTCATAAAAACAGCTTTGATAATTAGTAAACAGCCAACATTTCCCCAACCCTCATAAAACATAAAGGCGATGGGAAAACCCAGATTTGCTTTCAAGTCTCATAGAGGCTTGTGTTCCGGGGGCCTACATTCTTCTTCTGAGTGCAAGCAAATTGTTCAAGCTGCCTTGCTGGGTCTGTCTGTATAACCTTGTCCACCCTGGAAGGAATATGACCAGGTTCAAGTTTCTGTCCTGGCCATGGCATATGAATTCACTAAAGGTAATGGGGAACTGGCCTGATTCATGACAGATTAGAGACTAGAGTGGAGACTGGAAAAATTATTTGAACTTTCATTACATGAAAGAGCTCCATCTTTTTTGTGTATTTCTCCATCTTCCTGGTAAACCCAGTAAAGTCACAAGTATACAGAAGAGCTTTTAATCGGTTTTGAATTACTTTGAAATTCTCAACCCAGCCTCTTAACTCAAGGAAACAAAAAATATTAGCAGCTAAATTTGAGTCCATGATATGTGGTTGCCTGACGTCACATCACAAGGGTTGGCAAAGTGATCACCTGGGTACCCGCACAGCCTAATGGCCCTGCAAAAAACAGGCAGGATGCAAATCCACCATGGCCACTTTGGAGCCACGCTCCTGTCTTACCTGGAGCCTTGGCTGGTGCTGAGAAGCATAAAAGACAGGAAAGAGGAAGGGCAGAGGCTGCTTCTAGCCTCCTCCAGGAGGGAAAGTTGAGCTTAGTGGGTGACAAGTGTAGGTGATCTCAAAACATGAGCAATTTCTGGTAGCATTTCATTCAAATAGAAGACAAGTACACCAAGGAAGTAGAAAATATGTTGGCTCGGTAATACCATTCAGGACATAGGCATGGGTAAGGACTTCATGTCTAAAACACCAAAAGCAATGGCAACAAAAGCCAAAATTGACAAATGGGATCTAATTAAACTAAAGAGCTTCTGCACAGCAAAAGGAACTACCATCAGAGTGAACAGGCAACCTACAGAATGGGAGAACATTTTTGCAATCTACTGATCTGACAAAGGGCTAATATCCAGAACCTACAAAGAACTCAAACAAATTTACAAGAAAAAAACAAACAACCCCATCAAAAAGTGGGCAAAGGATATGAACAGACATTTCTCAAAAGAGGACATTCATACAGCCAACAGACACATGAAAAAATGCTCATCATCACTGGTCATCAGAGAAATGCAAATCAAAACCACAATGAGATACCATCTCATGCCAGTTAGAATGGCAATCATTAAAAAGTCAGGAAACAACAGCTGCTGGAGAGGATGTGGAGAAATAGGAACACTTTTACACTGTTGGTGGGATTGTAAACTAGTTCAACCATTATGGAAAACAGTATGGCGATTCCTCAAGGATCTAGAACTAGAAGTACCATATGACCCAGCCATCCCATTACTGGGTATATACCCAAAGGATTATAAATCATGCTGCTATAAAGACACATGCACACATATGTTTATTGTGGCACTATTCACAATAGCAAAGACTTGGAATCAACCCAAATGTCCATCAGTGACAGACTGGATTAAGAAAATGTGGCACATATACACCATGGAATACTATGCAGCCATAAAAAAGGATGAGTTTGTGTCCTTTGTAGGGACATGGATGCAGCTGGAAATCATCATTCTCAGCAAACTATCTCAAGAACAGAAAACCAAACATCGCATGTTCTCACTCATAGGTGGGAACTGAACAATGAGATCACTTGGACTCGGGAAGGGGAACATCACACACCGGGGCCTATCACGGGGAGGGGGGAGCGAGGAGGGATTGCATTGGGAGTTATACCTGATGTAAATGACGAGTTGATGGGTGCAGCACACCAACATGGCACAAGTATACATATGTAACAAACCTGCATGTTATGCACATGTACCCTAGAACTTAAAGTATAATAAAAATAAATAAATAAATAAATAAATAAAATAAGAAAATATGTTGGCTCAAGAGTTTGCAAAAGAGGCAACATCTTTAATTAATTCATGGACTACATGGGAAGTGTGCAGAGGAAAAAGAGGTAAGATGTAAAATTAAATACTTCAATTAAATAAGACAATGCCCAGTCAGACTTATTCGTTGTAAGGACAGAAACCAACTGACTTATTTGAGCAGCAGATGAATTTATCAAAACCTCAAATCCCACCCAGGCCTGGCCAGGGAGGACATGCGGCCCTCACTGCCAGGCACTTGAGCTGGGACGTGCCCACTGCCCACCCTGGCACGGGACCCCAGTGTCATTTCTAGCCTGCTGACACTGCTGCCCTCTGTGGAGGGGCCTCTGCCCTGTTTCCAGGAAGGCTGGGACATGAGGCTCTTCCGTGTTCAGCTTCTGAGTGGGAGGTGCCTCTGCTTACCATGGAGGTTCATAAACTGGGGATTTCTCTGAGCATTAGAAAGAGAAGCAAAAAGGAAAAAAGAGATGTCTGCAGTTTTTCACCCCCCTCTCCCTTAGCAACACCTTAAAAATGAATAGGAATCCCCCTTTCCAAAGGACAGAATGGACCCAAACTTACACGGTTCTCCGAATTGACTCTGCAAAGGCATGGCTCTGTTGCTGCCACTCCACTGACTGGTCGTTCGCTGCTTTCCTCACCCAGGTGCTGGGGCTTGGCCGTTCTCTTGCTTCCTCCATGTGCACCTGGCTCTTTAATTATGCTTTTCCAGGGACACATGTGCATGAACCAACACTTAGTGCTTTAAAGCCTCCTTCAATTTTGAAACAGGTACACCTGAAAATTGTAGGCAAGATGAAATACGGATCTTCACCTGCCAGGTCTTTAAACACTTTTCCTTCAAGTTCTCTTTTTACAGAGAATGCTTCACCTGTGTATTCCCTTTAAAACCTTTTTACTGTCTATCCATGTTCACTGAGAATCTATGCCCAGCTCTAGGTGTGTGGACACAGACAGTTATCTCCACAGAACCCTGGAAGGAGTTACACCATCCCCATTTTGCAGATGAGGAAATGCAAGTACCATCTGGCAGAATGACAAGGCTAGTTAATAAAAAGTCACTTCCCAAACACAGGCCTTCCTGTCCTTTGGAACCCACCCCTCCAAGGAGCTGTTTCCCTGGAAGATGTCCTCACCTAGCTCCGTTCTGGGGGGGGGGTCTCTCAGCCCTGTGAGTCCACGCTCCAGGCGTGCAGAGCGGGCCTTCACGCCTTGGCTGTGGAGGTTAAATGAGGTATTGATGGACGCGTGTCTGACAGAGTTCGTGTTCAGAGTGTTGGGGAACACTGCTGGAGTTGTAAGCTGGTTCTAATCATCAGAACAAGTGCTGGAAAGCTGGGCCTTTATCCTTCTGTCCTCTCCGGGAGCTGGTGGCTCATAGAGACTGAGAATCACATATCACACACCACCCCAAACTGCAGAGTTGTAATGATTCTAATTAAAACACCAAAAGCCAAAGCGAAATCCCTGAACAACACGGAGTGAACATTACAGTTGCCAAGACTTTAGCAGCAGAAGGGAGCCCTACACAAAAACAAAGGAAAGGTGTTCTCTTGATGAAATGACTTTCTGGCCATTTCTGTCTGGGGAAAGAATGCATTTCAAGAAGAGGGGAGAACAGAAGTGTGGAAAAGTTCAATGCCCACATCTACAAAATTACATTCCACTAGGTTCACATGTGACCTTCAAAAAAGGTCAAACCATTCATTTCCACAGCATTTTTGTGCTTCAAATGCTACTTGGCTGTAATTGAGTTTCTATGATAAGATCCAGGGATAACAAACAGATTCTCATCAGCTGTCAAATGTGATCTTTCAAAAGTAAAGGGTGGTCAGGTGCGGTGGCTCATGCCCATAATCCCAGCACTTTTGGAGGCTAAGGCAGGAGAATCGCTTGGGTCCAAGAGTTCAAGACCAGCTTGGGCAATATAGTGAGAACCCATCTCTATGAAGAATACAAAAATTAACCAAGTATGGTGGTGTGCACCCGTAGTCCCAGCTATTAGGGAGGCTGAGTCAGGAGGATGGCTTGAGCCCCATCAAGGCTGCAGTGATTCATGATCATGCCGCTGCACTCCAGTCTGGCAACAGAGTGAGACCTTGTCTCAAAAGAAATAAAAAAGTCAAGGGCTTTGGCACAGTGGTGTGTGCCTGTAGTCCCAGCTACTCATGAGGCTGAGGCATGAGAATCACTTGAGCCCAAGGGTTCAAATCCAGCCTGGGCAACATAGCAAAACCCTATCTTTAAAAAAAAAAATCAAATAATAAAATTAAATTTAAAAAAATCAAGGGCACTACAAAATGCCAACTGCTAATTGATGCAAACTCTCCACTAAAGAAACATTGATCATATGCCAATAGCATATGGAATGACAGAATTACGTCTTCAGACCTGGTGATTTAACATATATTTGGTTATGACAGAGGGCAGAACTGTAGGTTTTGCTGGACAGGGCTCCAGGACCTGAACTGGGCCCCCTGGAAGCCTCCCCTTAAGACCTTGTCAGGCAAGGAGTCTCCCAGGCATCCAGAGGTCCCAGATTATTTTCATCCAGCTGGAAACAGATACAGCTTCAGAATTTTTACCTAAGTATTTTGTGGGGGAGGAAAAAAATCCTGGTTTCATTATCATTAGCCCCATGAGGATTCTAAAACCCCTGATGAAAAATAGGCCATATCAGGCAAATCGCCCTGTCCTGAAAGAAGGGAAAACCAGAGACACTCTGAGGGGGCTGCACTTTGCGTTTTTCCCAGGGTGTTTTACGCACCAGGTGTAGCAGCTGAAAACACCAAACCTCCTGGCTTATGGAGGGATCCAACCACTGCACGTCCTACAGCCCAGGAGACTCTTTAAAGTGCATTTGATGGCTGGGCGCGGTGGCTCACGCCTGTAATCCCAGCACTTTGGGAGGCCGAGGTGGGCAGATCACGAGGTCAGAAGATTGAGACCATCCTGGCTAACATGGTAAAACCCAGTTTCTACTAAAAATACAAAAAATTAGCTGGGCATGGTGGCGCGTGCCTGTGGTTCCAGCTACTTGGGAGGCTGAGGCAGGAGAATCCTTTGAACCAGGGAGGCAGAGGTTACACTTAGCTGAGATCACCCCACCGCACTCCAGCCTAGGTGACAGAGCAAGACCCTGTCTCGAATAAAAATAAATAAATAAATAAATAAACAAAGTGCATTTGATAAATTCAGATGCCCTCTACGTGTTTCTGAGCACACTTTCTCTCACACAGTGTTTGGAGCAAAGAGCTCAATGAACTTAAAATCCCACACAGAATGGTGGGAAAGGCTTTCTTCACAAGTTCCATCTGTGTTTATCAGCGTCCGTACCACCCAAATGTCCTTCTGGGACTAGCGTTAAGACCTAAAGGTTAAGCCTCTGTCCAAGTGGAATTTATGAGCAAATGTAGATTGTCACGGAAGTCTGCTGTTACACTGAGACAGAATAGTCCCAAAATGTTAAATTTACACGAAGCTCACCCTGTAATTCATTTTAGACCCTCTTGATAAGGGCAGGACTCATTGTCACAGACTGATTTGGGGTGTTAATGCCTCTTCTCCCTTCCCCAAGGGACACCCCGAGTTTTCAAAGGCCTCTGCTAGCCATGCTCAATGCAACCTGCAGACTCCACCCTCCAGCCCTGACACAGATTTAGCCCAAATTAGACACGTTGGAGAAGAAAGGGAGGGAGGCTGAAGGAGCCCTGCGGGTCCTGGGCTTTGTGAATGCATTCGAGCAAGAGCGTTGCTAGAGTGCTTCTGATCTCGGAAAATGCCAGGTAAGGAAATCACTAGAGATGAAAACAACAAACAAAACAAAACAAAAAACCTTTTTTTTAGGTAACACTATAGAAAGAGTGAAGCAGACAGAATTACAGTTTTCTTCAGGCAGTTTAAATCTTCAGTGTTTCGAAAACCTTAGGTTTTATCAGAAGTGGTTGAAAACCCACTAATGGAGTCCAGCCTCCGCATAGCACCAAAGAAGCCACCGAAGTCCCCAGGGGAGCCCAGTGTCTTCCAAGGCCACAGGTAAGGGAAGGGCAGAGCTCTGAGCTCGGTGGAGAAGCTCCACCTTCCAGCCTCTCCTCGGCCCACATGGCCTCCCTTTCTCTCGCTGCAGACTGTGTTTGAAGCAGCCATGTCCTTGGGTATTTCGATAAAATTGCATCTCCATTTCTGTCAGCTCTTGGAAGCTGGAAGCCAAGGCATTACTAAACCTTCACTAAGCTCCCGTATGTAGGAAAACCAGAGAAGCAAAAAGACTTCAAGGACCGCCACTGTCTCTTAGGTCATCCTGCGTAGCCCATTATATGTGAATAAAAAACACTGGTTAAACTGAGAAAAATCAGAGCGGGCCTGGACCTCAGTGTTTCCTTTTTTGTGTTTTATTTTGTCCCTTGTGTCAGACATCAGGCATAAAGATTGTGTTAAACATGCTCTTCCGATTCTTGGCACTTTTTCACTGTGGGTCTATGGAAGGCTTTCAAATTATATTTATTTCTCTATTAATTCATTTACTGACCCATTCTTTTCTTTGGGAACTAGAGAAGCCCTCTTTCCTCCTTCTTAGTAGTAAAGTAACAATCCTCTGGCCATTATGAATATTGTGGAATTGTACAGGCATGCCTCATTTTATTACACTTTGCTTGATTGCACTTCACAGAGATTGCATTTTTTCCCAAATGGAAGGTTCGTGGCAACCCTGCGTCGAGCAAGTCTATCCATGCCGTGCCGCCAGCAGCGCATGCTCACTTCATGTCTCTGTGTCACATTTTGGTAATTCTCAGGATATTTCAAATGTTTTCATTATTATTATATACGTTACGATGATGTGTGATCAGTGATCTTTGATGTTACTACTGCAATTGTTTGAGGGGTCACAAACTGTGCCTCTACATAACACAGTGAATGTAATCAGTAAACGTTGTGGGTGTTCCCACTGCTCCACCAACCAGTTGTTCCTCTACCTCTCCCCGCTCCTCAGGCCTCCCAATCCCTAAGACACAACAATACTGAAATTAGCCAATTGATAACCCCTCAATGGCCTCTAAATGTTCAAGAGAAAGGGTCATATATCTCTCATTTGCAATTAAAATCTAGAAATAAGCCAGACGTAGTAGCACAGATATATAGTCGCACTGCTCGGGAGGCTGAAGTAGGAGGATGGCTTGCACCCAGGGGTTGGAGTCCAGCTTGGGGAAAGGGAGGAAGGAAGGAAGGAAGGAAGAAAGAAAGGGAGGGAGGGAGGGAGGGAAGAAAGGAGAGAAAGAGAAAGAAAGGAAGGAAGGAAGGAAGGAGAAGAAAGAAAGAGGAAGCAAGGAAGAAAAGAGAAGGAAGGAAGGAAGGAAAGAGGGAAGGAAGGAAGGAAGGAAAGAAAAAACTAGAAATGATTAAGTCAGTGACTGAAGAAGGCTTGTTGAAAGCTGAGATAGGCCAAAAGCTAGGCCTCCTGCACCAGTTAGCCAAGTTGAAAATGCAAAGGAAAGATTCTTGAAGGAAATTAAAAGTGCCACTTCAGTGAACACTCTTTATTGCTGGTATGGAGAAAGTTTGAGTGGTTTGGACAGAAGATGAAACCAGCTGCAACATTCCCTTAAGCCGAAGCCTACCTCAGATCAAGCTCTTTTCAATTCTATGAAGGCTGGGAGGGGTGAGGAAGCTGCAGAAGAAAACCTGGAAGCCAGCAGAGGTTGGTTTATGAGGTTTAAAAAAAGAAGCCATCTCTGTAACATAAAAGCATAAGGTGAAGCAGCAAGTGCTGATGGAGAAGCTGCAGCAAGTTATCCAGAAGATCTGGCTAAGGATGAAGGTGGCTACACCAAACAGCAGATTTTCAGTGTAGATGGAACAGCCTTCTGTTGGAGGAAGATACCATCTAGGACTTTCTGTAGCTGGAGAGGAGGAGTCAATGCCTGGCTTCAAGGCTGCAAGGGACAGGCTGACTGCCTTTTAAGGGCTAATGAAGCTGGTGGCTTTAAGTTGAAGTTGATGCTCATTTGCCATTCTAAAAATTCTAGGGCCCTAAAGAATGATACTAAATCTATTCTGCATGTGCTCTATAAATGGAACAAAGCCTGGATAACAGCACATCTGTTTATATTGTGGTTTAGTGAATATTTTAAGCTCGCTGTTGATATCTACTGCTCAGACAAAAATATTCCTTTCAAAACACTGCTCATTGACTATGCGCCTGGTCTAAGGAGCATCAGAGCTCTGATGGAGATATGCAAGGGGATTAATGTTTCATGTCTGCTAACACAACATCCACTCTGCAGCCCATGGATCATGGAGTAATTTTGACTTTTCAGTCTTATTACTTAAGAAATCCATTTTGTAAGGGTATACCTTCTATCGATAGTGATTCCTCTGATGGATATGGGCAAAGTAAATTGAAAACCTTCTGGAAGGATTCGCTGCTCTAAATGTCATTATGAACATTCGCAATTCATGGGAAGGACTCAAAAGATCAGCATTGACAGGAGTTGGAAGAAGTTGATTCCAACTCTCATGAATGACTTTGAGGGGCTCAAGGCTAGAGTGGAGGAAGGAGCTCCAGATGTGGTGGAAATGGCAAGAGAACTGGAATTGGAAGTGGAGCCTGAAGATGTGACTGTATTGCTGCAATCTCAAGATCAAACATGAACTGATGAGGAGCTGTTTCTTATGATGGGCAAAGAAAGTGGTTTCTTGGGATGGAAACTACTCCTGTTGTAGATGCTGTGAACATTGCTGAAATGTCAACAAAGGATTTAGAATATTACATCAACTTAGCTGATAAATCAGGGACAGGGTGTGAGACTATTGACTCCGGTTTTAAAAATTCTAGTATGGGTAAAATGCTATCAAACAGCATCCTATGCTACAGAAAAATCTTTTGTGAAAAAAAAGAGTCAATCAGTGCAACCAATTTCATTGTTGTTTTATTTTAGGAAATTTCCATAACCACCACCCTGATCAGTCAGCAACCATCAACGTCAAGACAAGACCCTTCACCAGCAAACAGAGTGAAACTCAGTGAAGGCTCTGATGATCGTTAGCATTTTTTTAACAAAATGTATTTTTAAATTAAGTTATATGAATTATTTTAGACATGATGCAATTGCACAGTTAATAGACTACAGAATAGTGTCAGCATAACTTTATATGCACTGGGACACCAACAAATTCATGTGACATTGCTTTACTGTGGTGATCTGGAACCGAGCCCACGACATCTCTGAAGTCTGACTGTACTTGATACCTTGCTTCATGCCTCAGAGATCCTGGTTATTTTCTATAAATCTAACTTACTTATTTTGATAGTAAAAAAGCTAAATAAAGCCAAACTATAACTCACCCACATATTCTAAGCAGGTAAAGACATTTGAAGCCTCCAATTTGCAGATTCGTAACTCTGATGATTGAGAGGCATAGCTGAGTGGCTGGTGGAGAGAGAGATGTGGTTCTCAGGATGGCTGGGTACTTTCTCTCTGCTTTGATGCTTCTCCAGAAGAGGTTTCATTACTTGCAGGATAGAGAACTGTTTAAAAAAACACTAATAAAGAAGTATATAATCTTGAAAGCTTGGCCTGAAGAATTCAGTATGCAGGATATTATCTCATGCTCAAGTATTCGTTAGTCTCAATGATTCATAAATCAATCCTTAAATACACTTAGTCATTTTGCCAAATTTCACATGTGTGTATAACCCAGTACTGACAATGATTTATAATGTAGTAAAATGGGTACAACAACATTTGGCTGATGGCAGTGTACATTGATACAACTTTTGGAGAGCACTATGGCAACCATATTTCAAGAACAATAAGAAGGTTCACAATATTTGATTCAATAATCTCACTCCTGAGAATTTATTCAGGAAAAGAGCCCACAGGAATAATTCAAAGAAGAGGAAAGGTTACATACATAATAGTGTTCATTATGGAAGCTATGTTCTAGTGAGGTAAACATAAACATAAGTAAAGAACAAAAGACATCTATAAATGGTGAAAAATGACATGACGCAAATAAGCGTGATGATGTGATATGATGTAATAGAGAAGAATGGGAGGGGATGCTGTTTGTAGGATACTCAGGGAAATTCTCTCTGAGGGGAGTGACCTTTGAGCCAAGACCTGAAGGTGAGAATGAACCAGTCATGTGAAGAGCTCAGTGAAAACCAACCCAGAGAATATCAGCTACAAACATCTCAAGATAGGAAAGAGCGTGATAGGTCAGGAAGGGGATTATCAATGTGATCAGAATGGGGTGAGCCAAAGGAGAGAAGCATAGGTAGAGGTGGGGTGGGAGACGGTAGACAGTGTGATGTGTGAAAACGCTAGAATCAAAGATGCACGCGATGAGCCCCTCTACATGAAGATTTTGCCTGCATATGAAGACAAACTGCAGGGAAACATAGAAAAATAAAAAAGAATAGTGTATTTTTTAAAATTGCTGTTAACATTTTTAAAATATTATTTGCCAAAACCTAAGATTCACTTGGTTGAATATGCAAAATACAGTCTCGATATTGCACCCATTCATGGGTGCAATATGACATGAAACCCATTCTCCTTCATTCCCGCGCCCATTCCCACTTCATTCCCACCCATTCCTGCACGGCAGATGTAATCTTCCTTCAAGACCTTCTTCTCCACTGTAGCATGCTCCACGATGCCAACCACAACGACTGATCCACCTTAAACCCACGAAACTGAATTTACCTTGAGAATTCAGTTCACTTTGAAAACACCTAGAAACATAATTCTATAGTTTTTAACCCTGTACTCCAGTTGCTCACAGCCTCAAGGCAGAGTTCTTGTAACACGAAAATCTGTCTTTAATAACAGACTGAAATATCGAGTCCCGAGGAATCAGAGGAGCAAGGTTACCTGCAAAATGTAGAAAATGGACAATGCCTAAATCCATTCACATTTTTCAGGCAAAGCAAAGCAAATTTTAACAATCGGTATTTTAATAATCAATCATCAATGGGCATACACCGTTAGTGCTCACCAATACCGATGTGCTCATGTCCGTTTTCAGGTCTCCTCTGCAGTCAGGTGGGGTGGGCCATTTGCTGAATATGGTCTATGGAATGTGAACAGCAGTGAAATGTTCCTTCCAGCCTGGGTGACTCGGCATCTGGTATGATTTCCCTATGTTTTCTTTTCCTGTCCGCATGGCTGGGATTGAAGGGATCCAAGAATGCAGAGCACATGTAGAAGGAGCGTAGATCTCTGAGTCACTACATGAAGGAGAGCTGCCCAGAAGAGCTGCTGGACCCCATCAGGCTCCATGTGAGTGAGAACTAAACTTGGATTGTTTTAAGCCTCTGAGAGTTCAGGAGCCATTTGTGTCAACATCTAGCACATATTACCTTTCCAAATCATGACATGCTCTATGAGATGGATTTGCAGAGTCTTCCTACTTCCTCCGTTTTTTTTTTAGAACTCTTATTTTCATAAAATACTGAACCATATGTCTCTTTGGGAGACACCAATTGTATTTCCCAATCTCAATTATTATGTCTACAGTAGAAAGAGAAACTGTAAGATTCTCCAAAATGGAGAAAACAAAACAGGGCTTAATAGACTCGTGCTGCCAGCTTGATGCTGCCTGTAAAAATCCAAAGAGCTCAATGGAATTCCAAAGGATCTCTCTGGGCTTTTGTTTTTTCCTGTGTTGCTTCTTCTGCCTGAGGTGCCTTTCCCCTCTTCTCTGCCTGGCACCATCTCACCGATGTTGAATGGTCCAGCTCAAATGTCGGCTCTCCTTCAAAACCTTTCTCTAGCCAGCCCCAGGCAGAATTAATCACTTCTTCTTTTCTTGTCCTTGAAAAGGTCATCAACGACCTCCTAGATGACAGACCAATGTCTTCTTTTCAGGTCTATATCCTATTTCATCTCTTTTGCATTTGTTAATATTAAAAACTCCTCTTTACTTTTTAATACCCTTTTTTAGTATTTGAGATTCTGCTCCCTATACATTCTATGCTTACCTTTCTCACCACTCTTCTCACCCCCTCTTCTGGCCCCTTCTGCACTTTCTCCTTAGATGTTGATGTCTCCCTGTTACATCCTTGACTCTCCTCTTACTTCACAAACTCACTAAAGAATTTCATCCTCTCCCTTGGTTTCTATAACTAACAGTCAGCCAACGACACCAAAAGGGATGTCTCCAGCTGAACTCTCTCCTGGACTCCGGACTCATATTTCCAGCTATTCACTAGAAATCTCTGCCTGGATGACTTCCAGGTGCTGCACAAAATGGACCAATTTCCTTCCTCCCCAGGCGTGCTCTGCCTCCTGTATCCCTTCTCTCATTTAGCATCATCACCAATTCACAGCTACCCAAGCTACTAACCTCAAGAGTTTTCTCTCCTTCTCTCTTTCTCATCTTCCATATACAAATATTGCCAATTCTTATTTTAAAAGTCCTTATGTAAAGAAAAGAATGTTGTCAAGTGCAGTGGCTCACACCTGTAATCCCAGCACTTTGGGGGGCCAAGGCAGGAGGATCACTTGAACCCAGGAGTTCAAAACCATCCAGGGCAACAACAGTCTCTACAAAAATTTTAAACATTAGCCGGGTGTGGCAGCAGATACCTGTAATCCCAGGCTGAGACAGGATGATTACTTAAGCCCAGAAGGTTGAGGCTGCAGTGAGCCATGATCATGCCACTGCGCTCCAGCAGTCTGAGCAACAGAGCAAGAACTTGTCTCTAAGAAAAAAAATTAAAAAAAAGAATATGGATGGCCATGGTGTCAGAGACCTAAGTTCAAATTTGACTCAATGACTTCCTAGTCATATTACCTGGATCAAGTTACTTAATCTCTCAGAGCTTCTAATTTCTTATCATAAAATGAGGATAATAAGTAAATATGGAGGTCTCGGGGTGTTGTAAACATTTAATGAGGAAACACGTGGAAAATGGCTAGTGTAGACAGACCAGATACTAATACATTTTAGCCTTTGTTTCCCCCTAAATATCCTTGTTACACTGCCCCTGTTCAAGACTTCATCACCGCTCACCTGGATTAGCGTGATGGCTGTAGAATGACTCTGCCTCCCTTCTCTTCCCCGTTCCCACTCCCAGACGGGTCTTTTTCCTTCAGCTCTCTGGTGCTATGCTCTTCTCACACACAGGTTCTATCATACCTGGCCTAAAATTTTGTGAACTCCCAAAGATAAAGCTACTCATCACTCTCCTCTGTCATCACGTCTTTCCCTGACCACAACATGTCTGTTCTAGTTGGAGCCTTTTTGACTGCAAGGTACAACTTAAAGACTCTTAAGTTTCACCCAAGGACACCAGAGCTCTGGGAAAGACAGTAGCATTGCACCAAGCTCAGGCCTTAGCCAAATACAAAACCCACTACACCTGTTCTGGTCCCAAAACATGGAATGGCTGTGGAATGTAGTTTGATAACTTTTTTGGTCTCCATACATATTTGAAACTAGGAGAGAAATCCCCCATGTGCCAACTCACGTTCAGAGCAGTTGGTAAAAGATGAAACCCAACGGGAATTCAGACCAGGTGGTTCTGATGGCAGGCGGTCGAAGCTCTGCTGCCTGAGAAGAGTGAGATCAGGAGAAGCAGGCCACACTTGAAGGACGTGAGAACCTCTCTACCTGCTTAAAATCCTGAAGGGCTGAGAAAAGAACTGCATACATTCTATCTGTTGACCAGGGTAAGCGCTAAAGAAGCTTGCCGTTCACCAAGATTGTGGCTGGAAAAGGAATTATCTGGTAGAAATGAGAGCCCTAGGATGTTGCATGCATGTGTATAGAGCCTGAACTTTGACTTTACATGTGATGCAAGGAGCCCAAAAAGAAAGGCTAAACAGCAAACCCCGCCGGGCCAGGGAGAGGCAAACACAAAGGCTTGCTATGGGGCCAGTTCCCTCCTCATCCTTGTGCTGCCCTGCTCTCCACAGTGTACGCTCCAGCACAACCCTGCGCACCCACGGTTCAGCCCCCATGATTTGCCTCAGCCCCTCCTTTCATGCAAAGTCACCCCAGTTCCCCCAGACAACTGGCAACAGTCTCCTTGTTTCCCAACGTGAAAATCCTGAGCCATGACTGGCTTGGCTGGCTCATCTATGCAATCCAGGCCACAAGTCATGGAGCCCTGAACAAGCTATAAGCTGGCTTCTTTGAAACCACATGTCTGCCCCCTGGTCCCCTTAGGCATGAACCAGGGATGGGCTCATGTGGCTGGCTTTGGGGAGCAGCAAATACGGATGAGTAGGGAGACGACAGCCACTTTCCAAGAACAACGCGCTGTGCTCAGACTGTTCCTCTAACTGGGACACACTCTTCATGGGCCTCCCACAGCCTCTTCTCTGCCTGACAAAGATCAAATGTCTCTAGAAGGCCACTTCAGGCCTCCGGGCAGCAGCACAGCCCCTCTCTAGGCTCCGACAAGCACGTTGTACTCACCTACATATAGTATACCACTTACATGTTGAATCACAATTATTGGTTTACTCATGTGTTGTTTACTAGACTGTGGGTTTCTCAAGGGTAAAGACTGTCTCTTAGCTGGCCTCGTATTCCCAGTGCCCAGCACCATTCCTGCTCCCACCCAGGAGGGACTCCATGAGAGTTCATCATTTAATACATGAGCCAAGTCACCTGCACATTTTGTCCCATCTACTCAGCACTCTACAGAATCCCCCCAATAGCACAGGATGATGGATCAAGAGTCCAGCTTCCTTGGGTTACAGATAAAGAAACATGGCCTCTGGCAGGTGAAGGAGCTTGACAAATTCACATGCCTGGTGAGCAGAGGCCCTGCGATGGGAAGGACGTCTCTCTCCTTGGGCCTCCTCAGTCAGGCAAGGGGTCTGCTCACAGCACAGATGTCTCCGAAGAGTGAGAGCGGATGGGACCCTACCAACCACCTCCAGCTCCAGTGGGCTGCAGGGGGGCAGCAGCCCAAGAGTTTTATTAGACTCAGGGTAGCTTTAGAAGTACAAATGTCTCTACAACCTCCGCTGCTCTACAGGAATCACTCCTCTTGTTCTTTATTGAGCCACCCTCAATGCAAACCGCGTCCTCTCTGAGAAAGGTCCGATCACCCCTAGCTTTTGAAGTTAACATCTGGGCCCTCTCTGTGGATCAACGACACAGGCAGAGAAAGGACAGATCTGTCTCAGTGGCCCCAGCATAAGCGATTCAAGTCTAGGACTCTCTGATCTACCCTGCAGGCTTATTCCATTGTCTTGGAGCGGGGCCACGCTTACACAGGAAGCCCTGTGTATCACGCTGCACCGTGGGCAGAAACATTGCAAAGTCCTTCCTATGACTGATAAACAGTGTTTGGTTTGGATCAAGAGGAAAAATAAGGCGCTCGGGATAATAGAGGCGGATGGGGAAAACACACGGGACTCCAAAATGAGAGCAAAAGAAGATGATTGCTTTGAACCATTAATGTAGTAACAAACTCTAGGAACAATGAGCATTGGCCAGAACAAGCTTCCTGCCATCCAGCTGCAGTCAAAGCTGAGAGTTCACGGAGGCCAGAGAACTGGCAGGAGCTGTGTTATGACTGGGGGAGAACAAACAGGCCAGGTCAAGAAAGGCAGGCCCCCTTCAAAGGACAACATCTCAGGGCGTAGATGACTTCAGCTGCAGTCACTAACAAAGAAAGGTGTCCCCTCCTGCAGAATGATAACACGAGACAATCTGAAAGGAAGAAAAAGGCAGATGGCCAGGCTGTGGCTGAAAACTGTTAACGTTGCTCTCTAACAATAGGGTGATAGTATTATTTGTTTTTGTGAAACTGCTTTAGGAGGTGGTGGGTGGTGGGTGGTGGCTGACCCCACTTCACCAGGGATTCATGTGAGGAAACATAGTGACTGTCTCACTAACTCCAGGACCTTTTGTTTTGCTGAGTGAGGGATACAAGTTGAGGGAGAAAACCAAGCTGCTCAGGATGTTGGAAGGAATCGTTAGAGGCTGTGCAAGGGGTAAGTAAGAGGACAGAAGACACTGATGGCAAGGGAGAAGAACTTGGGCAGCAGGAGTAGGGGGTAGAATTAAAAAAAAGTTTGATGGGAAATTTAATTTACTAAGAGGTGTGAGCTGGGATCTTTTGTCTCCGTTTCTTCATGTGCTGAAGATTTCAGTAAAATAAGTCCTTCTTCCTAAACACACCATGGAATGTGTTCATTTTATGGGATGCTGATTTTGGAACCAGGTGGATGTGGGGTGAGAGCTGAGTTCCCTGCCCCAGCTAAGTTATACTTTTGAATAAATTGTTTCTGTGGAACTTCCCATGCCAGGATCTCAGGCCTTTGACCAAAGTGCCAACTTGGCATGAATAAAGGAAAATAATTTTTCCCCTTATCTCCACTCCCAGAGCTCTGCAACTGTAGTTCAAGCTAGATGATTTATTAATAATTTAGTACAGTACTTATTCAGAAATTTTGTGCTTTGTTTTTCACTGTGGCAAACTAATTAGGGAAGAATAGGGTTGAAAAAAAGGGAAGTTGCTAGGCAGGGCCTAGGAGGAAAAACCAAAATAGACTTTTTATCCCCCCCAGATCTAGGCCCAGTGAGGATAATTAGGCCAAGTTGTCCCAGCGGGATAGATGTGGATAAAGTCTGGGTAGTTCAAAGGCTGAAGAGAGAAGGGATTGACTAAAGAAGAAATCGAAAAAGAACTGGGCAGGTGTGGGCTCCACAGTCCAGAAACCCGAGCTGGCTGGATGACTGGGCTGGGAGGGAACTCAGATTGGAGAGCAGTATAGGCACCTGTGAGGCCTTGGGAGCTTTAATAGTCAGGATAGGCCAAGTTATGCCGCATTAACAGGTACGCTCCAAAACTTCCGAAATACAAAGTGAGACAAGCTGCTGTTAATAAAGCAGCTTCCTTGGTTAGTTCTCCTCCAAACGGCTACCCAAGGCCCCAGGCTGCTTCAATCTTGTAGCTATGCCTTCCAGAACACATGACTTCCAAGGTCGCTGCCAAACAGGAAAGAATTAACAGTACAGAATAAATAGTGAAGTGTATTACCCACTGTGGTAGCCACCAGCCATCACATGAGACCAGTGGCTACCACCGTGGACAGTGCAGATATAGAATATTTTCATCCTTGCAGAGAGTTGTGGTGGACAGAGCTGGCCTAGAGGTTTACACAGGGAACTTCGTTGCCCCTCCAGGAGATGGCCTTCATCACTTCTGCCATATCCCATTGGCTGGAATCCCACTCCCTTCTGGGCGCACACACCCCAGCTTATGTAGCAGCAGCCTCACTGCTACATAAGCTGGGGTGTGTGCGCCCAGAAGGGAGTGGGATTGGTGAGACTCTAGCCATTCCCACAGGGAGCCTTGAAGGAATCTCACTGAGCCAGCTCAGAGGGTCCCAAAAACTGCCCACCTCCAACGGACCAAGGAGCAAACTGCCAAGCGCAGGACCACAGACTGACTGTGTTACACAATGAGGTCCTTCCTTGTACAATCCAAAGATGGAGTGAGAGGAGCGGAACGGGAGAGGGAGAAAGCCCTGAAAAATGACTGAAATAGAATTTTTCTCTAAACTTGCAGAGTAGAAAATTAAGTCCAATTTTATTTGATTTAGAAAAAACAAAGAAACAGAGCATTTTTTTCCCCACTTCAGTGGATCCTGGGCAATTTTTTGTTTTTTTTTGTTTTCGTTTTGTTTTGTTTTGAGACAGAGTTTTGCTCTTGTTGCCCAGGCTGGAGTGCAATGGTGCAGTGTCGGGTCACTGCAACCTCTGCCTCCAGGGCTCAAGAGATTCTAAATCCCGCCTCAGCCTTCCGAGTAGCTGGGTCTACAGGCTACTACGCCACCACATCTGGCTAACTTTTGCATTTTTAGTAGAGATGGGGTTTCACCATATTGGCCAAGCTGGTCTCAAACTCCTGACCTCAGGTGATTCGCCTACCTTGGCCTCCCAGAGTGCTGGGATTACAGGTGTTAGCCACAGGCCCGGCCAATCCTGGGCAATTTTTATCCACTACATCATTTAAATTGTGGAAGTGTATGAGGAACAGCAAACATGCCCCTAAGGGTTAGTGCCAGATGCCAAGTGACGGCCACAGACCGCCCGCCATTCCTCTCCCACCAGAGATGCTGTAACTTTTCTCTCAGAGGGGATCTGCAGGGAGGGAAAACCACAGAGTTTAAAATCCAGTAGGTCTGAGATCCCCTCCTGACACCAAAGTCAGGTCCCGTCGGCAGGGTTGGGCGGGGCCTGGCAGTCCTGATGTAGTGGCCACAGGTGGAGTCTGTGTTGGGGCAGAGAATTTTGCAAAGGGCCAGACAGTGGGGACAGGACCAGGCCCCAGGCCACAGGGGCAGCAAGACTGTAACTGGGAACGCAATTCAGGATGTCAGAAGCCGGGAGGATTGGGGGATTTCAGGAAGCACGGTGCAAAGAAGGTCCGGGCAAAGGTTCATGCCGAGTTTTGTGCTCAGCCCAGGGCCTCTGAGAGCAAGCTCCAAATGCAGCGGCCAGAAGGCATGGAGTGGGACCAGGCCTTAGCCAGATCCTCAGCCTCTCCGAGTCTCGGGTCCCCATCCTGACCAAAGGAAATGATCTTTCCTACCTCCAAGTACTGTAATGAAGGTTAGATAGCACCTAATAAACGTTCTTTGTATAATCTTCTTTTATTGTGAATTTCTATTTTACCATTATCTTTGAAGACCTAGCTATAGTCCGGCCTCCTTCATGAAGCTTACAACATTTTCTTCTCTGACCTTTTTCAAATTAATTTGAATTTCATAAGGCTACAGGCTGGTTTTCTAATTATCCCACAATTAAGTCACTACATATGTTTCTTACTGTTTTTCTCACTACTTTTTTCTCGTGTGTGTGTGTATATATTTGTTCTCTAACTAGAATAGGAGATTATTATAAGTAGGGAGCTCTCTTAGAGTAGATTTACAATAGGTTCTCAGGGAATTATTTTACGAATTTAGATAGACGAGGGGCCCTCCTTGGTGAACTGCAAGGTCTATTTTGATCTGAATAGAATTCATATGAGTTTTATTGATAACCCAGATATCACTCTGAATCCTTATGTTAAGGAAATCTGAATCAAAAAGCACAAAGATGTTCTAATTTGTGAAAGAGGGAATCTCAATAAAGCCATGCCTTGTTTCTAGAATATTTTGGATAATTCCACCTCCAAGCATCAAAAAAAACCATCTAACTAACCGCCCAGAGAGGGGCAAGGAAGCAAGTGACCCCAGGGTCTCATGAATGAGCAGCTTCTACCACGGGGAGGGCCTCATGCAAGCAGACGCCTCTGCCTGAAAAGAAGGGGCTGGGAGACTTCAGGAGGAAGATGTCAGAGAAGGGCCTGGCCAGTCTCAAAATCTTGGAACCCTAAGCTTAAGTCGAGAGAGGTTGTCTTGGTGACGAATAGAGGAAATATTGTTTACTACACTAAGTTGTAAACATATGGAACAGATTATGCTAAGAATGTCAGGGGGAAATATAAATCGATTTTAAGTGGATTCAGATCAATTCATGCATAATGGACCTTATTATTAATAGGTTCTTAAGGGAAAGTTGGGAATATTCTGCGGGTGTCATCACGAATCCTTCGAGATCAATGTCAGATAGCAAAACTCTACAACTCATCCAACAAACCTCTCCCAGCACCATGTCAGAGGCAAACACTCACCCTAGCCTGACATTCTACAGCCCTGATTCAGTTCTTATCTCTTTATATCTTGCAGCCAAGAGCCTTGAGCTTTATCTACATTGAATGGGATTAATTAAATTTAGAGACAGTGGGGTGGTTGGTTGAAAAATGGTTTGTCGATACTAAAAAATGTATAAATACCAACAACGTCCCTCATTCCAACTCAGTGAAATCAATCCAGCCATTTACTCAACCCCCAAAGTAGTGCATTCCACCTTGGGGTGTTGCCAACTAGAGGTACATGACCACCAGCCATCAGAGCTTATCTTGATCTTGAGACAGGAGTCAGCCAATATTTTAAACCAAACTCAAGTGGAAAACACAAGAGAAAGAGGAAGTAGCTAGAGTCTACTGTTCCTAGACACAAAAAGATTAACTTGACTACAGACAGGAAGGGTTGCAACTGGGAGGGGAGTTAGGAATGGGCTAGAGTAGAAGCATTGCCTCAGTTTGTGGCTTAGGAAAAGAAATGCCAGAGGGGGATGATTGGCCAAGGATGCACATTGTGAGTTGAAGGTGGGGCCAAGGGCCACCTCCTCTCTCCCATGCAGGGTTCAATCCCATCCGAGACAAAACTATTTTCACACTATGCTGATTAGTTTATTGGAGTCCAGCATAAAGAAATGTATACCTTGATGTCTGGAACTGAGATTGAAATCACTCTAGAATTTTGTTGGAAATGCTAACATTAAACAAAAAGGTGTGGGCTAGCAACAGTTTTAAGAAAGTCTGGACATTCCGGCATTCAGGGAGATGTGTTCAAGACGTCTTCTCCTGGGCGCACACACCCCAACTTGTATGGTAGTGAGGTTGGGGTTAAGGGACTAGGTTCCAGCCAATGGGACGTGGCCGAAGTGATATAGGCCACCTTCCGGAGGGGCAGCAGAGCCCCTTGTGTAAACCTCTAGACCAGCTGTGTCCACTGGAACTCTCTGCAATGGTGGTGATGTTCTGTACCACACTGTCCACTGTGGTAGCCACTGGTCTTACGTGACCAAAGACCTGAATTTAAATGTTATTCAACCTTAATTGAATAAAATTAATAGAATTAAATTAATTGAGAGGTTGGAAAGGTTGGGAAGCAGACTGTCAAGAGGACCAGCGATAGAATAATAGTACTGGTACTGGCCTCAAGTAAACAGAGCGAGAATGCCTGCTCCCTCACACCATTGGTGGAGCTGTGGGATGAAGCCAGTACGTCTCCTCTGCTCTGAATTTTTCACTTCTTCTGTTTTCACAAATAGCAAAGTTCTGGCTGTTGTTATCTTTCTCCCTTCATTTGTTCAAAAAGGTTGTTGTACAAGCTTAGCGTATCATTGCCTGATATTTTCTAAATTTGGCACTCATGGTTTGTACAGGATCAAGGTTGTTCAACCACATCCACTGGGGAACCCATTAGCAATACAGGGCCATTTCAATCCTGTCTGACCTTGGTCTAAAGTAAGGACTATATTTTATATCATGGATTAAGATACACAGTACATTCAAACACACAACTGAAATAAAGTTTTTATGAAATAACACTAGCCTCACTACAGAAAAGCCGCTTGGATATTTTCTGTTCTATTTATTCACTTATGCAAATGCTCATCACCACACTCAGTGAACCATACACTTATGGTTCATGATCTACAGTTTGAAAACCCTTAGCATGAGTTCAATATACACATTCAGCCCACTCCTCACAGCCACCATGTTCTTGCAGGGGACTGACTCAGGGTCTTCCGGCTCAGCCAGACTCACAGCTGGTGGGATCTGATAGATAAATGGCACACCTACTAATCCCCACGGCTGCTTCCAACTTGGGCTTCCTTCTGGGCTCCCTCTCCTTGGAGGAGCCCCTGGAGAAGGCCCTTTCACAGCCCACAGGCTGCTCCTGGTGGGAATGATGAAACGGATGAAGGAGTCCTCTATGACCATGACCACGTCCAGATCTGAGGGCAGGAGCAGGGAGCTCACGGTGGCTCAGCAGACACCGATAAGGAGGATTTGGGAACAGCCTTTCTTCCTTTCGCTATGATTTTAAAACTTCCCATTCTCAAAACGATGTTCAAACCAAGTCTGCAAATGTCATGAAACAACTTACAGGCCCTCATGTTCTCACCCTCTGTTGAGGGCAAATTATTCCTCCACCGTGGCCAGGTCCCTCCCAGGGCTGGCCTGGCTGGGTGGTAACTCTGCTCTGCTTTTCTGAGGTTGGGGTGCACTCCCATCTTTGGTGGCCCTGGCAGCCTCCTGGGAGCAGCAGGGAAGCGTCCCTGAACCCGACTTTCTCCCGTTCCTCCAGTGCCTTTGCAAGGTTAACCTTGAGTTTCCTGGTACCTTGGCCAGGCAGACCAGGCTGATCAGTTACCTCCTGCAGCTCCCATGTCTGAAATCTGCCTCTCTTTTCCACTAATTGATCCCTCGGGAAAGGAGGTTTCTAATGACTAAAAGCAAATGAGGTTGAGCGTGCCCTATGATGCAAATAGCAAGGGTCGTGATAATTCTAGACCAAGTAACACCAGCTTGGCCACTGTTCAACTCCCGAGCGCACTGTGCTGAGCTGAAAGCTGGCCTTTGCCTCTGCAGGAGACTTTAGCTGGGATTCCACTGGGCTGGGTCTAGAGGGGGCTTCTCTCAGAAAAAGCTCAGGGCATATCTCCCCACATTATGGCCAATCCTCTCTAGAAAGACATTTTATTTCAAAACCTATTGGTGCGCTAGTTCTGTGAAATTCCTCTTAATGTAAGCCCTGAACAAACTTCTTTGGCGGCCAGAGCCCTGGAGCCGTGTTAGAATGCCATCTTCCCTGTTTCTTTTCTAGGAAAAATCCCAAGAGACCAGGACGCAGCCAGCTTCCTGTTGAAGATTCTAAACCCTTGTGTTTCCCATCAGGACTGCTGACAAAAGAGAGGGGGCTCTCCAGGCAGGACCCCGCAGAGGGTGGTGTGAGCAGGGGCTGGAAGACAGGAGAGGCAGGACATGAGTCTAAACCGGCCTCGGGGCCCTTCCTCACTGCGGAGGGAAGAGGGTAGGCAGATGGCTCAGTTAGGAACTCTGGGCCCCTGATCCCTCCAGTTGACAGGGGCCTTGCTGTCTTTTCATTTTCATCCTAAAATGATTAGGTTTGAATGCTGAGGTTTCATGCTGAAAATGTAATGAGAACCTTCGTGGACTGGAATGAGATGCAGAAAGCTGCACGGATGGGGTTTCTTTCTGGGGACTGGGCAAAGGGAAACGCTCAGGCAGGAAATGGATCTGGCGCCTTCCAAGACCTTCGGGTTGCTGGGCAGCCACTTCTCGGGATCCTAATTTTCCAGCTCTTTCCTAAGCACTGCCGCCCGCTTTTTTGTCTCATAATCACAGAGAAAGGGGAGACACACTGTGGGAAATAGTAGTATCTGGCCCTGCTGAGCAATTACTCGGAATGAAAGGTTTGCCATCTTATAAGTAGCACTAAGCAGGGAAGGGGGAGGTCAAGAAGAGGCCAAAAAGGGAAAAACCTCAATTTCTTCAGCTGCCACCAAAAGAAAACCAGACAAGTGTTTGGCTTGGGCATTGTGGGTGCCCAAACAATCAGGTAAAAAATTTAAAATCTGGTGACTGTAACTGTTTTGAATTTATGATGCTAAACAACTAGCTTTCTATGGTGTTTTTCCCCCCCAGAAACTTTGCAAAGAATAAAAATTTACCTCCAGACCAAGGAGCTATATTGGGTCTGTGTTTGAACATCTTTTGAAGGACTTGTGTGCTGAAAAGCAAATCACGTCCCATTGCTTCAAAAATGCTGATTTCGAAAATTCTCTTGTTTTCAATATCACTCCCAGATACAACTTCACATATCCCCCGTTCTTAAAGAAACTTCTGAATTCATAGCACAGCCAACTGAAATTTGTGGTCGTCATTTGTGGGTGTATTTGGTCAAAAGGAAAATAGCCCTGCTGAGAACGCCAGGCTCAAAGCTATATTTTGGGTATGGCGGTTCTCTGCGGTCTCAACAGCTGCATTGCCCAGTTACAGCATGGCACATGTCCCTGAGCTCTGGGCTTCTGAGTCTGTCCGCACACTTATTTTACTTCCCTGGGCATCATCCATGAAAGAGAGCACAATTTCTTTTGGGTGAGAGTGAGAGGAGCGGGAAAGAGCCATTCTCTTCATTGCAATGAGGACCTTGTTATGCTCAGAGGAGTGAAATCTGCACCCTTGGAGATGGTAACTGTGAGAGTTTTGCTCATTTCAATGGCCTTCACTTCACCCTTCCACATCATAGAAGTGGTCAGAAATAAAACGTTGGAGTCATTTACGCAATAGAGACAGAGTGGAAAATGATCAGTAATTTGCAAATACAGTTCTCATTTACTCCCACCAAGTTCATTTGATAAACCTCACCATTCCTGGCTTACGTGACCCAGATGCTCTTCAGAGGATGTTACCAAGGGAACAGATTGTCACTGCTTCTTGCCTTCCAAGAGCATTCTTTATCTGAGTGGCTGAAGATGGATGAAACCGGGTTCCTGCAGTTACGACGTAACCACTGTAAACTCTGTGGAGCAGGAAGTGGGTGGTGTTGTCATGGGGTCAGAGGGCTTCTTCTTCTCCACCCACTTATATCTATGAATACCCCAGGCAGTTTGGCAGCTGACTTAGGGAATCGAGGGAAGCCCCTGGGAAAGGTAGTTGACACTAAGGGCAGCTCTTTCCCACTCTGAGAGACAGAGCATGCCCCTTTTTCTCTTGTTCCCCCACAAGACCTTCCCCCATGCTGAGGCCCATTCACTTCCCCTGCTTGAAGAAGAAAGAGGTGAATGGCTTTTTCTATGCGGCGTGAGAAAGAAGTGCAAACACATTTTACCACTTACACCCTGTATACCACTTGGATCAAATCTCGAAGTTTTCTTGGCATTCAGGAAACAGAATCTTAACTCTTCTAGCCACCATAGTTTTTGACAGATGTATGAGAGATGCAACCAAGGTTTTGTCACTTTGCTGAATTCCTCAGTGATGGTTCTCAGTTACAGAACGTGCCTTTGACACTGGTGCAGGGGAAAGTTTCACAATTTTATTGCTAGTTGTGTGTATATATATATATACACACACACACACACACATACATATACATACACACACACACACACACACGTATTTGACTATATACATGCCATTAATATAAATTTTTTTGCATTTGGAATACACTTTAGTCCCTGAAAACCAAGAGCAGTTCCACACTAGCAAAGCTGAAAATGTTTAAGGAGAGCAAAAGTGGAACAGAGTGAGCATGAGCCTTCAGATTCTGCTCCACTATAGGCCATGGGGACCTGCACATGCTAGTCAGGAAGGGCTGAATGGCCAATCCACCAAGGCAGGTATTTAATGATGCTGCAAGGGACTTGTCATTACATGCCAGACAAGAGAGCATTGGTGTGCCGCTTCATTTCCAAGCAAGAAGCAATGCTTGCTAAGTGAAAAAGACTTTAAACATCTCCCCACGGCTAGGGAAAAGGAAAAGATGGAAGCTGCTTCCGGGTGGCATAAAGAAAAGACAGCTAGAAAAAGACAAATCAACAAACATATATTCGTTACACACTCCTTAGGTGAATCCAACACGCAGCCAGGTTGGGAACCTCCAGGTTTGAGCACATGTACTAAAACAAAGAGAATTCTGGCTATGGTGTGGACTTAGCCATTCTTAACAAATCCTTCTGCTGCCTTCAAAGGACCCTGACTTCCTCATTCTTAATAAGAGAAAATAAAATCCAAAGTATTTTGAGTTACCTATCAGATTCCTCAATTACTAGATTGGCAAAACTTCAAAGATTTGACAACCCACTCTGGGGAGGGTGTGGGAAAACAAGTGTACTCGTAGATGAGGGTGGAAACGTCAGAATGACAGAACACCTTCCAGGGCAACTTGGCAAATCTAGTATAATTTCACTGACTCTTTGACACGGTAATTCTACTTCTGGGAATTGACCCTACAGAAGTCACTGCACACATACAAAATGTCATATTGACAAAGTTATTCACTGCAGCATTGTTTGCAACAACAAAAGATTGGAAACAACCCGAGTATTCATCTATAGAAGATGGGTTTAATAAATTATGACACTCCTACATAATGAAATACCAGGCAGCTGTTAAGGAACAATAAGGACACAGTTTAAATAGGGATGTGGAAAGGTGTCAAAGACAAGCATAAAAGGAAAGGTGCAGACAGAATGTATTTGCTCATATTTACATCAAAGGACACTGGACTAATATTCAAGAAGCAAATAGAAGTAGTTACCTATAGGGAAGAAGTGATGGGGAGATAGAGAACAGGGTAGAAAAAAAGATGAGTGGTTGTCAGACTTCTCAGTCTGTACCTTTTTAAATTTGACTTTTGAATCATGTGATTATATTAACCATTTCTCCTAAAATTATTTTTAAAAAAACCCTGAGGCACTCCCCACCACACACACACAGTGATCAAATACAGATTTTTACACTGGATGAGTCTGTTTTGATCATTACAGTCAAGATTCTGGTACCCAAAAAGTACAAAACAGTCATGAATGACCTTCAGAACTTGAAAAAAAGAAAACATCTTTGTTAAAGAGTATGCTATAAGCCAAGTTTTTTTTTTTTTTTTTTTTAATGGAATAGAAGTATTAAGATTCGTAAGAAGTTTAAGAATCAAAGAAATTTAGAAATCAATTGTCTCACTCATTTCTCTTTCAGATAAGGAAACACCGGTTCAGAAGTTTTGGTCACTTGCCCAAGGTCACACGATTAGAGTCAGAGGCAGCCCTAGAATCTAGCCCTCTTGGTCCTAGGTCACTACTCTGTGTTCAGTCCCAGCTCCTCCGGCAATACTGGAGATGAACTCCAAGACCATCCTCAAAATGCTTAAAGCTCTAGACTAGAGACCCTATGAGGAAAGATGAGGCAAGAACTGAAATAGTCATAGTCTGGAGGGGTAAAAAGGGAGAAAGGTAATAAAAGTGAACCTTATTTGACGCCTAATAAGTTGGAAGGAAACCATCTGTTTTCCATGTTTAGCGGAGAGGGAACTAGAATTTATACTAGAACGAGGTATGAGAGAGAAAGAGGAAATTCCTAATTTGTCTGGTTATGAACAAAGATATCAGCAAACAAGGCTCTGATGTTGCCTTCACTAGAGAGTTTTAAAGAAAGGGTTTTATTTCTTATCAGCATTTATTTCTAAATCATGTCTCATTTAACATAGCTTGATAATTTGGGAAGGACCTCAACCTCACCTAAGACACGATTACCCCCTCAACTGCCCAGTGCTGACTCTAGCAGCTATGTCTGCATTTCCAGCTCTTTGGGGGAGAGAGGTAGCGTGCTGTACTGAGAACAGTTCCCTACTAAATTTCTTTTTTTTTTTTTTTGACAGAATATTAAGGTCTTTTTTTTTCATTTAATAGCAAATATTTATTGAGTGCTTACTACGTGTCAGGTACTGTTCTTAGTAAATATCCCTGTTAGTTTTTTTTTCTTCTTTTTTTTTTTTTTATTATACTTTAAAGTTCTGGGATACATGTGCAGAATGTGTGGTTTGTTACACAGGTATACATGTGCCATGGTGGTTTGCTGCACCCATCATCTAGAGTTTTGTTTTTGTTTTTGTTGCCCAGGCTGGAGTGCAGTGGTGCAATCTCAGCTCGCTGCAACCTCCGCCTCCCGGGTTCAAGTGGTTCTCCTGCTTCAGCCTCCTGAGTAACTGGGATTACAGGTGCTTGCCACCATGCCTGGCTAATTTTTTGTATTTTTAGTAGAGACGGGGTTTCACTGTGTTAGCCAGGATGGTCTCAATCTCCTGACCTCATGATCCGCCTGCCTCAGGTTTTAAGCCTTGCAAGCATTAGGTATGTCTCCTAATGCTATCCCTCCCCGTTTCTTCCACCCCTTGACAGGCCCCAGTGTGTGATGTTCCCCTCCCTGTGTCCATGTGTTCTCATTGTTCAACTCCCACTTATGAGTGAGAACATGTGTTTGGTTTTCTGTTCCTGTGTTAGTTTGCTGAGAATGATGGTTTCCAGCTTCATCCATGTCCCTGCAAAGGACACAAACTCATTCTTTTTTATGGCTGCATAGTATTCCATGGTGTATATGTGCCACATTTTCTTTATCCAGTCTATTATTGATGGTCATTTGGATTGGTTCCAAGTCTTTGCTATTGTAAATAGTGCTGCAATAAGCATACATGTGCATGTGTCTTTATAGTAGAATGATTTATTATCCTTTGGGTATATACCACCCAGTAATGGGATTGCTGGGTCAAATGGTATTTCTAGTTCTAGATCCTTGGGGAATCACCACACTGTCTTCCACAGTGGTTGAACTAATTTACACTCCCACCAACAGTGCAAGAGCATTCCTATTTCTCCACATCCTCTCCAGCATCCGTTGTGTCCTGACTTTTTAATGATCGCCATTCTAACTGGCGTGAGATGGTGTCTCACTGCAGTTTTGATCTGCATTTCTCCAATGACCAGTGACAATGAGCTTTTTTTCATATGTTTGTTGGTTGCATAAGTGTTTTCTTTTGAGAAGTGTCTGTTCATATCTTTTACCCACTTTTTGGTGGGGTTGTTTTTTCTTGTAAATTTGTTTAAGTTCCTTGTAGATTCTGGATATTAGCCCTTTGTCAGATGGATAGATGGCAAAAATTTTCTCCCATTCTGTAGGTTGCCTGTTCACTCTGATGATCGTTTCTTTTGCTGTGCAGAAGCTCTTTTGTTTAATTAGATCCCATTTGTCAATTTTGGCTTTTGTTGCAATTGCTTTTGGTGTTTTAGTCATGAAGTCTTTGCCCATGCCTATGTCCTGAATGGTATCGCCCAGGTTTTCTTCTAGCGTTTTTATGGTTTTAGGTCTTACGTTTAAGTCTTTAATCCATCTTGAGTTAATTTGTGTAAAAGGTGTAAGGAAGGGTCCAGTTTCAGTTTTCTGCATATGGCTAGCCAGTTTTCCCAACATCATTTATTAAACAGGGAATCCTTTCCACATTGCTTATTTCTGTCAGGTTTGTCAAAGATCAGATGGTTGTAGATGTGCGGTGTTATTTCTGAGGCCTCTTTTCTATTCCATTGGTCTATGTATCCATTTTGGTGCCAGTACCATGCTGTTTTCATTACTGTAGCCTTGTAGTATAGTTTGAAGTCAGGTAGCATGATGCCTCCAGCTTTGTTCTTTTGCTTAGGATTGTCTTGGCTATATGGGCTCTTTTTTGGTTCCATATGAAATTTAAAGTAGTTTTTTTCTAATTCTGTGAAGAAATTCAATGGTAACTTGATGGGAATAGCATTGAATCTATAAATTACTTTGGGTAGTATGGCCATTTTCATGATATTGATTCTTCCTATCCATGAGCATGTAATGTTTTCCGTTTGTGTCCTGTCTTATTTCCTTGAGCGGTAGTTTGTAGTTCTCCTTGAAGAGGTCCTTCACATCCCTTGTAAGTTGTATTCCTAGGTATTTTATTCTCTTTGTAGCAATTGTGAATGGGAGTTCACGCATGATTTGGCTCTCTGTTTATCTATATTTACCAAGCAAATGGAAAGCAAACAAAAAGCAGGGGTTGCAATCCTAGTCTCTGATAAAAGAGACTTTAAACTAACAAAGATTTTTAAAAAGACAAAGAAAGGCATTACATAATGGTAAAGGGATCAATGCAACAAGAAGAGCTAATTATCCTAAATATATATGCACCCAATACAGGAGCACCCAGATTCATAAAGCAAGTTCTTAAAGACCTGCAAAGGGATTTAGACTCCCACACAATAATAGTGGGAGACTTTAACACCCCACTCTCAATATTAGACAGATCAATGAGACAGAAAATTAACAAGGATATTCAGGACTTGAACTCAGCTCTGGACGAAGCAGACCTAATAGACATCTACAAAACTCTCCACCCCAAATCAACAGAATATACATTCTTCTCAGCACCACATAGCACTCATTCTAAAACTGACCACATAACTGGAAGTAAACCCTCCTCAGCAAATGCAAAATAATGGAAATCGTAACAGTCTCTCAGATCACAGTGCAATCAAATCAGAACTCAGGATTAAGAAACTCACTCAAAACCACACAACTACATGGAAACTGAACAACCTGCTCCTGAATGTCCACTGTGTAAATACGAAATTAAGGCAGAAATAAGTAAGTTATTTGAAACCAACGAGAACAAAGACACAGTATACCAGAATCTTTGGGACACAGATAAAGCAGTGTTTAGAGGTAAATTTATAGCACTAAGTGCCCACATCAGAAAATGGGAAAGATCTAAAATCGGCACCCTAATATCACAATTAAAAGAACTAGGGAAGCAAGAGCAAACAAATCCAAAAGCTAGCAGAAGACAAAAAATAACTAAGGTCAGCAGAACTGAAGGAGATAAAGACACACAAAAAAGGTTTAAAAAATCAATGAATCCAGGAGCCGGTTTTTTGGAGAAGATTAATAAAATAGATAGGCTGCTAGCCAGACAATAAAGAAGAAAAGAGAGAAGAATCAAATAGACACAATAAAAAATGATAAAGGAGATATCACCCCCGACCCCACAGAAATACAAACTACCATTAGAGAATACTATAAACACCTCTACACAAACAAACTAGAAAATCTAGAAGAAATGGATAAATTCCTGGACACATACACTGTCCCAAGAGTAAACCAGGGAAAAGTCGAATTCCTGAATAGACCAATAACAAGTTCTGAAATTGAGGTAGTAATTAATAGCCTACCAACCGAGAAAAAAGCCGAAGACCAGACAGATTCACAGCTGAATTCTACTGGAGGTACAAAGAGGAGCTGGTACCATTCCTTCTGAAACTATTCCAAACAGTAGAAAAAGAGGGACTCCTCCCTAACTCATTTTATGAGGCCAGCATCATTCTGATACCAAAACCTGGCAGACACACACATACACACACAAAATTGCTGTCCAATATCCCTGATGAACATCAATGCAAAAATCCTCAAAAAAATACTGGCAAACTGAATCCAGCAGCATATCGAAAAGCTTGTCCACCACGACCAAGTTGGCTTCATCCCTGGGATGCAAGGCTGGTTCAACATAAGCATATCAATAATCATAATCCATCACGCAAACAGTATCAATGCCAAAAACCACATGATTATCTCAATGGAAGCAGAAAAGGCCTTCAATAAAATTCAACACCTGTTCATGCTAAAAACAATAAACTAGGTATTGATAGAACATATTTCAAAATAATAAGAGCTATTTATGACAAACCCACAGCCAATATCATACTGAATGGTGATAAAAGCTGGAAGCATTCCATTTCAGAACCAGCATGAGTCAAGGACACCCTCTCTCACCACTCCTGTTCAACATAGTGTTGGAAGTTCTGGCCAGGGCAATCACGCAAGACAGAGAAATAAAGGGTATTGAAATAAGAAGAGAGGAAGTCAAATTGTCTCTGTTTGCAGATGACATCATTGTATATTTAGAAATCTCTATCATCTCAGCCCGAAAACCCCATAAGCTGATAAGCAACTTCAGGAGAGTCTCAGGATACAAAATCAATGTGCAAAAATTCCTACTAAATTTCTGAAGTGGTTAGAGTGTAGAACATAGCCTCCTATATGGTGGTGAAGATGGACCCTCTGGTCCATCTGAAATCACACAGCCCCATTCTAACTCAGTTCTGCCACTCTTCAGCTGTGAAGCTGGGACAAGTGACTTAGCTCCCTGTGAAATGCAATAATCGAACCTGCCATGCCAAGCACAGTGCTTGGCGCATATTTTGTTTTTTTGTTTGTTTTTTGAGACAGGGTCTCACTCTGTTGCCCAAGCTGGAGTGCAGTGGTGACATCTCGACTCACTGCAACCTCCACCTCCGGGGCTCAAGTGATTCTCCTGCCTCAGCCTCCTGACTTGCTGGGATTACAGGTGTGCACCACCACACCCAGCTAATTTTTGTATTTTGGTAGAGATGGAGTTTTGCTGTGTTGGCCAGGATGGTCTCAAACTCCTGTCCTCAAGTGATCCGCCCACCTCGGCTTCCTGGATTGCTGAGATTACAGGTGTGAGCCACCACACCTGGCCTTGGTTAGCTCTCAAGAAATGCTATATTCTGTGGCAAAGCCTGCTGTATTCATCAAAATATGTCTCCTCTCCATCGTTGGCACACACTAGACTAGGTGTCCTCACATTTAGGTGGCTTGACCGTGCTTCCCAATGGGAAGTGGGTGGGAGTGGCCTACAAAGCCAGGCCCTTGTAGACTTCCTGCACATCTTCCTTCATGCTCTTTCCCACTCTGGCTTGATGCAGATGAGCGTGGAGAACTTGAAAGCCCAGGAGTTTAAAAGGATGGTGCCATAGGAGGGAAAGGGCTGAAGTCTGAATAACTGCATAGAGGAGAGTTAGTCACTGACCAGGAAAGCCCATTTGGGACTTTCACATGAGAGACAAGTAAACTCCATTCTGAGCCACTGGCATTTCATCTTCACAGCTTATAGCAGTGAGCCTCACCAAAACTTATATAAAGAACTCTTAAGGACAGTGGCCTTGCAGCTTTGCCACAGACATCAGCTGTTTGGATCAGTTCCCTCTAGACCTCCTCTCATCATCGCAGTTGATTCTAAAATCTGGGCAGAACAGGAAAGAAGGAAGAGGGACCAGAAGGTAGACAACTTCAGCTTCTTCTCATTTGTTATTCTATTTCTGCTGATACTTGCTTCAGCCACTCTAAGTAGCTCTCTGGCTTTTACAGAATTCCTGTGTATTTTCTCACCTTCACATCCAGGGACTCCTTGTGGGTGGTTTCTTTGGTCTAGCCTGAATTGACGTTTCTTTTCACACTCCAGGGTGGACACGAAAATCACTGGCCATTTTCTACATGACGTCAGCCTTGATGAAGTAGCATGAGGTGCTCCATACAGCACAGAAAAAGTTCTCCTGCTATAAGTAAATACTTGTTGAGTGAATTAACGACCTTTATGCCAACTCTTATTGACATGAAAGGCTATGATTAATTATCTTATGAATAATTTGCCTTGTTTGACATATATTTTACTTGTATTAAATGCTCAATTGAATCAGCTAGTATTTCTTTCTCTGTGCACTTCTTATCAAATATTTTGGCATAGAGTTTATTATTAAATTAATAAATACAATAGATATTAACATTGACAAAGAGGTTGGTCTATTAAGTTGAAAATTCCCTTGTTTTCTAGCTGCCAAACCCCTGATTATTTGAGTTTTACAACTTCGGAAGCAATGGTTGAAGATGTGAGAAAGGCTTTTTTTTGACTTGTTTCCCCTGCCACATGCCTTCTTCATGGTCATACGGCAGTCTCATGGGAAACCCACACTTGACCACTCTCTTTGATGCTCAGGCAGCTCACGCATCATGAGCCTTTTTTATTTTCAGCTTTAAGCCAGCTTCTGACTCAATGTTCAACACATGAATCAATCATATGCTGAGCAGGCACGTTGGATTGGGGAGTCTTTGTCCTAATTCCTTGAAATTCATCTCTTTAATGAATATGTCATGCTCTATTTCCTCAAGAGAGTCACTTGTAACTTCCTATAGAACACATTTTTCTAAGACCAATTCAAAGATATCCTTCCCTCAACCCCTTCTCTTAATGATTAATAAATGAATAATTGGATGTTAAGATGAATGGATAGATGGATGTGGGTGAATAGATAGATGGATTCTGGTCTTCCAGCCTCTACACCTACTCATCAGAAGAACCCTAGAAACCTCAGCATCAATGTGTATCTTTGGATATGGTCCTTCAGGTGCTTAGAGTTTAGATCAGGTGGCCTTCCAAGTGGTCAACTGTGCTCCCTTGCCAATATTCTAAGGAGCCATATTGAAAAATTTAAACTACTCAGGCAAAAGCTAAACCATTTAGATCATTTTCTCATAAATACAGAGGTATTGGAAGAAAAATCAAATAATAAATCTTATGCAACTTTTGACTTTTCTATTCAGAAAAATCTGAAAAATCGAATCTGAAATTTAGTTTCCTTAGGTTTTATTAGCATCTTGAGTTTACATATTATTTTCATGAGGAAAGTACAATTTTTCTACATTTTTTCTTCCCTCTGGCATAGTTACAGACATGTTGCCTGACTCTGCCTGTTTAACACCATTTGTGACTGGTCTGTGATTGGTTCAGAGAACATGTGCATGGCCTGTCTTAGAAGCAGCAGCATTCAAAGTTAGAATGACATTTGTTCAGTCAAGCAGCAAGCTCCGCCAACTGGCAAAGACCTCTCTGCAATAAAAATAGGAAGAAACAGCCTTTTTATCATCTAAGGTACCTGTAGCAGATTCACTGAGCAACTTTCTTCACTCTCTTATTCATTCATATTGTGTAGAATGCACTGGATTCTATCTTCTTATAGTCCTGTAGGGAGGAATCATGGTGGCTTTTATCCAGCAAGTCTTGGCAGGCTCCAGCTATACATTGTTATTTGATTAAGGATTTGGCATATGAGCTAAGGTAAGTCTTTTTATGGCATTATCCAGAATCAGCTTCCTAGTAAATGACATACTCCCCAAAGAATGTTTCTAAAGACGCTGTTGTAAAGCTTTTCTGTGGGTAGAAATTTCACATGTAGCCTGCTTACTTTATTTCATAGACTGGCTAGAATACCACCAACTACTCCAGGATTTCTTAAACTGAAACTTGGAGTCCCTGGATGTGAAGGTGGGAAAATACATGGAGATTCTCTAAAAGCCAGAGAGCTACTTACAGTAATTGAAGCAAGTATCAACAGAAACAGAATAACAAATGAGAAGAAGCAGAAGTTCTCCATCTTCTGGTCCCTTCTCCTTCTTTCCTGTTCTGCCCAGATTTTAGAATCAACTGCAATGATGAGAGGAAGTCTAGAGGGAACTGATCCAAACAGCTGATGTCTGTGCAGGGCTGCAAGAAAAACTAAAGAAAAAGCCTTTTAGGGAACACTTATACCCTGCTGGTGGGAGTGTAAATTAATTTAGCCATTGTGGAAAGCAGTGTGGTGATTTCTCAAATAACTTAAAACAGAATTACCATTCAACCTAGCAGTCCCACTACTGGGTATACCCACAGGAATATAAATCATTCTACCATAAAGATACACGCACATCTATGTTTGTCACAGTACTATTCACAATAGCAAAGACATGCAGTCAACCTAAATGCCCATCAGTGGTAGACTGGGTAAAGAAAACGTGGTACATATACACCGTGGAACACTACGCAGCCATTAAAAAGAATGAGATCCTGTCCTCTGCAGCAACATGGATGGAGATGGAGGCCTTTTTGCTGAGCTAACTAACACAGGAACAGAAAACAAAATACCACACGTTCTCACTTATAAATGGGCCCTAAACATTGAGGACACACGAACACAAAGAAGGGAACAACAGTCACTGGGACCTACTTGAGGATGGAGGCTGGGTGGAGGGTGAGGATGGAAAAACTACCTATCAGGTACTGTGCTTGTTACCTGAGTGACAAAATAATGAGTATACCAAACCCCCAGGACACACAATTGACGTATGTAACAAATCTCCACATAGGCCCCTGAAACGGAAATAAAAGTTAAAAACTAA